>NW_028270176.1:4259289-4574844 GCF_037043375.1 Chiloscyllium plagiosum
TTGTCTGTGAGTGTGTGTGTCAGTGTGTGTTTGTGTGAGTGTGTGTGAGAGTGTGTGTGTGTGTGTGAGTGTGTGTGTCTATGTGTGTGTGGGAGTGTGTGTGTGTGTGTGTGAGTGTGTTTGTCTGTGTGTGTGAGTGTGTTTTTCTGTGTGTGTGAGTGTGTGTGTGTGTGTGTGTGTATATGTGTGTGAGTGTGTGTGTGTGAGTGTGTGTGTGTCTGTGTGTTGTTAGTGTATGTGTGTCAGTGTGTATGTGTGTGAGTGTGTGCCTGTGTGTCAGTGTGTGTGTGTCAGTGTGTGTGTGTCTGTGTGTGTGAGTGTGTGTGTGTGTGAGTGTGTGTATGTGAGTGTGTGTGTGTGTGTGAGTGTGTGTGTGTTTGTGAGTGTGTGTGAGTGTGTGTGTCAGTGTGTGTGTGTGAGTGGATGTATCTATGTATGAGTGTGTGTGTATGTGTGCATGTGAGTGTGTATGTGTGTGAGTGTGTGTGTGTGTGTGTGTGAGTGTGTGTGTCTGTGTGTATCTGTGTGTGTGTGTGTGAGTGTCAGTGTGTGTTTGTGTGAGTGTGTGTGAGAGTGTGTGTGTGTATGTGTGCATGTGAGTGTGAGTGTGTCTGTGTGTGTGTGTGTGTGTGTCTTTGTGTGTGAGTGTGTGTCTGTGTGTGTGTGTGTCTGTGTGTGTGTGTCTGTGTGTGAGTGTGTGTGTCAGTGTATGTGTCAGTGTGTGTGTCTGTGTGTGTGAGTGTGTGTGTCTGTGTGTGTCAGTGTATGTGTGTCAGTGTGTGTGAGTGTGTGTGTGCCAGTGTGTGTGTGTCAGTGTGTGTATGTCTGTGTGTGAGTGTGTGTGTGCCTGTGTGTGTGTGTCAGTGTGTGTGTGTGTGTGTGTGTCAGTGTGTGTGAGTGTGTGTGTGAACTGGGTCACCAATGAAGCTGCTGATGGCGACACTGAACAATTTCAAGGCAGCGAGTGGTCGGCGCCGACACACCATTGGGTAAAAACAATGACCGCAGATGCTGGAAACCAGATTCTGGATTAATGGTGCTGAAAGAGCACAGCAGTTCAAGCAGCATCCAAGGAGCAGCAAAATCAACATTTCGGGCAAAAGCCCTTCATCAGCCGACACACCCTTGTCCTCAGCTCCCTGACTCCTGCTGCCCCTCTGTGTTCCTCACTGGGCCGAAACTCTCCAATTCCTGTGGAGTTCGGCATCTCCAGACGGTTCGGGCTGGATCTTCCTGTTCAAGACATGGGAAGTTTGCCACCAGAAAGGTTTTATTCGAACACACCAGGATTGTTTCCAGGGTGAGTACTACATGCTCTATCACTCACAAGAGCTGATGCAGCACCACGGAGAGTTGGGGCTGTGGATACAGTGAGGAGTTTGGATGTGAACCATGGGATTGCACATCAAGTATTCCCAACGTATCACTGTAAACCTGAGTGAAAACACTGCAGCAGAATGTACCATTAAAGCGGTTTGGGAGGGTACCAGTCTCCTGGAGCAGATCACGGCCCAATTCGACAAGATCTGGAGAAAGGCAGCCTTGGGCTGCAAAATCACAAGGTTATATTCCCATCACAGAAATTACTGCAACACCCAGCTCCAATAAGAAACTGTCTCACCACAACATGTTTTCGAAAATAAGTTTTTGGTACCTGGACAGTTAGTGAACCTGCTCAGATCTGTACTCTTTTTACTTACAGATGGCAACTTAAATCTTTCATGTCTATCATACTCTATATTTACAGACAACCTCTTGGCTTATAGCTGAGGTGACAGCAGGGCCCAATTACTGAATGCACGCACTCTTATCCTTCGGCAGAGGGACCTTACACGGTGGTTTACCCACTGCGCCTTGGCGGCAGCTGTCCCAAGCTTCAGCGTGTCCCTCAGCATGTAATCCTGGACCTTGGAATATGCCAGTCTACTACACTCAGTCTGGGTTAACTCCTTCAACTGGAAGACCAGCAGGTTTCGGGCAGACCAAAGCGCGTCTTTCACCATGTTAATGGTCCGTCAGGCACAGTTGATATTCATCTCAGTGTGCATCCCAGTGAACACTGCATAGAGCAGTGTCTCATGTCATGGAGCTGCTCGGGACAAACCTCGACAAACTCCACTGCATTCTTCTCCAGACTTCCTTTGCATAGACACATTCCAGAAGGAGATGTGTGACAATCTGGTCCCCTCCACAGCCGCTTTGAGGGCAGCGTGCGGTGGGGCAGAGAGTCGGGCGTACATAAAGTGTCTCACAAGCAGTGCCTTTCTCCACACCAGCCAAAGGATGTCTTGGTGCTTGGTTGAATGTTCTGGTGATGATGTATTTTGGCAATGACTTTGAAAGACTGGGCAGTGAACTGCCCCAGGATCGGCCCTCTCCTTTTCCCGAAGCGTCACAAGGACACTACGTGCTGATCACTTCCTGATGGACTTGTGGTCAAAGGTGTTACTCTTCACAAGTTTCTTCATGAAGGACAGTTAGTGCGGAACAGTCCAACTACTTGGAGCGTTCCGCGGCAGCGAGGCTAGGTCCATCCTTCCCAAACACCGGGGACAGGTAGAACCTCAGTACATAGTGACACTTGGTGTTTGTGTAGAGGGGATCCACGCACATCTTGATGCAGGCACACACAAAATTGGCCAAAAAGGGTGAGGGTAGCATTGGGTGTGTTTTTTCCCACTTTCTACAGATCTTTATGCATGGTGTCTCTTTGGACATGGTCCATCTTTGATCTGCACATGAAGTGGAAACAGACAGGGGGACTATGGCGGTGCAGTTTTGGGGGAATAGGCCAGACATGCACCACATACAACAACAAAGAGTACCTCACACCGAATGACCAGGTTTTTACCCAAGATGGAGGGCAACTGTTTCTCCCATCTCCTTAGTTTCTGCCTCACTTTGGTGACATGTTCCTCCCAAGTCTTGGCGCAAGCCCCAGCCCCTCTGAACCAAATACCCAGCACCTTCAGGTGGTCAGTCCTGACGGTGAAGAGGATAGGCAATTGATCAGCCCAGTTTCCATTGATCATGGCCTCGTTCTTGCCTCAATTTACCTTGGCCCCCCCGAGGCCCATTCAAACTCGTCACAGATGCACCTGAGTCTGTGCACTGGCAGTAGATCCAAGCAGAAAATAGTGACATCATCCATTAACAGAGAGGCCTTAATCTTTAGGGCCCCACTGCCAGGAATAGTCACCCCTCTCCGTTTCTGTTAGGCGAGGAGACTAGGATCCGTGCGCACAGCCTTAGAATTAGAGGGGGTCAATTCAGAACAGAAATGCGGAGACATTTCTTCAGCTAGAGAGTGGTGGGCCTGTGGAATTCATTGCCATGGAGTGGAGTGGAGGCTGAGACACTAAATGTCTTCAAGGCAGAGATTGGTAAATTCTTGATGTCACAAGGAATTAAGGGCTACAGGGAGAATGCGGTAAGTGGAATTGAAATGCCCATCAGCCATGATTAAATGGTGGAGTGGACTCGATGGGCCGAATGACCTTACTTCCACTCCTATGTCTTATGGTCTTACGGTCTCTCAGGGTCGCATCCTTCTGATTGTCTCACTAAACGGCTCTCCACAACATACAGTTAAAGCAGGAGAGAGTGGGCAGCCCTTCCTGACTCTGGATCTGATTGGGAAGCTTTCTAATTCCTACCCAGTGATTGAGACAGTGCTGACAATGTTGGTGTAAAGCAGTCAGATCCAGTTGCAGATTCCCTCTGCAAAACCCATTTTGGATATCACGGCAAAGGCTTTCTCCTGGTCCAAGCTGATGAGGCAGGTGTGTGGTAGTTTACCGCACTTACCTGAATGAGCTCATAACATTTCAGACATTCAGGACAAAGCAGCGTACCTTTCATTGGCAGCACATTCTCAAACAATCATTCTCTCAAGCAGCAGCACTTTTGGACGAGGTGGGTCTTTAACCCGGGACTCCTGACCTACATCTAGGGAGACTACCACTGCACAATACGACACCTTCCAATAGTAACATTCCATCTTCGTAAAAACGTACAATTTATTCTATCTCTCTGCATTTTAGATTAGATTACTTACAGTGTGGAAACAGGCCCTTTGGCCCAACAAGTCCACACCGACCCGCCGAAGAGCAACCCACCCCTGCCCATTCCCCTGCATTCACCCCTTCACCTAATACTACGGGAAATTTAACATGGCCAATTCATAACCTGCACATTTTTTGGATTGTGGGAGGAAACCGGAGCACCCGGAGGAAACCCACGCAGACACTGGGGAGAACATGCAAACTCCCCACAGAGAGTCACACTAGGCTGGAATCGAACCTGGCGCTGTGAGGCAGCAGCGCTAACCACTGAGCCACCGACAGGATTTAATATTTATCGGACGAATGTCGGGAGGGTGGAATAATACATTAATGGATCAATGAGATCAGACGAAATGTTACTGAATGTAGGAGGCTTTCTGGATGGACCGAAGGGCCGTCAGCGTCTCCGATTCCTCGTCAGACTCGGAGAGAGCCTGAGGGAGGAGTTGTTACCGTAACCCGGGTATCAGCTACATTGGATCTTCATTAAGGGGCAAGGCCCCAGTTTGAAACGGTCTCTGTCCCTTCCCCACAGTCCCAGGTCCTTTGCTCCCACTGGGAGTAAGAGGAATTGGGGGAAATGACTGATTGATGTTTGTTTCAGGGAATCATTGGGGAAAGCAGCGCATGCGCGACACTGACCCCCCCCCCGGCTGACACTTCCCGAAGAGTGGAGCGCATGCGTGAGCCCCCCCCCCCCCCCCACTCCCGGGGGTTGTCAGTGAGGAGCGTTTCCCCCGGGAGTGGAAGGGTCCTGTTAGAAACACACTGCAATGGAGAGATCAGCGCGCCCCTTCCAGCAGCACATCGGGATGTGAGCCTGGGACACAGGGGGGGCTCCGAGACCAGGACTGATTCAGGGTAAGGTCCGGGAGAATCGGGCGCTGTCTGTGAGAGGCCGAGCGGAGCAGACACTGGTCCCGGAACTTGGAGTGAGCGGCCTGGGGGGGGGGGTAGAGAGAGGCTTTTCTCGGGCTGTGTGTGGACCTGCTGAGGGAGGCAGAGTGGGAAGAAGCTGCTGTGGATCATTCTGGTGGTTTTCAGTCCTTTAGACACTGAGGACAATTCATTGTTCAGCCTCTGTTCCCGCTGTGTGTTGGCATTGTGCAGGGAAATCATGGAAACGTGACAGGTCTGTAAATGAGATGTTTTGGAGTCGCTAGCTTAACAGTTTCGAGTAAAACATTTGAAGTGGCGTCTGTTGTTGTGCTCTTCAATATTTAGTGGATTGGGAGCTGGAGATCGAACTGTGTAAGCATTCCGGTTCCTCCGGATTCATGGTGCTGTGCATTTGTTGCTCAGTTTCTGCATTTCATTCCATTGGTGTAGAGTTATGAAAACCTACGCTAAAAATCTCACAACGTCAGATTATAGCCCAACAGGTTTATTTGGAAACTCTAGCTTTCGAAGTGCTGCTCCTTCATCAGGCACCTCCAAACCATGCCTTTTGATGAATGAACAGAGCTTCGAAAGCTAATGCTGCCACATAAAGCTGTTGGACAATAACGTGATGTGTGATTTTTGGCAACACCGGCACCTCCAAATTATGTAAAACAAGACAGTCACGAGACGAGGAGCAGCTCCTCAAGGCAAGGATGGAATCAGACCCGTGGTTCTGTTAGTGTTGGCTTAAATGAAAAAGAAACATCCAAATAATTATTGAACTGATCAATGTAACATTCAGTTAATATTGCCAAACTCACCAGATGTTGATTTACAGGAGTTATCTCTTCACGCAAATACTTAAGGGGCCAAGACAATGGAATATTTTCCGGGTTCAAAGTCAGCACCTTTGAATAATCAGCAGGTATGTTCCTACTGCAGATCATCCACTCCATAGTCACAGAGCCGATTGAGTCAGCCTAGTTTCCAGAGAGATATGTTTAAACCAAGAGCCAAGCGCCATGTTAGCAATGTAAGTTTTTTCCCCTCCATTCACAATGCACATTACCCCAGTTCCAATAAACATCATCATTCATAGGTCATTGATGTTCTCACTGCTTTTGAAAAGACTTATTCCCAGTCTAAAATAGATACTTGGGATCAGCAGTAAATCGACACTAATTCTCAGCCTTTTTAAATTTAGAAACAAGATAAACAAATAGATCATTCCGTTGCACAGTTTCAACAACCTTACATGCGATAGATGTTAAATACTGACAGAGAAGGAAACTATGCTCAGAGGCAGGACAAAAGTCACAAAAGTGGAAGCTGAACATCAGAATTAATCCTTTAGTGAATAGATGTCATGTCATGTACAACATTAAGTAAAGTGAATTCAAAACACACATTGTAAGCCAATGTCTGATAAAATGGGAGAAAACACATATTCACACACACAAATTGTATTAAAATAAGTCCCAAGTACACACACCGACCTCAAGACACATTATAAAATTGAACAGTCATGTTGCATAAACTGGCAGGTGTAGTTTGGTAACTACATTTTGGAAAGTCAAATTTGAATGAACAATACTGGGTTAGAGGCAGGATGCTTGGCAGTGTGGAGGAACAGAAGATCTTGGGGTCCGTGTCCATAGATCCCTCAAACTTGCCACCCAAGTTGAAGGGGTTGTGAAGAAGGTGTATGGTGTGTTGGCTTTAATGAGCAGGGGAATTGAGTTTAAAAGCCGTGAGGTTATGCAGCTGTATAGAGCCCTGGTTAGACCACACTTGGAATATTTTGTTCAGTTCTGGTTGCCTCATTATAGGAAAGATATGGAAGCTTTAGAGAGGGTGCAGAGGAGGATTCCCAGGATGCTGTCTGGATTGGAGGACATGTGTTATGGAGCTAGGGCTTTTCTCATTGGAGCAAAGAAGGATGAGGGTGAGTTGACAGAGATGTACAAAATGTTGAGAGGCATAGATAGAGTGGATAGCCGGAGACCGTTTGCCATGGCAGAAATGTCTATCATGATGTGGCATGATTTTAAGGTGATTGGAGGCAGGTTTCGGGGAGATGTCAGAGGAGGTTCTTTACACAGAGAGTGGTGTGTACTTGGATTGCACAGACAGCAGTGGGAGCCAAGTCAGAGACATTAGGGACATTTAAGCGACTTTTGGATAGGCACATGGAAGATAGCACAATGCAGGGTATGTGGGCTAGTCTGAGCTTAGAGTAAGAGAAAAGTTTGGCACAACATTGACAGCTGAAGGGCCTGTATTGCATTGTACTGTTTTATGTTCTAAGTACACTCACATATTCGCAGAGCTAAATCTGACCATAAAACTTCGTAACTACACTCACATACAGATTGAGCAGAAGCTGATAGGCATAGATAGATAATCGCACTCGCATATTGACATAGTCAAATCTGACAGGTATAAATTGATATCTAACTGCACACATTCACTTCTGAGAAACTGACAGGTACTGATTGACAACTACATTTACATATTTGTGCAGCAGACTCTGACAGGGACAGATTTATAATTAATCTCACATATTGAAAAACAGAAAATCCCAGCTGGAGACTAATATTAACACTTGCATTCCCAGAGCAAAAAAAAAATCACAAGTATCAAACCATAAATGCTTTTGCTTGTTCATAAACCCAGCAATGGGTTGATGTATTCATTCACAGGCATAGAGCAGAATCTGTAAGGAAGATGTGCAGACATCACTCGTGCTTTCAGATGACATAAACTGATATGTACAATTTGATAACTATACTCAGAGTCACAGAATCTGACAGGTTAAAAAATTGATAACTATGGACCTAGGTTTGCTCGCTGAGCTGGAAGGTTCACTTTCAGAAGTTTCATCACCATACTGAGTAACATCTTCAGTGAGCCTCCAGTTTCATCCGGAAACTGACAGAGCAAGTGAGGACTGCAGGTGCTGGAAATCGGAGTCGAGATTAGTATGGTGCTGGAAAAGCACAGCAGGTTTTGGGCAAAACATCAATTTTCCTGCTACTCGGATGCTGCCTGACCTGCTGTGCTTCTCCAGCGCCACTCTAATCTGGAAACTGACAGAGACAGTTGATAAATAGAATCACACATTCACATATTAGAGAACAACAGGTACAAATTTACTGTTACACTAAGCAGAAACTGACAGTTTCAGATTGATACTAATACTCATATATCGGGGATATTCACAAAGTAGAAACTGATAGGTACATGTTGATGATTGCACCTAAATATTGACATGGCAAGATGAACATATCATGATTTGGAGATGCCGGTGTTGCACTGGGGTGTACAAAGTTAAAAATCACACAACACCAGGTTATAGTCCAACAGGTTTAATTGGAAGCACACTAGCTTTCGGAGCGCCGCTCCTTCATCAGGTGGTTGTGGAGCCTGTTCAGCATCTCACTATCGCTCAAATCCTCCAACCCTGGCAACATCCTTGTAAATCTTTTCTGAATCCTTTCAAGTTTCACAACGTCCTTCCAATAGGAAGGAGATTCCACATGTGGCCTAGCCAATGTCCTGTATAGCCATAACATGACCTCCCAACTCCCATACTCAATGCTCTCATCTATAAAGTAAAGGATAACAAATGCCTTCTTCACTGCAACTCTACTTACAGGGAACTTTGAATCTGCACTCCAAAGTCCCTTTGTTCAGCAACACTCCCTAGGATCTCAGCATTAAGTGTATACGTCCTGCTCTGATTTGCTTTTCCAAAATGCAGCACCTCACATTTATCTAAATTAAATTCCATCTGCCACCCCTCAATCCATTTGCCCATCTAATCAAGTTGTCCATTCTACTCTGAGGTAACTTTCTTCTTGTCCATTACACCTCTAATTTTCGTGTCATCTGCAAACTCACTAACTATACCCATGTTCACATCCAAATCATTTATATAAATGACGAGGAGTATTGGGTCCAGTATCAATCCTTGTGGCACACCACTGGTCACAGGCCTCCAATATGAAAACCAACCCTCCACTACCACCCTCTGTCTTCTACCTTTGAGCAGATTCTGTATCCAATGGCTAGATCTCCCTGTATTCCATGAGATCTTTCCTTGCTAACCAGCCTCCCATGACGAACCTTGTCAAACACCTTACTGAAGTCCAAATACATCACATCTATTGTTCTGCCCTCATCAATGCTCTATTATTTCTTTGAAGAACTAAATCAAGTTTGTGGGCGGCACGGTGGCACAGTGGGCAGCATGGTGGCACAGGTGGGTGGCACAGTGGTTAGCACTGCTGCCTCACAGTGCCAGAGACCTGGGTTCAATTCCCGCCTCAGGCGACTGACTGTGTGGAGTTTGCGCATTCTCCTCGTGTCTGCGTGGGTTTCCTCCGGGTGCTCCGGTTTCTTCCCACAGTCCAAAAATGTGCAGGTCAGGTGAATTGGCCATGCTAAATTGCCCGTAGTGTTAGATGCAGGGGTAAATGTAGGGGAATGGGTCTGGGTGGGTTGCGCTTCGGCGGGTCGGTGTGGACTTGTTGGGCCGAAGGGCCTGTTTCCACACTGTAAGTAATCTAATCTAATCTAACCTTTGTTCGACATGATTTCCCAGACACAAAGCCATAAGGACTATCCCTAATCTGTCCTTGCCTTTACAAATACATGTAAATCCTGTCCCTCAGGATTGCCTCCAACAACTTGCTCATCACCAATGTCCGGCTCATCGGTCTATAGTCCCCTGGCTTTCCCTTATTACCAATCTTTGATTAAGCAGTCTTAAAATAAATTGTCACCCTATAATGAAAAAAACAATGGTATCATTCTGATGACCAGACTGTGATATCCCGCGTCCTAGTTGGACCCTGCACTGTAACATTTTCAAAGGTCCATTGCTTTCCCCTATTCTACTCTGAAGAACAACGCAGATTTATTTCTGTTGCAGTTTGTTGTGTTTTCATTTGACTATTAATCCTTTTGGCACAAACAGCCAAAGAACGTGGGCTATTTCCCAGCCAAAACAGAAGACATGAATTCAGAACTCTCTCCTCTCTCACTTTGGGAACTGGCTTTCTACTTTACAGGCAGTATTTAAACTGCTCAGTAATGCAGAGTAGGTAGATTAAAATTGATCAATCTAATGTGGGCATCCCTCTTGTATAAAAAGAATGGCTCCTTTAAAATAACATTTTTTAAAGATAAAATCAGTGCATTTGCACAGCAGAGAGCAGCCTTCGGCTTCTATGTTAAAATTTAGTTTCCAAGTCCTTCACAAAACATTCTGACGGTTCTCTATTGACAGTCTGTCACATATGAGCGGAGTTTTGCAGGACAATAAACTGAATCCTACAGTCCCACTGAATAACACATAATGACAGATGGAGAATTAATTAGTGAGCGCACAAAGTATACAAGTAAAGGGAACAAACAAACTTAATTCTGTATTCACTTAGAAGATCAAACAGATCTTGAAGAATCTGCCAGTTATTCTTATTCATGCATTTAAGGACTAAAGTGTTAGGTTCTTTTTCCTGAGATTCATACACATTTGATGCAACTGCAATACGCTAACTTCTATGAAGCCAGTACAGTACAAACTTTCTGGAGGAACACTTTCACAGGCTCCTGCGAAGGGGTAATTCTGCTGAGCGTGTGGGTGCCGGAGCGCTGGTCTATCTGGCTGCAGTGCCCGAGTATCTGGCAGCTGAGAACCTTGAAGTGGCGGGTGACACTGGTCTGGACAATAAGAAACCTGCATCCTCCCCGACTCCTCCATAATGACAATGAACTCAACAAGCTGCTGGGATGAGTGACCATCGTTCACGGCGGGGTGCTGCCTAATCTTTAGGCCATGCTGCTGCTCGAGAAAACCACCACTGGGGACACCACTAAAAGGTGAAGAGACCATTCTCTATTCTGACAACCCAAAGGCTCTTTTAAGAGCCACTCACGACATCAGTGAAAGAAATGAGGCCCTCACCCTGATTGACTTAGACTCCTAGACCAGGTATCCAACATAAATCTAGTCCCATTTACCAGCTTATGGCCCATATCCCATTCATCTACCTATCCTGATGCCTTTTAAATGCTGTAAATGTACTAGCGTCCCACTTCCTCTCAGAGCTCATTCCATATATGCACCACTCTCTGTGTGCAAAAAGTCCTTTTGGTCCTTTTTAAACATTTTCCTCTCTCACCTCAAACCCATGGCCTCTCATTTTGGACTCTGGATAAAATATTGGGGAGTCAATGGAGTCAACACTCCCACACCATGGGGGAAGAAAGACTTTGGCTGTCCACTCTATCCATGTCCCTCATGAACTTCTAAACCTTGGTAAGATGACCCTTCAGCCTCCGATGCTTCGGGGACATCATCCCCAGCCTATTCAGACCCTCACAACAGCTCAAACCCTCCAACCCCGCCAACATCTTTGTAATTATTTTTGAACCCTCTTGAGTTTAACAACATCTTTCATATAATTGGGAGATGAGAATTGAACATGGTATTCCAAAAGTTGCCCAATCAATGTCTTGTACAAACATGATATCACAACCCTTACTGCACTAACTGCACTCTTCACTACTCGCATCACCTGCGAGGCCATTTTCAAGGAACAATAAACCTGCACTTCAAGGTTTGATTAAAGCCCTGTCCGGATTTGTGATACCAAAATGCAGTACTTCACTTTTAGTTGACATAATCTCCATCTGCCATTCCTCGCTCTTCTGATCAACATCCCGCTGTACTCTGAGATAACCTTCTTCACTGTCAACAACATCAATCTTGATGTCATCTGCAAACTTACGAACCATGCCTCCTTTATTCACATCCAAATCACTTATTTAGTGTCAAAAATGAGTGGACCCAGCACTGACCTTTGCAGCACACCACTGCTCAGAGGCCTCCAGTCTGAAAAATACCCTTCTACTATCCTGACTCCAAATTAATTTTGTATCCAAATGACTAGCCCTCCCTGGAATCCATGTGATCTAACCTTGCAGAACCTTATCAAATACCTTGCCAAAGTTCATATTGACGATGTGCACCACTCTGCATTCATCAATCTTCTTTGTCACATCTTCAAGATCGTAATCAAGTGACTGAGACATAACTTCCCACAAACAAAGCCATGCACACCACCCCTAATCAACCACTGCCTTTCCAAATGCATGTTAATCCTGTCTCACACAATGGGGTGACATGATGGCTCAGTGGTTAGCACTGCTGCCAAACAGCACCAGGGACCCGGGTTCAATTCCAGCCTCAGGTGACTGTCCAAACTCCACACAGACATTCTCCCCGTGTCTGTGTGGGTTTCCTCTGGGTGTTCTGATTTCTTCCCACAATCCAAGGATGTGAAGATTTGGTGAATTAAACATGTCAAATTGCCCATAGTGCTTCAGGGATGTGTGGTGCATCGATCCAGGGTAAATGTAGAGTAGTCGGGGAATGGGTCTGGGTGTGTTACTCTTCAGATGGTTGGCGTGGACTTGTTAGCCCAAATGGCCTGTTTCCACACTGTAGGAATTCTATGACTCATACCCACTATTGGCCCACTGGTCTACACTTCCTCAGCTTTTCTTTGCCATCTTCCTGAAGTAATAACATCACATTAGCCACCCTCCAGTCTTCTGGAACCTCACCCATGGCTATCCATGATACAGTTATCACAAAGTGCAACTTTTTCACGCAGAGGGTGGTACGTGTATGGAAGGAGCTGCCAGAGGAAGTGGTGGAGGCTGGTACAATTGTAACATTTAAGAGGCATTTGGATGGGTGTATGAATAGGAAAGGTTTGGAGGGATATGGGCTGGGTGCTGGCAGGTGGGACTAGATTGGGTTGGGATATCTGGTCAGCGTGGACGGGTTGGACTGAAGGGTCTGCTTCCATGCTGTACATCTCTGACTCTATGACCAGGTTATAGTCCATCAGGTTTATTTGGAAGCACGAGTTTGTGAAGTAATGCTCCTTTAACACCTCCTGAAGGAGCAGCGCTTCGAAAGCTAGTGCTTCCAAATAAACCTGGTGTTGTGTGATTTTTAAACTTCATCCACCCCAGTCCAACACCGGCACTTAGAAATCACAGTTATCTCAGGAGTGTGTCCAGCAATCCGTTTCCTACATTTCCACGGAGTTCTGGGATACACCTGATCATATCCCGTTAGTTTCCTTTTATTGTGGGACTTTGACCGTTTTAATCGCATGGATATTGGACGTTGTAGTCAGAATCCAACATCCGCATCCCTTCAACCCCTGCACTCAGCCAGGTTCACAGTGGGGACTGGGAGACAAGGGGATTGAGGTGTTTATCATGGAGTATCATATAAAGCTCCATTGTAATAGCGTCGGGCGCATTATTTGTTATTGCACTGTACGGGCCTCTGCGGTCCCTGTCTTTTATTTATCGACCTATAAATGCATCACTGAGCTCCTATACGCCTCGATCACAGCCAGTTTCCCATTCCCTTTAAGCACATTAGGAAGAGCTGAAATGACCCAGTGTAGCAAATAGTAAGGCCATGAGCTTATCATAATGAGTGGCCTCTGACTTCTGCACTCAGTCTCGGGTGTGTTCATCTCCAGCCTCATTTCCCTGTCCACAGAAAGGGAGCATATTAAAAGCTATTGAGTCATTTTCAGCTACTTTCATCTGTTCCTGTTCCTCTTTAATCCAACGGCTCTTTTCAGAGCCACCCGCAACTTCCCTGAGACAGTTCAACCGTTTTAGTTTGCAAGTGATTCTGGGAATGTATAACTAACGATATTTATCTCGTCGCTATCTCTGTTTTTTTTTTAAATGTTCCCTACATTAAGAGTGCCCGCTGACCATACCTTCATCTCGAACGCGTTCGGATTAAATCCTGTTTTCCCTGCCTGTCGAGAGAGAATAGTGCACACCAGGGAGTCATTTTTCAGCGACTTCCCCAGTCCACGTTACTCTGGGACACTCGGCCAACCCCAGGGCATCAATGTGGACTTCAACAGCTTCCTCATTTCCCCTTCCCCCACCTCATCCTAGTTTCAAACTTCCAGCTCAACACTGTCCCCTTGACCTGTCCGGACTTGTCCTAGCTCCTTTTCCACCTATCCACTCCACCCTCTCCTCCCTGACCTATCACCTTCATCCCCTCCCCCACTGACCTCTATGCTACTCTCTCCCCACCCCCACCCTCCTCTAGCTTATCTCTCCATGCTTCAGGCTCTCTGCCTTTATTCCTGATGAAGGGCTTTTGCCTGAAACGTCGATTTTGCTGCACGTCGGATGCTGTGTTCTTCCAGCACCACTGATCCAGTTCAGGAGCGATCAGCCCCTGGTGGGGAATGAACCGTAAATTTCACCCAGAGCAAACAAGGAAAACATTCCCTCTCCTCGAGTCCCACGGATAGATTTTCCTTTGAGTTCTTTTTTTTCTTTTATTTTCAAAACTCCACGCGGGTTTTGTCCCGTTGCAGAACGCTATAAATGAGAGACTTTCAAACTGAACCGAGATAAAGCTGGAACAGCTGCCGGACTGGAACAGCAAAGGGGAGCTTTTGCTGAAGTCAGATCGAGTGCAAGAAAATACGGCCCCCTGAAAGTAGTCTCGAAAGATGCTGTTAATACGCTCACCTGGAGCAATATTGTCTGATGTATTATCAACATATCGCATTTTATGAAATACGAAATAAAAGGATTAGTTGTGGAGTGCAATTTTTGTCGCGTTTTTGTTTCCGCTTGTTTTAAAGGTTCTGAAAACCGCACTCAGTGTCAGAAATGGAGAGATTCAAGTAGATAAGGGAAAGAGATAAAGGCAGATTCTATAAAGTGTACATTTGTAATCTAAAGTAAATTAACTCCAGAGTACTGATGCATTCTACTTTATAAAACTTTCCCTTTTTTGTAAACATTGACAGGTTTTCAAATCGGAAAGAAAGCGGTTGATGATTTGACGTTGAGATTTTCCGCCCTCCCTCCGGATTGGGCAATGAAGCAGATATCTGATTGGCTACTGAAACAACATTAGGAAATGCTGAACAATGTGACCAATCAGCAAGGGCCGCCCCACCATTCCTCCCGAAGGTATAACAGGGCGCAGTGTGGGCGGATTGGAGTATTCTCGGTGACAGTGTTTCTGGGATTGGGGGGGCTATGTCTGGAAGAGGAAAGGGCGGTATGAAAGCGCGCACCAAGGCGAAGTCTCGGTCGTCCCGGGCTGGCCTGCAGTTCCCGGTGGGCCGTATTCACAGGCTCCTGAAAAAGGGTAACTATGCTGAGCGTGTGGGGGCCGGAGCGCCGGTCTATCTAGCTGCGGTGCTGGAGTATCTGGCGGCTGAAGTCCTCGAACTGACCGGGAACGCGGCCCGGGACAACAAGAAAACCCGCATCATCCCCAGGCACCTGCAGCTGGCCGTGCGCAACGACGAGGAGCTCAACAAGCTGCTGGGAGGGGTGACCATCGCTCAGGGAGGGGTGCTGCCTAATATCCAGGCCGTGCTGCTGCCCAAGAAAACCGCCCCCACGAAAAAGTGAAGAGGCTGATCTTGACTCTGACAACCCAAAGGCTCTTTTCAGAGCCGCTCACAATATCCGAGAAAGAAACTAGACCCCCACCTCTGTCAGGGTGATTTTATTTTTGCATTTTTAATACGAGGAGCTTGTGCCTGAAGCGTACATCAACTGGCTGTTGTAGTAGAGTGCTGTGTGTAATATTTGCTGTAGTCCTATACCTACCTGTGCGGTCTCTGAATTTAACCCTTGTCATATACATACACCACCCAGCCCCTGAGACCCTCGTTCACTGCCAGTTTCACACATCAGCTCTTCCTCATGCGGTTGAAGGAAACGACCCAGTACAACAAACAGTAAGGCCAGGAGCTTATCATAATGAGTCCCACTGCGGTTTATTCTCTGGTGTGTTCATGTCAAGCCTCTTTTTTATGCACTATTGAGTCATTTTCAGCTCCTCTAGTGTGTTCATGTATCTCTTTAACACTCGATCATTTCAGGAGCTCCAGCTCGCGGTGGGGCATGAACCCTGGGTTTCACCCCTGGCCAACTAAAGAAGTGCCCCATCTTTGAGTCCCACGAACAGATACATTGTACATATTGTTACTTAATTCCCAAAACTCCGTGCGGGGTCTGTCCGGTTGCAGAATGAGGCTTTCTGCTGTTAGATAGAAACTTTCAAAATGAACCGAGAGCAAAGCAGAACAGCTGCCAGACTGTAATACTTTATATGGAGTCAATTTGCAAGAAAGGAGGGGTTTTAAAAACATTGTCTGAAGACAGTGTCCATATTAATAACCAGGAAGAATGTTGGTGGAGTCCCTGCGAAACAGACAGGGCACTCGGCCCATCGGGTTTGTGGGTGGCACGGTGGTTCAATTCCCGCCTCAGGCGACTGACTGTGTGGAGTTTGCACATTCTCCCCGTGTCTGTGTGGGTTTCCTCCGGGTGCTCCGGTTTCCTCCCACTGTCCAAAAATGTGCAGGTTAGGTGAATTGGCCATGCTAAATTGCCCGTAGTGTTCGGTAAGGGGTAAATGTAGGGGAATAGGTCTGGGCGGGGCGGTGTGGACTTGTTGGGCCGAAGGGCCTGTTTCCACACTGTAAGTAATCTAATCTAATCTACCGACCATCCATAGGGCATCTACTCAAGGAGACTGGGTATGGAGAGATTGGAGAACGAGTGTATAGATTTGTCAAAACTAATCAGTCATTGAGCACCAATGTATTCTTCCCCGTAAAACTGCCACCTTATTTCCTCATAATAGCGGGCTTTTCAAATCGGAAAGAAAGCGGTTGATGATTTGGGGCCAATATGTTTCCATCGCCCCGCCCCAATCAGCAGAGAGAGGTTTTCCCGAGAATTTATCATCTCTTGCCCGCATTGAGATTATAACGATGTCCGCAGAACATCATTGAAGCGCTGGTGTCCCGGTGTAACTGAACTACCGTTGCTAAACATGTGTCTTTAACTAATGGGACATAAATAGGGTAAAAACAATGACTGCAGATGCTGGAAACCAGATTCTGGATCAATGGTGCTGGAAGAGCACAGCAATTCAGGCAGCATCGAGGAGCTTCAGCAAAATCGACGTTTCGGGCAAAATCTGATTCCTGATGAAGGGCTTTTGCCCGAAACGTTGATTTTGCTGAAGCTCCTCGATGCTGCCTGAATTGCTGTGCTCTTCCAGCACCATTGATCCAGAATAATGGGACATAAATGCCGATGTAGTGAATTCTCAGCCAGGTTCAGCTCCTTCAATAACACCTAGGTTGTTCGAGTGCAACAGCAGCAGCAACTCTTGGGTTTATCATGAGGAGACCAATGTGCCCTGTGGGGTCCTGCTCTCTTTGCATGTTTCCGTGGCTCTGAAAAGAGCCGTTGGCTTTCTCGGGGTGAGTGTGCAGGGCCGGCCAGGCTCCCATTTATGCGGATCCGGCGACCCAGCTTGATGTCTTTGGGTGTGGATGGCGCCCAGGTTGGTGTCCTCAAAGAGCCCCCACCAGGTAAAGTCCCGCTGGCCTCCTGCAGGGCTATCATGACCGAGCCCTGAAAACGCAGGGCGCTGTTGAAATCCTGAGCGATCTGTCGCCCCAGGCTCTGGATCAGCAGCTCCCGGGGGAGATTTCTGGGAGTTCCCGCAAAGCCACCGAGCCAGGCCTTAGAAAACAGGTGACAGGTTTAGATAGAGGATGTGGATCAGCACAGGATTGGAGGGCCGAAGGGCCTGCTCCTGGGCTATAATGTTCTTTGCTCTAGATACTGCTTCGCTCCACCTTTCCCCAGGCCCTTTGCCTCCTTTACCTCTCCCAGACATGACACCTCTCCGCCCGTGCCCCGGCCTCTCTCTAACAAGACAACACCGCTGTTCCCATTTCAATACCAGCTTCTCCTCCTGCCGCTGAATTCGACCAAGTCATTTCTTGGGGATTGTGTGTGAAGCGGGGTCTCTGCGCCAGTGTTCCTCCCTTAAGACACTGTTTCTCTGAATGTGGATGGTCAGTGACAGTGAGAACGGGACCTCACGCTGATTTATTGTGTTGTCGTGTTAGATAGAGACCGGGGCATGGGCGTTTCAATTAAACAAGCTGTTTTTATGAAGCTCCTGTTTTTCCTCTCTATGAACATGATGCTGAAGTCTGTAGGTTTTCCGCTGAGCACTGAGTTCTCGGCCACTGTGCGGAAAGGTTCCGTTACAGACACAGTTCGGGGCTGGAGTGAGCTGGAGGAGGAGCTGGATGGTCAGAGCCATTTCTGGGCTCTGTCTGTCCCTCACTTTCCGGCCGGGACTGTCTCTCACTCTCTGTCCCTTTCTCAGTCAGGGCCAGGCCGGGCTGTATCATCAGGGAAGGGGAAGCAGCTCCGCTCTCATTCAGCAGCGGTTTGAGTGAAGAAACGTGATGTCTGGGAGAGGTAAAGGGGGGAAAGGTAAAGGAGGCAAAGGGCCTGGGGAAAGGTGGAGCGAAGCAGTATCTCGAGCAAAGATGAAGGAAAGCATGCCATAATACCTTCAAGACCAATCCATTACCTGCATTGCTGCCACTTGGACCTGAACACGCGGATCTCTCTGTACATCAATTTGCCCCCGGGCTTTCCCATTTACCGTATTGTTTGCTCTTGAATTGGATCTTCCGTAATGCATCACCTCGCATTTGCCCGGATTTCTCTGTTCAGCTCTCCAATTTATCCATATTCTGCTATATTCTCTGACAGTCCCCTTCATTATCTGCTACTCCACCAATCTTACTGTCATCTGCAAATTTGCTAATCAGACCACCGACACCTTCCTCCAGATCATTTATGTATATCACAAACAACAGCGGTCCCAACATGGATCCCTGTGGACCACTGGTCACAGTTCTCCGTTTTGAGAAACTCCAACTTTGTCACTTCCTCAAAGAATTCTATTAAGTTGGTAAAACATGACTTACCCTGCACAAAATCATGTTGCCCATCACTGATAAGCCCATTTTCTTCCAAAAGTAATTAGATCCTATCCCTCGTATTTTCTCCAGCAGCTTCCTTACCACTGACATCAGGTTCACCGGTCTATAAGTACCTGGATCCTCCCTGCTACCTTTCCAAAACAAGGGGACAACATTAGGAACTCTCCAACCATCCAGGACCTCACCCGTGTTCAAGGATGCTGCAAAGGTGTCTGTTATGACCCCAGCTATTTCCTCTCTCACTTCCCACAGTAACCTAGGATAGATCCCATCCGCACCTGGAGACTTGTCCACCTTAATGCCTTTTGGGATATCCAGCACTTCCTAATGCCGTCTTGACCGAGAATAACCAGACATCTATACCCAAACTCAACATCCATCATATCCTTCTCCTCGGTGAATAGCAATGCAAAGTACTCATTAAGAATCTCACCTATTTTCTCTGACTCCATAACTTTCCTCCTTTGTCCTTGAGTGGGCCAACCCTTTCTCTAGCTGTCCTCTTGTGCCTTATATGTGAATAAAAGGGTTTGGGATTTTGCTTAACCCTGTTTGCTAAAGATATAGAACATAGAACATTACAGCGCAGTACAGGCCCTTCAGCTCTCTGTTGCGCCGACCTCTCATACTAATGTGAAGCCCATCTCACCTACACTATTCCATGTACGTCCATATGCCTGTCCAATGACGACTTAAATGCACTTAAACTTGGCGAATCTACCGTTGCAGGCAAAGCATTCCATACACTTACTACTCTCTGAGTAAAGATATTTCATGACCCCTTTTAGCCCTCTGAATTCATCATTTCAGATTGGTCCTACATTCCCGATATTCTTCCAAAGCTTCAGCTCCTCAGTCACCTAGACCTTATGTATGCTTCCTTTTTCCTTTTAGCTAGTCTCACAATTTCACCTGTCATCCATAGTTCCCTAATCTTGCCATTTCTATCCCTCTTTTTCACAGGGCCAAGTCTGTCCTGCATGCTAATCAGCCTCTCTTTAAAAGCCTCCCCACATATCAAATGTGGATTTACCTTCTAACAGCTACTCCCAATCTACATTCCCCAGCTCCTGTCGAATTTTGGTATAATTGGCCTTTCCCCAATTTAGCACTCTTCCTTTAGGGCCACCTTTGTCTTTGTCCATGAATATTGTAAAACTTACGGAATTGTGATCACTATTCCAAAGTCAGCCCTAATGAAACTTCAACCACCTGACTGGGCTCAGTCCCCAACACCATGTCCCTATGGACCCTTCCCGGGTTTGAACAACCGCCAAACCTCAAACAGATCATTGTTTGTAGCAAGCTGCCCGGCTCTAAGGACAACTCCATACAACCCTGTCACAGTAGGCACTGCAAGACGTGTCAGAGTGTGGACATGCATACCAACATTACACGTGGGGACACCTCCCACCTTGTACGTGGCAGGTACTCGTGACTCAGTCAACATTGTCTATCTTATACGTTGCAGGCAAGGATGACCTGTGGTGTGGTGCATTGGGGAAACCGAGCAAAGGCTGCGACAACGGATGAATGGGCACCACACAACAATCAACAGAGAGGAGTGTTCCCTTCCAGTTGGGAAACACTTCAGTGGTCCAGGACATTCGACCTTTGACCTTCGGGACAGGCAGCAGCGAAAAGTGGCCAAGTAGAGACTGATAGCTAAGTTCGGTACCCTTAGGGAGGGCCTCAACCGGGACCTTGGGTTCATATCACATTACAGGTGACCACCGCTACATTATACACTCTGTCTGTCTGTCTCTCACTCACACGCACAGACAATCACACGCACGGACATTCCTACACATGTCTAGCTATCACCCATTGTTAACAGCTAACCTGAGAATGCAACTTTAAAAAAAAAGATTTGTAAACTGAAACTATTTTGGTATTCAAACTGATGAAAGACTCAACAGACAATCAAGTTATCAATGTCTAATTTCAGTTACATCACACTGTAAATTTTTGCTGTAAATTCTGTGCGTTAGGATTCAGTCCTCCACTATCACCTGATGAAGGAGCGTCGCTCCGAAAGCTAGTGTGCTTCCAATTAAACCTGTTGGACTATAACCTGGTGTTGTGTGATTTTTAACTTTTTACACCCCAGTCCAACACCGGCATCTCCATTTTGTGGATACGGATTGCTAGTTTTTTGCCTGTTTCTCCTATATTGTGTGTCCTGCAGTCTTTGGATGGAATTGTGTAAGTTCTGTTTGTTTTCCATATGATGGGTATGGGGTCTTTTGTCCTGGTGAATTGTTGTCTGAGCTTGACTGTCAGTTTAGGAGCTGTCATGAATCCCTGTGGATGGAGAAGTCTGGCTGTCAGTTCTGAGATATGTCTTAATGTAAGATGACGTTGCATGCCCTCATTGCGTTGTTTGTCTGTTAGGTAGGTGCGGATGAAGTTGTGAGAATATTTGTTCTTGGCGAATACTCTATAGAGGTGTTGTCCTTCTTCCCTTTGTAAGTCAGCAGCGCTCAGTGTGTGGAGCCCTTTTGTGCAGGGTCCTAATGCAGCTTCTCTTGTGAGCGTGTTCAGTACAGGATCTGGTTGGTGTGTATGGTACAATTTTGTGGTTTTATGTTCTTTCGATCATCCCATCCATGGGAGTTGATTGCTATAGAACATAGAACAATACAGCGCAGAACAGGCCATTCAGCCCTCGATGTTGTGCCAACCTGTGGCATTTTCTCAGTTCATCCCCCTACACTATCCCAAATCATCCATGAGCTTATCTAAGGATTGTTTAAATCTCCCTAATGTGGCTGAGTTGACTACCTTAGCAGGTAGGGCATTCTATGCCCTTACCACTCTCTGAGTAAAGAACTTGCCTCTGACATCAGTCTTTAATCTATCAACCCTCAATTTGTAATTACAAGCTGATGTCATCATCCTAGGAAAAAGTCTTTCTCTGTCTACCCTATCTAATCCTCTGATCATCTTCTATGTCTCTATCAAATCCCCTCTTAGCCTTCTTCTTTCCCATGAGAAAAGACCTAGGTCTCTCAGTCTTTCCTCATAAGACCTTCCCTCCAGACCAGGCAATATCCTAGTAAATCTCCTCTGCACCTTTTCCAATGCTTCCACATCCTTCCCGAAATATGGGGACCAGAACTGTACACAATATTCCAAATGTGGCTGCACCAGCGTTTTGCATAGTTGCAGCATGATGTTGCGGCTCCGGAACACAATCCCTCTACAAATGAAACCTAACACACTGTATGCCTTCTTAACAACACTATCAACCTGGGTGGCAACTTTCAGGGATCTATGCACAGGGACTCCAAGATCCTTCTGCACATCCACACTACCAAGAATCTTTCCATTGACCCAGTACTCTGCCTTCCTGTTATTCTTCCCAAAGTGAATCACCTCACATTTAGCTGCATTGAACTCCATTTGCCACCTCTCAGCCCAATTCTGCAGTTTATCCAAATTCCCCTGCAACCTGTAACATTCTTCCAAACTGTCCACTACTTCACCGACTTTATTGTCGTATGCAAATTTACTAATCCACCCATCTATACCTGCGTCTAAGTCATTTATAAAAATGACAAACAGCAGTGGTCCCAAAACAGATCCTTGTGGCACTCACTAGTAACTGGACTCCAGTTGAATATTTTCCATCAATCACCACTCGCTGCCATCTTCCAGAAAGCCAGTTGCTAATCCAAACTCCTAAATCACCCTCAATTCCACGCCTCTGCATTTTCTCCATCAGCCTATCATGTGGAACCTTATCAAAGGCTTTACTAAAGTCCATGTATACCAGGTCAACTGCCCTACCCTCATCTACATGCTTGGTCACCTTCTCAAAAAACTCAATGAGGTTTGTGAGACACGACCTGCCCTTGACGAAACAATGTTAACTATCTGAAATCAAATCGTTACTTGCTAGATGATTATAAATCTCATCTCTTATAATCCTTTCCAAAAGCTTTCCTACAACAGAAGTAAGGCTCACTGGTCTATAATTACCTGGGTCATCTCTGCTGCCCTTTTTGAACAATGGCACAACATTTGCAATCCTCTAGTTCTCAGGTACTAAACCCGTAGACAATGACGCCTCAAATATCAAAGCCAAAGGCTCTGCTATCTCCTCCCTAGCTTCCCAGAGAATCCTTGAATCAATCCCATCTGGCCCAGGGGACTTGTCGACTTTCACTCCTTCTAGAATTGATAACATCTGTGCGTAACTAACCTCAATCATTTCTCGTCTAATATCTCGTACCTCATTCTTCTCCTCTACAATATTCTCCTTTCCCTGAGTAAACACCGATGAGAAATGTTCGTTTAGCACCTCTCCGATCTCTACAGGGTCCACACTCAACTTCCCACTTTTGTCTTTGACTGGCCCTATTCCTACCTAATCATCCTTTTATTCCTCACATACCTATAGAAAGCTTTAGGGTTCTCCTTTATTCTATTTGCTAAAGGCAACTCGAGTCCTTTCCTTGCTCTTCTTAACTCTCTCTTTAAATCCTTCCTAGCTGATCTGTAGCTCTCCATCACCTCATCTGTACCACTTTGCCTCATCAACACATCAGCCTCTTTCTTCTGCTTAACAAGAGATTTAATTTCTGTCGTAAACCATGGTTCCCTTACCTTATCACTTCCTCCCTGCCTGACAGGGACATACCTATCAAGGATAAGCAATATCTGTTCCTTAAACCAGCTCCACATTTTGATTGTCTGCAGTTTATCCAAATCCTACCCCATTCTATGCATCCTAGTTCTTGCCTAATAGCATTATAATTGCTCTTGCCCCATCGATAACTCTTGACCTGTGGCTTGTACCAATTCCTTTCCATCGCTAAACTAAATGTAACTGAATTATGGTCACTCTCTCCAAAGTGCTCACCTACAACTAAATCAAACACCTGGCCTGGGTCATTACCAAGCACCAGATCCAGTGTGGCCTCCCCTCTTGTTGGCCCTTCGACATACTGTGTCAGGAAACCCTCCTGTACACATTGGACAAAAACTGATCCATCCGACATACTAGAGTTATAACATTTCCAGTCAATGTTGGGGAAGTTAAAGTCCCCCATAGTGACCACCCTGTTCCTTTCACTCCTACCTGGGATAATGTTGCTAATCCTCTCTTCCACCTCCCTGGAACTCTGCGGAGGCCTATAAAAACTCCAAGCAGTGTGACCTCTCCTCTCCTGTTTCTAACCTCAGCCCACACTACCTCAGTAGACGAGTCCTCAGCAAAAGTTCTCTCAGCCACCTCCACCTCTTTTACCGCCTTGCCTGTTTTTAATGAAAGATCTAAACCCTGGAACCTGCAACATCCATTCCTCACCCTGCTCTATCCATGTCTCCAAAATGGCCACAACATCGAAGTCCCAGGTACCTATCCATGCTGCAAGCTCACCTACCTTATTTCAGATACTTCTGGTATTGAAGTAGACACACTTCAAACCACTTCACTGTCTGCCAGCACATTCCTGTGACCCTGAAATCCTGTCCCTGTCCTCCCTAGTCTTATTCCCCTCTGCACTGCAATGACACCTCCGGTTCCCATCGCCCTGCTGAGCTAATTTAAACCCACCTGAATAGCACCAGCAAATGTCTCACCCAGGATATTAGTACCCCTCTGGATCAAGTGAAGACCACCCTGTTTGTACAAGTCCCACCTTCCCCATAATGAGCCCCAATTTTCCATGTACCTGAAACCCTCCCTTCTGCACCATCCTTGCAGCCACGTGTTCAGCTGATATCTCTCCCTATTCCTTGCCTCGCTATCACGTGGCAAGGGTAATAAACCAGAGATAACAACTCTGTTTGTTCTAGCTCTCAGCTTCCACCCTAGCTCCCTGAAATCCTGCCTTACATCCCTATCCCTCTTTCTACCGTTGGTACCTACATGGACCACGACATGAGGCTGGTCACCCTCCCTTCAGGATCCCAAAGATACGATCCGAGACATCTCAGACCCTGGTACCTGAGAGGCAACACACCAACCGTGAGTCTCATTCGTTTCCACCAAACCTTCTATCTGAGCCTCTAACTATTGAGTCCCCAATGACTAACACTGTCCTCATTTCCCTCCTTCCCTTCTGTGCAACAGGGACAGGCTCTGTGCTAGAGACCTGGGTCCCATTGCTTGCCCCGGTAAGTCGTCCCCCTCAACAGTATCCAAAACGGTATACATGTTTTTCAGGCGAACGACCACAGGGGATCCCGCCACTGACTGTTTTTCCCCCTTCGAACTGTCACCCTGTTGGTTTCCTCTTCTCTCATAAATCTGATCCCTGTGAGCATGGTGTTGATAATTCAGTGTGTGTTCTCAATTTCTGTTCTCTTAATCGTAAACAAAAGGCTGGCAGAAAACAGTGTTCATAAATGGGTCTCTTTTAGATTGTCAGAAGGTGATGTGTGGGGACCCACAGGGTTTTACTGAGCATCCTCTTTATACAGTTTATATCAATGACTTAGATGAGGGAAATGAAGTCATGGTGGTTACATTTTGTGATGATACAAAGCTAGGCAGGAAAGGTTGTTGTGAAGAAACCTTAATTTCCCTACATCAGTCTGCAGTCTTTTTTGATTTAATTTTTCAGGTAAAGTATGATACAGCAAAATGCGAAATTGTTCACTCCAGAAAAAAGAGGAAACAGAAACAGTCTGGGTGACAAGTGCAGGATTCTGTGGTGCAGGGGGATCTAGGGGGCCTACTGTCTGAAACTCAAAACAATAATATATAGTTACAGCAAGTGATGAAGAAAGGGTAACATTCTATGCACTTTGTCAGGAGTGGACTTGAACAGAAACATAAGCAGTTTATGATTCAGTTGTATATGACAGTAGTAAAGCAATAATTCAGCAACAGTGTGTAGTTTTGGTCTCTTTATTAAGAAAGGATGTAAATGCAGTCAAGCCAGTTGAATGGGTGTTTACTGGACTAATACCTGAATGAGTGAGTTGTCTGATATACTAGAGAGACTGTTATATTCATATGCGTGTAGGAGAGAGAGAGAGAGAGGTGACTTGGCTGATGTGTTTAATGTCCTGAATGGGTTCCGGCAAGATGAATGTGGACATATTTCCTCTTATGGCTAAGTCCAGAATGGGGACAAAATGCAAAGTCTTTGTTTTAGGACCAAGATGAGGTTTTTGTTTTCCCTGAGAGTAGTACAACTTCAGAGCTCTTTGCCTCAGAAGGCGGTGGAGACTAGGTCGTTGAACATTTCTAAGATAATACACAATAGACAATAGGTGCAGGAGAAGGCCATTCTGCCCTTCGAGCCTGCACCACCATTCAATATGATCATGGTTGATCATTCCTAATCAGTATCCTGTTCCTGCCTTATATCCATAACCCTTGATTCCACTATCTTTGAGAGCTCTATCCAACTCTTTCTTAAATGAATCCAGAGACGCGGCCTCCACTGCCCTCTGGGGCAGAGCATTCCACACAGCCACCACTCTCTGGGTGAAGAGGTTTCTCCTCATCTATGTCCTAAATGGTCTACCCCGTATTTTTAAGCTGTGTCCTCTGGTTCAGCACTCACCCATCAGCGGAAACATGTTTCCTGCAGCCAGAGTGTCCAATCTTTTAATAATCTTATATGTCTCAATCAGATCCCCTCTCAGTCTTCTAAACTCAAGGGTATACAAGCCCAGTCGCTCCAGTCTTTCAGTGTAAGGTAATCCGCCATTCCAGGAATTGACCTTGTGAACCTATGCTGCACTCCCTCAATAGCCAGAATGTCTTTCCTCAAATTTGGAGACCAGAACTGCACACAGTACTCCAGGTGTGGTCTCACCAGGGCCCTGTACAGCTGCAGAAGAACCTCTTTTCTTCTATACTCAATCCCTCTTGTTATGAAGGCCAGCATACTATTAGCCTTCTTCACTATCTGCTGTACCTGCATGCTTGCCTTCATTGACTGGTGTACAAGAACACCCAGATCTATCTTCGGGGGGGGGGATGGGATCCGGACTTGTAGTCCAGCAAGTAGGCTAGCTGTTTGTCAGGATGTCCAAGTGTGTGGGGAGGCTGTGAAGAAGGTAGCACTGACAGGGAATACTTGCAGACACAGAGATGGGTTCAAGTGTGTATACTTCAACGCAAGGAGTATCAGAAATAAGGTGGGTGAACTTAAGGCATGGATAGGTACCTGGGACTATGATGTTGTGGCCATCACGGAAACGTGGATAGAAGAGGGACAGGAATGGTTGTTGGAGGTTCCTGGTTACAGATGTTTCAGTAGGATTAGGGAGGGTGGTAAAAAAGGAGGGGGGGTGGCGTTGCTAATTAGAAATGGTATAACAGCTGCAGAAAGGCAGTTTGAGGGGGATCTGCCTTTGGAGGTAGTATGGGCTGAAGTCAGAAATAGGAAAGGTGCAGTCCCCTTGTTGGGTGTTTACTATAGGCCCCCCAATAGCAGCAGAGATGTGGAGAAACAGATTGGGAAACAGATTTTGGAAAGGTGCAGAAGCCACAGGGTAGTAGTCACGGGCGATTTCAACTTCCCAAATATTGATTGGAAGCTCTTTAGATCAAGTAGATTGGATGGGGCGGTGTTTGTGCAGTGTGTCCAGGAAGCTTTTCTAACTCAGTATGTAGATTGTCCGACCAGAGGGGAGGCCATTTTGGATTTGGTACTCGGTAATGAACCAGGACAAGTGATGGGCTTGTTAGTGGGTGAACATTTTGGTGATGGTGACCACAATTCTGTGACTTTCACCTTGGTTATGGAGAGAGATAGGTGCGTGCAACAGGGTAGGTTTTACAATTGGGGGAAGGGTAATTACGATGCTGTAAGACAGGATTTGAGGAGCATAAGTTGGGAGCATAGGCTGTCGGGGAAGGATGTCGTGGAAATGTGGAACTTTTTCAAGGAACAGATATGACGTGTCCTTGATATGTATGTACCGGTCAGGCAGGAAAGAAATGGTCGTGTGAGGGAACCTTGGTTGACGAGGGAGGTTGAATGTCTTATAAAGAGGAAGAAGGAGGCTTACATAAGGTTGAGGAAACAGGGTTCAGACAGAGCAGTGGAGGGATACAGGATAGCCAGAAGGGAGCTGAAGAAAGGGATTAGGAGAGCCAAGAGAGGGCATGAAAAATCTCTGGCGGATAGGATCAAGGATAACCCAAAGGCATTTTATGTATATGTGAGAAACATGAGAATGACGAGAACGAGGGTAGGTCCAATCAAGGACAGTAGTGGGAGACTGTGTATTGAGTCGGAAGAGATAGGAGAGGTTTTGAATGAGTACATTTCTTCAGTATTTATGAATGAGAGGAACCGTATTGTTGAAGAGGAGAGTGTGAAATGGACTGGTAAGCTAGAGGAGATACATGTTAGGAAGGAAGATGTGTTGGACATTTTGAACAACTTGAGGATAGACAAGTCCCCCGGGCCTGACGGGATATATCCTAGGATTATGTGGGAAGCAAGAGAGGAAATTGCAGTACCGTTGGCAATGATCTTTTCATCTTCACTGTCAACGGGGGTGGTACCAGGGGACTGGAGAGTGGCGAATGTTGTGCCCCTGTTCAAAAAAGGGAATAGGGATAACCCCAGGAATTACAGGCCAGTTAGTCTTACTTTGGTGGTAGGTAAAGTAATGGAAAGGGTACTGAGGGATAGAATTTATGAGTATCTGGAAAGGCACTGCTTGATTAGGGACAGCCAGCACGGATTTGTGAAGGGTCGGTCTTGCCTTACATGTCTGATTGAATTCTTTGAGGAGGTGACCAAGCATGTGGATGAGGGTAGAGCAGTGGATGTAGTATACATGGATTTTAGTAAGGCATTTGATAAGGTTCCCCATGGTAGGCTTATGCGGAAAGTCAGGAGGCATGGGATAGAGGGAAATTTGTCCAATTGGATAGAAAACTGGCTAACCGGTCGAAGTCAGAGAGTGGTGGTAGATGGTAAATATTCAGCCTGGAGTCCAGTTACAAATGGAGTTCTGCAGGGATCAGTTCTGGGTCCTCTGCTGTTCGTAATTTTTATTAATGACTTGGACGAGGGAGTCGAAGGGTGGGTCAGTAAATTTGCAGATGATACGAAGATTGGTGGAGTTGTGGATAGTGAGGAGGGCTCTTGTCGGCTGCAAAGGGACTTGGATATGATGCAGAGCTGGGCTGAGGAGTGGCAGATGGAGTTCAACCCTGCCAAGTGTGAGGTTGTCCATTTTGGAAAGACAAATAAGAATGCGGAATACAGGGTTAACGGTAGGGTTCTTAGTCAGGTGGAGGAACAGAGGGATCTTGGGGTCTATGTTCATAGATCTTTGAAAGTTGCCACTCAGGTGGATAGAGCTTGTAAGAAGGCCTATGGTGTATTAGCGTTCATTAGCAGAGGGATTGAATTCAAGAGTCGTGAAGTGATGTTGCAACTGTACAGGACTTTGGTTAGGCCACATTTGGAGTGCTGTGTGCAGTTCTGGTCGCCTCACTTTAGGAAAGATGTGGAAGCTGTGGAGAGGATGCAGAGAAGATTTACCAGGATGTTGCCTGGAATGGAGAATAGGTCGTACGAGGATAGGTTGAGAGTGCTAGCCCTTTTCTCATTGGAACAGCGAAGGATGAGGGGTGACTTGATAGAGGTTTATAAGATGATCAGAGGAATAGATAGAGTCGACAGTCAGAAACTTTTTCCCCGGGTACAACAGAGTGTTACAAGGGGACATAAATTTAAGGTGAAGGATGGAAGGTATAGGGGAGATGTCAGGGGTGGGTTCTTTTCCCAGAGAGTGGTGGGGGCATGGAATGCGCTGCCTGTGGGAGTGGTAGAGTCAGAATCTTTGGTGACCTTTAAGCGGCAATTGGATAGGTACATGGATGGGTGCTTAAGCTAGGACAAATGTTCGGCACAACATCGTGGGCCGAAGGGCCTGTTCTGTGCTGTATTGTTCTATGTTCTATGTTCTATCTCTCTGCACTGCCGCTTTACCTAAATTGATTCCATTTAGGTAGTAATCAGCCTTCCTGTTCTTGCCACCCAGAACCATACATTTATCCACATTAAACTGCATCTGCCATGCATCTGACCACTCACCTAACTTGTCCAGGTCACCCTGTAATCTCCTAACATCCTCATCACATTTCACCCTCCCAACCTGCTTAGTATCATCAGCAAATTTGCTAATGTTATTGCTAATACCATCTTCTATATCATTAACATATATTGTAAAAAGCTGCGGTCCCAGTACTGATCCCTGTGGTACCCCACTGGTCACTGCCTGCCATTCTGAAATGGAGCCGTTTATCACGACTCTTTGTTTCCTATCAGCCAACCAACTTTCAATCCAAGTTAGTACTTTGCCCCCAATACCATGCGCCTTAATTTTGCTCACTAACCTCCTATGTGGGACTTTATCAAAAGCTTTCTGAAAGTCCAGGTATGCTACATCTACTGGATCTCCCTCGTCCATCTTCAGAGTTACATCCTCAAAAAATTCCAGAAGATTAGTCAAGCATGATTTCCCCTTCATAAATCCATGCTGACTCTGACCTATCCTGTTACTACTATCCAGATGTGTCATAATTTCATCCTTTATAATAGACTCCAGCATCTTTTCCACCACTGAGGTCAGACTAATTGGTCTATAATTTCCTGTTTTCTCTCTCCCACCTTTCTTAAAAAGTGGTACAACATTAGCCACCTTCCAATCTGCAGGAACTGATCCCGAATCTATCAAACTCTGGAAAATAATCACCAACGCATCCACGATTTCTCGATTCACCTCCTTCAGTACCCTGGGATGTAGACCATCAGGCCCCGGGGACTTATCAACCTTCAGACCTAACAGTCTCTCCAACACTAATTCCTGGCAAATATAAATTCCCTTCAGTTCAGGTCTTTCAGCCACTGTTACCTCAGGGAGATTGCTTGTGTCTTCCCCAGTGAACACAGATCTGAAGTACCAATTCAATTCTTCTGCCATTTCTTTGTTCCCAATAATATATTCCCCTGTTTCTGTCTTCAAGGGCCCAATTTTAGTCTTAACCATTTTTTTGCCTTTCACATACCTAAAAAAACTTTTACTATCCTCCTTTATATTATTGACCAGTTTACCTTCGTACCTCATTTTATCTCTATGTATTTCCTTCTTAGTAATCCTCTGTTGTTCTTTAAAAGCTTCCCAGTCCTCTGTTTTCCCACTGATCTTTGCTATGTTACACTTTTTCTCTTTTAACTTTCTATGTTTCTTAACTTCCCTCATCAGCCATGGCCACCCATGCCTCCTCCTAGGATCTTTCTTTCTTTTTAGAATGAACTGATCCTGCAACTTTTGCAGTATTCGCAGAAATATCCGCCATTGTTCCTCCACTGTCATCCCTGCTAAGGTATTGCACCATTGAACTTTAGCCAGCTCCTCCCTCATAGCTCCATAGTTCCCGTTATTCAACAGAAATATTGTCACTTCAAGATGCAGGTGGATAAGACTGTTCTCCAGCCAGGGCATCACAAGTTATTGAGTGTAGCTGAGAATTCAGAGCATGAACAGATTGGTCATGGTCTTATTGTCTGATGGAGTAGGCAAGAGGGGCCTGTGGTTTATATGTTGACTTTTGTGTTCATACATTTCACACTGAACCGTATGAGGAGAGATTGGGACAGATGCATGACTGTGATTTTGTGGGGAGACTCTCACTTCCATTATTTTTATTCTAAATCAATTCCACAGGATGTTAGGAGAAGATTCACTGTCAGGAAACTGCAACCAAACATTACATCAGGATTTCATGGTGTCACCCACTTCATTGTAACCTGAATCTCATTGGGATTTGAACATGGAAGGAGAAAGCATTGCTAACAGAGATGAGAAACTGTACGCATGTTGTCTGTGTACACAAGCATTCAACCGATCATCTGACCTCTCGAAACATAAACGGAGCCACAAGGAGAAACCGTGGAAATGTGGGAACTGTGGGAAGGGATTCCAATCTCCAACTGAACTGGAAACTCATCGACGCAGTCACACTGAGGAAAGGCCATTCACCTGCTCAGAGTGTGGCAAGGGATTCACTCAGAAATCTCACCTGCTGCGACACCAGCGTGTTCACACTGGGGAGAGACCGTTCTCCTGCTCTGAGTGTGGGCAGGGATTCACTAACTCCTCCAACCTGCTGATACACCAGCGAGTTCACACTGGGGAGAGGCCATTCATCTGCTCTACATGTGGGAAGGGATTCACTTTGGCATCCAGCCTCCAGACCCATCAGCAAATTCACACGAGGGGAAAAGCCATTCACCAGTTCCTAGTGTGGGTAGGGAGCCCCAAGCAGCTGTAGAGCCCTGTGTGGACTAATGGAAAATTGGTCCGATTCTGTTGATTTACAACACATTGGATATTGTTTTCAGTTCAGAATAATCAAGGATTAATTTTAGTTGAAAAATTCAGAGATTGAAAGTTTTTTATTCAATTTGAAGGAGATCTGACTGGGCTCAGAATCAAGTTCAGTTTCTCTGCTGCATAGAGCTCAGAACAATTCAGGAAAAGCTGTCACCTCAGTAGAATAGTGTAGTTTGTGCAACTTCCCATCCAGGAGCGTCTGATTTGAACTCTGAAAGTTTGAGAAGCAGAAAATGTTTAACATCTGAAATTTGAGAGTATTCATGAAAGAAACTTGTATAGTTCACAGGAAACATCTGGGCCAAATCAACATTAGCTTACAGATTTGATAGTGAGGTGTAATTTCTCTGTGTACATCACCTGCTACACCTGTGTGCTGGCATCAATCAGGAAGGCTAATGGAATATCAGTCCTTATTTCAAGGGGGGTGGGAGGGGGGTTGATGTATATGAATAGGAAAGTCTTACTGCAACTGTAGAAGGTGTCAGGGGGACCTAATAGGAGAAAGTGAGGACTGCAGATGCTGAAGATCAGAGCTGAAAAATGTGTTGCTGGAAAAGCGCAGCAGGTCAGGCAGAATCCAAGGAGCAGGAGAATCGACGTTTCGGGCATAAGCCTGAAATATTCCTGAAGAAGTGCTTATGCCCGAAACGTCGATTCTCCTGCTCCTTGGATGCTGCCTGACCTGCTGCGCTTTTCCAGCAACTCATTTTTCAGCTCAGGGGGACCTAATGTCAAGTACTGATAGTAGGTTTGGTTCCCTTTTTAAAAGAAAGATCCTTTTATTGGAGGCAAGTTCAGAGAATGTTCTTTAGGATGACCCTGGTATGGAGGGATTGCCTTATGAGAAAAGACTAAACAGATTGGGGTATTGAACTGGAGTTTCAAAGAATGAGAGGTGATCTCATTGCAACTTACTGGATTCTTTCGGGGCTTGACAGGGTAAATGCTGAGAGGACTGCTTCCACCTTATGGAAGAGTTTCGAGTCAGCGGACATCGTTTCCAAATCTAGGGCTGCCCATTCAAGACAGAGATGAGGAGGCATTTCTTTTCTCAGAGTGTGTAAGTGTTTGGAATTCGTTGCCACAGAGAGTCGTAGTCAGCCAGGATGGAAACAGACCCTTTGATCTAACGTGCCCAGGCTGCCCAGGTATCCTGAACTGAACTACTTCCATTTGCCTGCCTTTGGCCCATATTTCTCTAAATCCTTTCCTATTCATGGACCTGTCCAAATGTCTTTTCAATGTTGTAATAGTACCCACCTTTACCACTTCATCTGGTAGCTCATTCCATGTATGCATCACTTTCTGTGTGAAAAGGTTGCCCATCAGGTGCTTTTTAAATCTTCCCCCCCTCACCTTAAACCTATACTCTCTCCTTTCGGACTCCCGTACCTTTGGCTATTCACCTTACCTATGCCCCTCATGATTTTATAAACCTCTAATAAAGTCACCTCTCAGTCTCTGATGCTCCCGGGGACCAAGTCCCAGCCTTTCCTTATGATGTAAGTCCTTGTGTACATGGAAAGCCGAAATAGACAGATGCTTAATCAAGATTTATGGGGCAATTCACAAAGTGGACATCAAAAGTGTCAGATCAGCCATGAACCTGTTGAATGGCAGAACAGGCTCGAAGAATTGAATGGAGAGTGTGTTGCTGGGTAAACACAGCATTCAAGGAGCAGGAGAATTGATGTTTCGGGCATAAGCCCCTCATCAGGAGGGGCTGTATGGCCTACTGTTCCTATTCATGGTCTTACTATTGATGCCATTGGGAAATAAGCTATAAACATTGTTTTACTGTGTTTAAACAATTGTTCAAATGATCTTTTGTTTCTCAACAGTTTTGTTTCTCTGTTTGTCTTGTGACTAATAAACATCTGCTTTTTCTTTGGTAAAGAATCCTTGCAGCCTCTCATGATGCTGTTTCAGTGACTGACTTCCACATTAATCGAATTAAATGATGTTAAAAATCACACAACACCAGGTTATAGTCCAACAGGTTTAATTGGAAGCACACTAGCTTTCGGAGCGACGCTCCTTCATTGAGTGGTTGTCCTGATGAAGGAGCGTCGCTCTGAAAGCTAGTGTGCTTCCAATTAAACCTGTTGGACTCTATAACCTGGTGTTGTGTGATTTTTAGCTTTGTACACCCCAGTCCAACATCGGCATCTCCAAATCAGAATTAAATGAAAACTGTTATCCGTCAAGCTGGGATGACAAGGAAGAAACAGTCAGACGTTTGTGGTATTTGTAAGAGAAACCAATGGGAACAGTGGTTTTGATCAGTGAGGTGAGAGAGCGGCAGTTTGAGTTTGGAAGGATTCCACAGTAATATTCCAGCAGACCTTGTATTCCACAGTAATATTCCAGCAGTAATTCTGGTAGATACCTTTGATATCTCAAACCGATAGTCTTGTTTGCGGAGAGGACACATGAGAATAAAGCAACCAGAACCAATACCGCTCCCATAAACCAGCCAAGACTGACGCACACCAGAATTAATCCTTCTGCTTCAGTCACTGTCAGAAATTGACAGCAGCAGAATGCAATCCAATCGTGCACATTGCAGCAGACACTGGATGAAATATATTTAAGTATGGATGCACACAGATGATCAAACGCTGGTATCTGCTACCCAATCACATGCTCAGTATCAGCGTTAGTTACTGATGAAATGAGAAATGTACAGCACTCACATTCAGTGGTGGAGACTGTGCAAGTGCAGAGCCCCTTTTGCGTCTGTCAAAGCACCAGAGCCTAAAATGGAGAGCTCCAGCCACTCCCATACATAGAGTTACAGAGATGTACAGCACGGAAACAGACCCTTCGGTCCAACCTGTCCACACCAACCAGATATCCCAACCCAATCTAGTCCCACCTGCCAGCACCCGGCCCATATCCCTCCAAACCCTTCCTATTCATACACCCATCCAGATGCCTTTTAAATGTTGCAGTTGTACTATCCTCCTCCTATACTCCTCTGGCAGCTCATTCCACATGCTCAGTACCCTCTGTGAGAAAGCGTTGCCCTTGAGGTCTCTTTTATATCTTACCCCTCTAGTTTTGGACTCCCACATCCCAGGGAAAATATTTTGTCTATTTATCCTGTCCATGCCCCTCATGATTTTATAAACCTCTATAAGGTCACCCCTCAACCTCCGACACTCCAGGGAAAACAGCCCCAGCCTATTCAACCTCTCCCTATAGCTCAAACCCTCTAACCCTGGCAACATCTTTGTAAATCTTGTCTGAACCCTTTCAAGTTTCATAACATCCTCCTGATAGGAAGGAGACCAGAACTGCACGCAATATTCCAAAAGTGGCCTCACCAATGTCCTGTACAGCCACAACATGACCTCCCAACCCCTGTACTCAATACTCTGACCAATAAAGGAAAGCATACCAACGCCTTCTATGACAAAAGTTTGATTCAATCTCTGTCTCAGTGCTGTATGAGAATGTGGAATGGATTCTATATTTGGAAAAAAAAATGAAGGAAGAATTATTCTGCACCTGAAAACCTCTCTCACTCTGATGAATATCAGTCTGTCGGGTTATTCCAAATTTATCAGAATGGCACTTTTCAGTCTTGTTAAACTGCATTTATTTCAATGCAAGAGGCCTAACAGGGAAGGCAGATAAACTCAGGGCATGGTTAGGAACATGGGACTGGGATATCATAGCAATTACAGAATCATGGCTCAGGGATGCACAGGGCTGGCAGCTTAATGTTCCAGGATACAAATGCTACAGGAAGGATAGAAAGGGAGGCAAGAGAGGAGGGAGAGTGGCGCTTTTGATAAGGGATAGCCTTATAGCTGTGCTGAGGGAGGATATTCCCAGAAATACTTCCAGGGAAGTTATTTGGGTGGAACTGAGAAATAAGAAAGGGATGATCACCTTATTGGGATTGTATTATAGACCCCCCAATAGTCAGAGGGAAATTGAGAAACAAACTTGTAAGGAGATCTCAGTTATCTGAAAGAATAATAGAGTGGTTATGGTAGGGAATTTTGACTTTTCAAACATCGACTGGGACTGCCATAGTGTTAAGGGTTTAGATGGAGAGGAATGTTTTAAGCATTTACAAGAAAATGTTCTGATTCAGTATGTGGATGTACCTACTAAAGAAGGTGCAAAAGTTGACCTACTTTTGGGAAATAAGGCAGGGCAGGTGACTGAGGTGTCAGTGGGGGAGCACTTTGGGGCCAGCAACCATAATTCTATTAGTTTTAAAATAGTGATGGAAAAGGATAGACCAGATCTAAAAGTTGAAGTTCTAAATTGGAGAAAGGCCGGTTTTGACAGAATTAGGCAAGAACTTTCAAAAGCTGATTGGAGGCAGATGTTCACAGGTAAGGGTCCTGGGGATTTATCCACTTTTATGCATTTCAAGACATCCTTCTCTGTAATATGGACATTTTTCAAGATATCACCACCTATTCCCCTACATTCTATATCTTCCAAGTCCTTTTCCACAGTAAACACTAATGCAAAATATTTGTTTAGTATCTCCCCCATCTCCTGCAGTTCCACACAAAGGCTGCCTTGCTGATCTTTGAACGGTCAAGATTAGAGTGTGCTGGAAAAGAGCAGCAAGTCAGGCAGCATCCGAGAAGCAGGAAAATCGATGTTTCAGGCAAAAGCCCTTCATCAGGAATCAGGATCTTTGAGTGGCCCTATTCTCTCCCTAGTTACCCTTTTGTCCTTCATGTATTTGTAAATACCCTTTGGATGCTCCTTAATTCTATTTGCCAAGGCTATCTCATGTTCCCTTTTTTCCTTCCTGATTTCCCTCTTAAATATACCCCTACTGCCTTTACCTCTTCTAAGGATTCACTCAATCCATCCTGTCTATACTTGACATATTCTTTGTTCTTTTTCTTAACCAAACCCTCAATTTCTTTAGTCATCCAGCATTCTCTTTACCTAAGAGTCTTTCCTTTCACTGTAACATGAATATACTTTCTCTGGATTCTCGTTATCTCATTTCTGAAGGCTTCCCATTTTCCAGCCGTCCCTTTACCTGTGAACATCTGCCTCCAGTCAGCTTTTGAAAGTTCTTGCCTAATTCTGTCAAAATAGTCACTGTTTTGTCGTTACTTCAAAGGACAAAGGATTTGTGTCCAATCTGTATATTACAGACAAATCTTTTTGGTAATATTGTGTGAACAGGATATTGGAACTTCATAGACTTGTTGGCTTAAAGACTTGTTCTCTGAGTAAATGCAGTGGCTATGAAAATGTAGTGTGTGAGATTAGACCCCAGATCTCCTTCACCTCAGGGAGGGACTGAAGATTAGCAACGACTGAGTCAGGCTTCATTGGAGCAAGTATGTCAAGTAGAGATATCCGACAAGTATGTGTTTCTACAAATGATAGATTCATCACATTATTATTTAACTCCTGGCCCAGAAAAGCAGCATTTGCAACTTTTTTTAGTTCTTGTAAACTGCAAGTAAATTGGAGTCTCGCTGAAGAAATGACGTTAAAACTCACACAACACCAGGTTATAGTCCAACAGGTTTATTTGGAAACACTAGCATTCGGAGCACAGATCCTTCATTAGGTGGTCATGCATGGGCACAACCACCTGGTGAAGGAGCAATGCTCTGAAAGCTGGTGCTTCCAAATAAACCTGTTGGACTAAAACCTGGTGTTGTGTGAGTTTTAATTTTGTACACCCCAGTGCAACACCGGTGTCTCCAAATTATGAAGAAATGATGCATATGAATATAGACAGACAGACAGACAGAAAGAAGAAAAAGTTTGTTAGTTATTCAAAAGCAAGCAGCAGGCTGTTTTCTTTTGAAGCTCAGAAAATTGCTGACTGGTCGCAACCACAAACTGTACCCTGTCCAATGATTGAGTGCACCTTCTCTATTTGACTGCAACCACAGGCAGGAAGTCAAACCAAACTGCTGTCAGACTGTGCGATCACAGAAGGTGGAACACTTGCCCACTTACTTCCTGCTGTCTCACTAACCAAGGTTCAGACATACCTTCCAGGTGCAGTAGTAATTGACCAGCACTTTACTGAAAATATATTCATTGCTCACAATCAGGTCTTCTGTACACTGGGAAGATGAACCACAGACTGGCGACTGCTTTGCAGAGCACCTATGTTCCATCTGTGGAGCTGCAGTGAAGCTCAGGCCAAGCTGCAAGAACAGCATCTCATCTCCCACAGCCTGCAGGACTCAATATCAAGTTCAATTGTTTCAGAGCCTGATACACCATCTTCCATGTCCTTTTTCCCCTTCCCTGGTTTATTGTCAATCATCCCTTTCTCTGTCAAACTTTCTTTCTTCTGCGTTCTGTCTCCACCTATCCTTCACACCTTCATCTCTGCCACCCCCACCCATCCAAATTTCCTGTCATCACTTCTTCTGAGCAGTAATCAATTCTGAATTGCCGGTCTGATATCTTCTGTTGTGTCACTGTGTCCTGGTATTTTGTGCATTTTCCTCCTTTCTAAACTCTGAAACACCTGAAGATCATGAAATCTTAACTCCTCTGAAGCCCTCATGATATACCTTGTCATCAAGGGAAGGAGAACACTTTATTATCAGTAACCCACTTCCTGAATCCCCAGAGCCTGTCCACCATCTACAAGGCACAAGGCAGGAGTGTGATGGGATACTCCCCATCTGCCTGGATGGGGGCAGCTCCAACACTCAAAGCTTGACACCTTCCAGGTCAAAGTAGCCTGTTTGATTGGCACCACATCCACAAATGTCCATTCCCTCCACACCTGACATCCAGCTGAGTCCTGCATATTGCAACCTTCAGGAAGCTTGCTTCCTTCCAGATGACTTGCCAAATCTGGAAATGCGTAGGTGAGTGAAGAGGACTGGGGGAGGGGAGGTGCAGTTACTCAGGCGGCTGGTTAGAAATGCAGAGGAAAGCCAGTAGCATGGGTTCAAATCCCATGGGAGCTGAGGATACCATGAAGGACTGAATGGGGGGACATCATTTCAAGTTGAAAGGAAGGAGGGTTAGAGGGGGATTTGAGGATTGCTTCACCAGGGGGTAGTGGGGATCCAAAATGCACTGCCTGGGAGGGTAGTTGAGGCAGGAATTTTGGCAGTGACTTCCACATCCTGGGAATGATTTTTTTTTAAAAACACACTATGTGGCATTTGAGTTCAAACATTGTTACCTTGTAAGCTGATAGTCAAGGTCACTGGTCCTGTTTATTGTCCCCTATTTAATAATAATGAGCTATCATGTAGTTGTTTAGATTAGATTAGATTACAGTGTGGAAACAGGCCCTTCGGCCCAACAAGTCCACACCGACCCGCCGAAGCGTAACCCACCCATACCCCTACATTTACCCCTTACCTAACACTAGGGGCAATTTAGCATGGCCAATTCACCTAACCTGCACATCTTTGGACTGTGGGAGGAAACCGGAGCATCCGGAGGAAACCCACGCAGACACGGGGAGAACGTGCAAACTCCACACAGTCAGTCGCCTGAGGCAGGAATTGAACCCGGGTCTCTGGCGCTGTGAGGCAGCAGTGCTAACCACTGTGCCGCCATGTTGCTTTTTTGCCTTGTTAAAACAAAATACAGTATCAAACATGTTAATCTGTGACTAATTTGAAAAATATCAGCTTTTCTGAATCGTGCAAGAATCTCTCCCTCAGTGTCGACAAATTCTCGGCACTACAGCATACATGAAACTTTTCACATCTCTGAATTTGCTTCCATCCAGTCCAAACTATTGAATAACTCATTAGAGGTGAGTCTTGGTCCTCAGTGGTTAAGTTATGAGGAGAGATTATATGAATTAGGTCTGTTTATAAAATCACGACGGGCATGGTTAAGTCACCTCTCAGCCTCTAACACTCCAGAGAACAAAATCCCAGCCTATTCAGCCTCTCCTTATAACTCAAATCTTCAAGCCCTGGCAACATCCTTGTAAATCTTTCCTGAACCCTTTCAAGTTTAACAACATCGTTCCTGCAGCAGAGAGACCAGAAATGAACACAGTAGCTAAAACTGGCCTCACTAATGCCCTGTACAGCTGCACTATGACCTCCCAACTCCTATACTCGATGCACGACCAATGATTGCAAGTGTGCCAAACGTCTTTTTCCCCACCTTATCTACCTACACCTCCACTTTCAAGGAACTAGGCAGTTGCACCTTAAGGTCACTCTACTCAACAAGGCCTTAGGCCCTATCATTACTGTGCAACTCCTGCCCTGGCTTGCCTTACCAAAATGCAAAAACTCGTGTTTATCTATACTAAACTCCATCTGGCTCTCCTTAGCCCATTGGCCCATCTGATCAAGGTCCCATTGTACTCTTGGATAATCTTTTTCACTATCCATGACATCACCAATTTTGGTGTCATCTGCAAACTTAATCATACCTCCTATATTCATATCCAAGTCATTTATATAAATGGCAAAATGCAGTGCACATAGCACAGATCCTTGCGGCACACCACTGGGCACAAGCCTCCAGTCTGAAAAACAAACATGTGACTCCTGCTTTCAAGCCAATTTTACATCCAATTGTCTAGCTGTCCCAGGATCCCATGTGGTCTCACCTTGCTAACCAGTCTACCATGGGGAAACTTGTGAAATGCCTTGCTGAAGTTTATATTGACAACCTCACTTCTCTCCCTTCATCAGTCTTTTGTCCCTTCTACAAAACACTCCATCAGGTTAGTGAGACACAATTTTCCATGCACAAAGCCATGTTGACTATCCCTAATGAGTCCTTGTGTTTCCAAATTCGTGTAAATCATGTCCCTCAGCATCCTTTCCAACAACTTGCCCACTATTGACATCAGGGTCTATAGTTCTCTGACTTTTCCTTCCCATCTTTCTAAGCACCACATTATTTAATGCATAGTCTTCAAGCAACTCATCCGTACCTATCAATGATAGAAATATCTCAGCAAGAGACCCAGCAATTCCTTTCCTAGCTTCCCACATAGTTCTGGGATACACCTGATGAGTTCCTGAGGGTTTATCCACCTTTGTGCATTTTCAGTCGACATGTACTCTTTGAATACATCAGGATTTGGGGCAGTAAAGAAACAGAGGCCTGCTGGTATAATCACTAGACTATTAATCCAGTGATGGATTCTGGATCAGTGGTGCTGGAAGAGCACAGCAATTCAGGCAGCATCCGAGGACAGGCAAAATCGACGTTTCGGGCAAAAGCCCTTCATCAGGAATAAAGGCAGTGAGCCTGAAGCGTGGAGAGATAAGCTAGAGGAGGGTGGGGGTGGGGATAGAGTAGCATAGAGTACAATGGGTCAGTGGGGGAGGAGATGAAGGTGATAGGTCAGGGAGGAGAGGGTGGAGTGGATAGGTGGAAAAGGAGCTGGGCAGGTTGGACAAGTCCGGACAAGTCAAGGGGACAGTTTTGCTGGAGGTTAGAAACTAGGATGAGGTGGGGGAAGGGGAAATGAGGAAGCTGTTGAAATCCACATTGATGCCCTAGGATTGAAGTGTTCCGAGGCGGAAGATGAGGCGTTCTTCTTCCATGCGTCTGGTGGTGAGGGAGCGGCGGTGAAGGAGGCCCAGGACCTCCATGTCCTTGGCAGAGTGGGAGGGGGAGTTGAAATGTTGAGCCACGGGGCGGTTTGGTTGATTGGTGCGGGTGTCTCGGAGATGTTCCCTAAAGCGCTCTGCTAGGAGGCGCCCAGTCTCCCCAATGTAGAGGAGACCACATCGGGAACAGCGGATACAATAAATGATATTAGTGGATGTGCAGGTAAAACTTTGATGGATGTGGAAGGCTCCTTTAGGGCCTTGGATGGAGGTGAGGGAGGAGGTGTGGGCACAGGTTTTACAGTTCCTGCGGTGGCAGGGAAAAGTGCCAGGATGGGAGGGTGGGTCGTAGGGGGGCGTGGACCTGACCAGGTAGTCACGGAGGGAACGGTCTTTGCGGAAGGCGGAGAGGGGTGGGGAGGGAAATATATCCCTGGTGGTGCGGTCTGTTTGGAGGTGGCGGAAATGTCGGCGGATGATTTGGTTTATGCGAAGGTTGGTAGGGTGGAAGGTGAGCACCAGGGGCGTTCTGTCCTTGTTGCAGTTGGAGGGGTTGGGTCTGAGGGCGGAGGTGCGGGATGTGGACGAGATGCCTTGGAGGGCATCTTTAACCACGTGGGAAGGGAAATTGCGGTCTCTAAAGAAGGAGGCCATCTGGTGTGTTCTATGGTGGAACTGCTCCTCCTGTGAGCAGATACGGCGGAGGCGGAGGAATTGGGAATACGGGATGGCATTTTTGCAAGAGGTAGGGTGGGAAGAGGTGTAATCCAGGTAGCTGTGGGAGTCGGTGGGTTTGTGGAAAATGTCAGTGTCAAGTCGGTCGTCACTGATGGAGAAGGAGAGGTCCAGGAAGGGGAGGGAGGTGTCAGAGATGGTCCAGGTAAACTTAAGGTCAGGGTGGAATGTGTTGGTGAAAAATATGAAGTAGCAAAGGGCTGGGTGGCCAGAACAATTGGATCACTAAAGTGAAATTTGTAACAAACGAATCAGGGATATTAAAAGACTGAACAATATTACACTACAAATTGTCATGCAAGTATAATATTGAGTAATGTATGAAGATATCATTTGGCATTCCCTATACCTGCCAGCCTTCCCTTCCACCCTGACAGGAATATACTTTCTCTAGATTCTTGTTATCTCATTTCTGAAGGCTTCCCATTTTCCAGCCGTCCCTTTACCTGCGAACATCTGCCTCCAGTCAGCTTTTGAAAGTTCTTGCCTAATACCGTCAAAATTGGCCTTTCTCCAATTTAGAACTTCAACTTTTCGATCTGGTCTATCCTTTTCCATCACTATTTTAAAACTAATAGAACTATGGTCGCTGGCCCCAAAGTGCTCCCCCACTGACACCTCAGTCACCTCGCTAATGAATTAGAATAATTGTGAACTGTGCACACTTTTAAGCATAAATATTACCTTGATCACGTTACACATAATTGATGCCAGATAAAAAGCTTTTGGTGAGATTTTGATTTTTCATTACACACTTAAATTTGGGTTTTTATTGATTGAATTTGAACAGATTTTGGACTTCGGTCCCTCGAATGTGACCTGATCATATCACATCAAATTGAAAGCTGCTCATTGTATTTCATACTTTGGGCTGCTCTCCCATTAAGAGTGAGGTGACTGATGGTGGTTTAACCTGAAGGTCAGGCGAGGGGAAAGGTAGTGAAGGAGAGACCTTCATGGTAACCATGGGATGAAGCCACACTGTAGGCCATACTGATACCAGTCACCCTGAGAGCTGGATGGTGAGTAGGCCATCCCGATATCAGTCACCCTGAGAGCAGTACGGTGAGTAGGCCATTCCGATACCGGTCAACTTGAGAGCTGGATGGTGAGTAGGCCATCCTCATACCGGTCACCCTGAGAGCTGGATGGTAAGTAGGCCATCCTGATACCAGTCGCCCTGAGAGCTGGATGGTGGGTAGGTCATCCCGATACCAGTCACCCTGAGAGCCAGACGGTGGGTAGCCCGTCCGATACCGGTCACCCTGAGAGCTGGATGGTGAGTAGGCCATCCCGATACCGGTCTCCCTGAGAGCTGGACGGTGGGTAGGCCATCCCGATACCGGTCACCCAGAGAGCTGGATGGTGAGTAGGCCATCCCGATACCAGTCACCCTGAGAGCTGGATGGAGAGTAGGCCATAATGATACCAGTCACCCTGAGAACTGGATGGTGAGTAGGCCGTCCCGATATCGGTCACCCTGACAGCTGGATGGTGAGTAGGCCATCCCGATACCAGTCACCCTGAGAGCTGGATGGTGAGTAGGCCATCCTGATACCAGTCACCCTGAGAGCTGGACGGTGGGTAGGCCATCCCGATACCAGTCACCCTGAGAGCTAGATGGTGAGAAGGCCATCCCTATACCAGTCACCCTGAGAGCTGGATGGTGGGTCGGCTATCCCGATACCAATCATCCAGAGAGCTGGATGGAGGGTAGGCCAACCCTATACCAGTCACCCTGAGAGCTGGATGGTGGGTAGGCCATCCCGATACCAGTCACCCTGAGAGCTGGATGGTGGGTAGGCCATCCCTATACCAGTCACCTTGAGAGCTGGACGGAGGGTAGGCCATTCCTATACCAGTCACCCTGAGAGCTGGATGGTGGGTGGGCCATCCCGATACCAGTCACCCTGAGAGCTGGATGGTGAGAAGGCCATCCCGATACCAGTCACCCTGAGAGCTGGATGGTGGGTCGGCTATCCCGATACCAATCGTCCAGAGAGCTGGATGGTGGGTAGGCCATCCCGATACCAGTCACCCTGAGAGCTGGACAATGGGTAGGCCATCCCGATACCAGTCACCCTGAGAGCTGGATGGTGAGTAGGCCATCCCCATACCAGTCACCCTGCGAGCTGCATGGTGGGTAGGCCATCCTGATACCAGTCACCCAGAGAACTGCATGGTGGGTAGGCCATCCATATACCAGTCACCCTGAGAGCTGGACGGAGGGAGGCCACCATATACCAGTCACCCTGAGAGCTGGATGGTGGGTAGGCTATCCCGATACCAATCAACCAGAGAGCTGGATGGTGGGTAGGCCATCCCGATACCAGTCACCCAGAGAGCTGGACGGAGGGTAGGCCATTCCTATACCAGTCACCCTGAGAGCTGGACGATGGGTAAGCCATCCATATACCAGTCACCCAGAGAACTGCATGGTGGGTAGGCCATCCATATACCTGTCACCCTGAGAGCTGGACGGAGGGTATGCCACCATATACCAGTCACCCTGAGTGCTGGATGGTGGGTAGGCCATCCCGATACCAGTCACCCTGAGAGCTGGAAGGTGGGTAGGCCATCCCGATACCAGTCACCCTGAGAGCTGGATGGTGGGTGGGCCATCCTGATACCTGTCACCCTGAGAGCTGGACGATGGGTAGGCCATCCCGATACCAGTTACCCTGAGAGCTGGATGGTGAGTAGGCCATCCTGATGCCAGTCACCCTGAGAGCTGGATGGTGAGTAGGCCATCCTGATACCAGTCACCCTGAGAGCTGGACGGTGGGTAGGCCATCCCGATACCAGTCACCCTGAGAGCTGGATGGTGAGAAGGCCATCCCTATACCAGTCACCCTGAGAGCTGGATGGTGGGTCGGCTATCCCAATACCAATCATCCAGAGAGCTGGATGGTGGGTAGGCCATCCCTATACCAGTCACCCTGAGAGCTGGATGGTGGGTAGGCCATCCCGATACCAGTCACCCTGAGAGCTGGATGGTGGGTAGGCCATCCCTATACCAGTCACCTTGAGAGCTGGACGGAGGGTAGGCCATTCCTATACCAGTCACCCTGAGAGCTGGATGGTGGGTGGGCCATCCCGATACCAGTCACCCTGAGAGCTGGATGGTGAGAAGGCCATCCCTATACCAGTCACCCTGAGAGCTGGATGGTGGGTAGGCCATCCCGATACCAGTCACCCTGAGAGCTGGATGGTGGGTAGTCCATCCCGATACCAGTCACCCTGAGAGCTGGTTGGTTGGTAGGCCACCCTGATACCTGTCACCCTGAGAGCTGGATGGTGGGTGGGCCATCCTGATACCAGTCACCCTGAGAGCTGGTCGGTGGGTAGGCCATCCCGATACCAGTCACCCTGAGAGCTGGATGGTGAGAAGTCCATCCAGATACCGGTCACCCTGAGAGCTGGATGGTGAGCAGGCCATACTGATACCAGTCACCCTGAGAGCTGGACGGAGTGTAGGCCATCCCGATACCAGTCACCCTGAGAGCTGGATGGTGGGTAGGCCATCCCCATACCAGTCACCCTGAGAACTGGATGGTGGGTAGGCCATCCCGATACCAGTCACCCAGAGAGCTGGACGGTGGGTAGGCCATCCCTATACCTGTCACCCTGAGAGCTGGATGGTGGGTTGGCCATCCATATACAAGTCACCCTGAGAGCTGGATGGTGGGTCGGCCATCCCGATACCAGTCACCCTGAGAGCTGGATGTGGGTAGCCCATCCCGATACCTGTCATCCTGAGAGCTGGATGGTGGGGGGGCCATCCCGATACCGGTCACCCTGAGAGCTGGATGGTGGGTCGGCCATCCTGATACCTGTCACCCTGAGAGCTGGATGGTGGGTGGGCCATCCCGATACCAGTCACCCTGAGAGCTGGATGGTGGGGAGGCCATCCTGATCCCAGTCACCCTGAGAGCTGGATGGTGAGCATGCCATACTGATACCAGTCACCCTGAGGGCTGGATAGTGAGTCGGCCATCCCGATACCAGTCACCCTGAGAGCTGGATGGTGGGTAGTCCATCCCGATACCAGTCACCCTGAGAGCTGGTTGGTGGGTAGGCCACCCTGACACCTGTCACCCTGAGAGCTGGATGGTGGGTGGGCCATCCTGATACCAGTCACCCTGAGAGCGGGATGGTGGGCAGGCCATCCTGATACCAGTCACCCTGAGAGCTGGACGGTGGGTAGGCCATCCCGACACCAGTCACCCTGAGAGCTGGATGGTGAGAAGTCCATCCAGATACCGGTCAGCCTGAGAGCTGGATGGTGAGCAGGCCATACTGATACCAGTCACCCTGAGAGCTGGATGGTGGGTAGGCCATCCCCATACCAGTCACCCTGAGAACTGGATGGTGGGTAGGCCATCCCGATACCAGTCACCCAGAGAGCTGGATGGTGGGGAGGCCATCCATATAACCAGTCACCCTGAGAGCTGGATGGTGGGTAGGCCATCCCGATACCAGTCACCCAGAGAGCTGGATGGTGGGGAGGCCATTCATATACCAGACACCCTGAGAGCTGGATGGTGGGTAGGCCATCCCGATACCTGTCATCCTGAGAGCTGGATGGTGGGTAGTCCATCCCGATACCGGTCACCCTGAGAGCTGTATTGTGGGTCGGCCATCCTGATACCTGTCACCCTGAGAGCTGGATGGTGGGTGGGCCATCCCGATACCAGTCACCCTGAGAGCTGGACGGTGGGGAGGCCATCCTGATCCCAGTCACCCTGAGAGCTGGATGGTGAGCAGGCCATACTGATACCAGTCACCCTGAGAGCTGGATGGTGAGTAGGCCATACTGATACCAGTCACCCTGAGAGCTGGATGGTGAGTAGGCCATCCCGATATCAGTCACCCTGAGAGCAGTACGGTGAGTAGGCCATTCCGATACTGGTCACCTTGAGAGCTGGATGGTGAGTAGGCCATCCTCATACCGGTCACCCTGAGAGCTGGATGGTAAGTAGGCCATCCTGATACCAATCGCCCTGAGAGCTGGACGGTGGGTAGGTCATCCCGATACCAGTCACCCTGAGAGCCAGACGGTGGGTAGGCCGTCCGATACCGGTCACCCTGAGAGCTGGATGGTGAGTAGGCCATCCCGATACCGGTCTCCCTGAGAGCTGGACGGTGGGTAGGCCATCCCGATACCGGTCACCCAGAGAGCTGGATGGTGAGTAGGCCATCCCGATACCAGTCACCCTGAGAGCTGGATGGAGAGTAGGCCATAATGATACCAGTCACCCTGAGAACTGGATGGTGAGTAGGCCGTCCCGATATCGGTCACCCTGACAGCTGGATGGTGAGTAGGCCATCCCGATACCAGTCACCCTAAGAGCTGGATGGTGAGTAGGCCATCCTGATACCAGTCACCCTGAGAGCTGGATGGTGGGTGGGCCATCCTGATACCTGTCACCCTGAGAGCTGGACGATGGGTAGGCCATCCCGATACCAGTCACCCTGAGAGCTGGATGGTGGGTAGGCCATCCCGATACCAGTCACCCTGAGAGCTGGATGGTGAGAAGGCCATCCCTATACCAGTCACCCTGAGAGCTGGATGGTGGGTCGGCTATCCCGATACCAATCATCCAGAGAGCTGGATGGTGGGTAGGCCAACCCTATACCAGTCACCCTGAGAGCTGGATGGTGGGTAGGCCATCCCGATACCAGTCACCCTGAGAGCTGGATGGTGGGTAGGCCATCCCTATACCAGTCACCTTGAGAGCTGGACGGAGGGTAGGCCATTCCTATACCAGTCACCCTGAGAGCTGGATGGTGGGTGGGCCATCCCGATACCAGTCACCCTGAGAGCTGGATGGTGAGAAGGCCATCCCTATACCAGTCACCCTGAGAGCTGGATGGTGGGCCGGCTATCCCGATACCAATCATCCAGAGAGCTGGATGGTGGGTAGGCCATCCCGATACCAGTCACCCTGAGAGCTGGATGGTGAGTAGGCCATCCCCATACCAGTCACCCTGAGAGCTGCATGGTGGGTAGGCCATCCTGATACCAGTCACCCAGAGAACTGCATGGTGGGTAGGCCATCCATATACCAGTCACCCTGAGAGCTGGACGGAGGGAGGCCACCATATACCAGTCACCCTGAGAGCTGGATGGTGGGTAGGCTATCCCGATACCAATCAACCAGAGAGCTGGATGGTGGGTAGGCCATCCCGATACCAGTCACCCTGAGAGCTGGATGGTGGGTCGGCTATCCCGATACCAATCATCCAGAGAGCTGGACGGACGGTAGGCCATTCCTATACCAGTCACCCTGAGAGCTGGACGATGGGTAGGCCATCCATATACCAGTCACCCAGAGAACTGCATGGTGAGTAGGCCATCCATATACCTGTCACCCTGAGAGCTGGACGGAGGGTATGCCACCATATACCAGTCACCCTGAGAGCTGGATGGTGGGTAGGCCATCCCGATACCAGTCACCCAGAGAGCTGGAAGGTGGGTAGGCCATCCCGATACCAGTCACCCTGAGAGCTGGATGGTGAGTAGGCCATCCTGATACCCGTCACCCTGAGAGCTGGATGGTGGGTGGGCCATCCTGATACCTGTCACCCTGAGAGCTGGACGATGGGTAGGCCATCCCGATACCAGTTACCCTGAGAGCTGGATGGTGAGTAGGCCATCCTGATGCCAGTCACCCTGAGAGCTGGATGGTGAGTAGGCCATCCTGATACCAGTCACCCTGAGAGCTGGACGGTGGGTAGGCCATCCCGATACCAGTCACCCTGAGAGCTGGATGGTGAGAAGGCCATCCCTATACCAGTCACCCTGAGAGCTGGATGGTGGGTCGGCTATCCCAATACCAATCATCCAGAGAGCTGGATGGTGGGTAGGCCATCCCTATACCAGTCACCCTGAGAGCTGGATGGTGGGTAGGCCACCCCGATACCAGTCACCCTGAGAGCTGGATGGTGGGTAGGCCATCCCTATACCAGTCACCTTGAGAGCTGGACGGAGGGTAGGCCATTCCTATACCAGTCACCCTGAGAGCTGGATGGTGGGTGGGCCATCCCGATACCAGTCACCCTGAGAGCTGGATGGTGAGACGGCCATCCCTATACCAGTCACCTTGAGAGCTGGACGGAGGGTAGGCCATTCCTATACCAGTCACCCTGAGAGCTGGATGGTGGGTGGGCCATCCCGATACCAGTCACCCTGAGAGCTGGATGGTGAGACGGACATCCCTATACCAGTCACCCTGAGAGCTGGATGGTGGGTCGGCTATCCCGATACCAATCATCCAGAGAGCTGGATGGTGGGTAGGCCATCCTGATACCAGTCACCTTGAGAGCTGGACAATGGGTAGGCCATCCCGATACCAGTCACCCGGAGAGCTGGATGGTGAGTAGGCCATCCCCATACCAGTCACCCTGAGAGCTGCATGGTGGGTAGGCCATCCTGATACCAGTCACCCTGAGAGCTGGACGGTGGGTAGGCCATCCATATACCAGTCACCCTGAGAGCTGGACGGAGGGTAGGCCACCATATACCAGTCACCCTGAGAGCTGGATGGTGGGTAGGCTATCCCGATACCAATCAACCAGAGAGCTGGATGGTGGGTAGGCCATCCCGATACCAGTCACCCAGAGAGCTGGACGGAGGGTAGGCCATTCCTATACCAGTCACCCTGAGAGCTGGACGGTGGGTAGGCCATCCATATACCAGTCACCCAGAGAACTGCATGGTGGGTAGGCCATCCATATACCTGTCACCCTGAGAGCTGGACGGAGGGTAGGCCACCATATACCGGTCACCCTGAGAGCTGGGTGGTGGGTAGGCCATCCCGATACCAGTCACCCAGAGAGCTGTATGGTGGGTAGGCCATCCCTATACCAGTCACCCTGAGAACTGGATGGGGGGTAGGCCATCCCGATACCAGTCACCCTGAGAGCTGGATATTGGGGAGCCCATCCCGATACCTGTCATCCTAAGAGCTGGATGGTGGGTGGGCGATCCTGATACCGGTCACCCTGAGAGCTGAATGGTGGGTCGGCAATCCCGATACCAGTCACCCAGAGAGCTGAATGGTGAGTAGGCCATCCCTATGCCAGTAACCCTGAGAGCTGGATGGTGGTTGGCCATCCCTATACCAGTCACCCTGAGAGCTACACGGTGGGTAGGCCATCCCGATACAAGTCACGCTGAGAGCTGGATGGTGGGTAGTCCATCCCGATACCAGTCACCCTGAGAGCTGGTTGGTGGGTAGGCCACCCTGATACCTGTCACCCTGAGAGCTGGATGGTGGGTGGGCCATCCTGATACCAGTCACCCAGAGAGCTGGATGGTGGGCAGGCCATCCTGATACCAGTCACCCTGAGAGCTGGACGGTGGGTAGGCCATCCCGATACCAGTCACCCTGAGAGCTGGATGGTGAGAAGTCCATCCAGATACCGGTCACCCTGAGAGCTGGATTGTGAGCAGGCCATACTGATACCAGTCACCCTGAGAGCTGGACGGTGGGTAGGCCATCCCGATACCAGTCACCCTGAGAGCTGGATGGTGGGTAGGCCATCCACATACCAGTCACCCTGAGAACTGGATGGTGGGTAGGCCATCCCGATACCAGTCACCCAGAGAGTTGGACGGTGGGTAGGCCATCCCTATACCTGTCACCCTGAGAGCTGGATGGTGGGTAGGCCATCCATATACCAGTCACCCTGAGAGCTGGATGGTGGGTAGGCCATCCCGATACCAGTCACCCAGAGAGCTGGACGGTGGGTAGGCCATCCCTATACCTGTCACCCTGAGAGCTGGATGGTGGGTAGGCCATCCATATACCTGTCACCCTGAGAGCTGGATGGTGAGTAGGCCATCCTGATACCAGTCACCCTGAGAGCTGGATGGTGGGTGGGCCATCCTGATACCTGTCACCCTGAGAGCTGGACGATGGGTAGGCCATCCCGATACCAGTTACCCTGAGAGCTGGATGGTGAGTAGGCCATCCTGATACCAGTCACCCTGAGAGCTGGATGGTTGGTAGGCCATCCTGATCCCAGTCACCCTGAGAGCTGGATGGTGGGTAGGCCATCCTGATACCAGTCACCCTGAGAGCTGGACGGTGGGTAGGCCATCCTGATAACTGTCACCCTGAGAGCTGGACGTTGGGTAGGCCATCCCGATACCAGTCACCCTGAGAGCTCGTTGGTGGGTAGGTCATACTGATACCAGTCAACCGGAAAGCTGGATGTTTTGTAGGCCATCCCTATACCAGTCACCCTGAGAGCTGGATGGTGGGTAGACCATCCCGATACCAGTCAGCCTGAGAGCTGGATGATGGGTATGCGATCCCGATATCAGTCACCCTGAGAGCTGGATGGTGGGTAGGCCATCCCGATAACGGTCAACCTGTGAGCTGGATGGTGGGTAGGCCATCCCTATACCAGTCACCCTGAGAGCTGGATGGTGGGTAGGCCATCCCGATACCTGTCACCCTGAGAGCTGGATGGTGGGTAGGCCATCCCAATACCAGTCACCCTGAGAGCTGGACGGTGGGTAGGCCATCCCGATACCAGTCACCCTGAGAGCTGGATGGTGGGTAGTCCATCCCGATACCAGTCACCCTGAGAGCTGGTTGGTGGGTAGGCCACCCTGAAACCTGTCAGCCTGAGAGCTGGATGGTGGCTGGGCTATCCTGATACCAGTCACCCTGAGAGCTGAATGGTGGGCAGGCCATCCTGATACCAGTCACCCTGAGAGCTGGACGGTGGGTAGGCCATCCCGATACCAGTCACCCTGAGAGCTGGATGGTGAGAAGGCCATCCCTATACCAGTCACCCTGAGAGCTGGATGGTGGGTCGGCTATCCCGATACCAATCATCCAGAGAGCTGGATGGTGGGTAGGCCATCCTGATACCAGTCACCCTGAGAGCTGGACGATGGGTAGGCCATCCCGATACCAGTCACCCTGAGAGCTGGATGGTGGGTAGGCCATCCCGATACCAGTCACCCAGGGAGCTGGAAGGTGGGTAGGCCATCCCTATACCAGTCATCCTGAGAACTGGATGGTGGGTAGGCCATCCCGATACCAGTCACCCTGAGAGCTGGATGGTGGGGAGCCCATCCAGATACCTGTCATCCTAAGAGCTGGATGGTGGGTGGGCGATCCCGATACCGGTCACCCTGAGAGCTGAATGTTGGGTCGGCAATCCCGATACCAGTCACCCAGAGATCTGAATGGTGAGTTGGCCATCCCTATGCCAGTCACCCTGAGAGCTGGATGGTGGTTGGCCATCCCTATACCAGTCACCCTGAGAGCTGGACGGTGGGTAGGTCATCCCGATACCAGTCACCCTGAGAGCTGGTTGGTTGGTAGCCCACCCTGATACCTGTCACCCTGAGAGCTGGATGGTGGGTGGGCCATCCTGATACCAGTCACCCTGAGAGCTGGATGGTGGGCAGGCCATCCTGATACCAGTCACCCTGAGAGCTGGACGGTGGGTAGGCCATCCCGATACCAGTCACCCTGAGAGCTGGATGGTGAGAAGTCCATCCAGATACCGGTCACCCTGAGAGCTGGATGGTGAGCAGGCCATACTGATACCAGTCACCCTGAGAGCTGGATGGTGGGTAGGCCATCCACATACCAGTCACCCTGAGAACTGGATGGTGGGTAGGCCATCCCGATACCAGTCACCCTGAGAGCTGGATGTGGGTAGCCCATCCCGATACCTGTCATCCTGAGAGCTGGATGGTGGGGGGGCCATCCCAATACCGGTCACCCTGAGAGCTGGATGGTGGGTGGGCCATCCTGATACCTGTCACCCTGAGAGCTGGATGGTGGGTGGGCCATCCCGATACCAGTCACCCTGAGAGCTGGATGGTGGGGAGGCCATCCTGATCCCAGTCACCCTGAGAGCTGGATGGTGAGCAGGCCATACTGATACCAGTCACCCTGAGGGCTGGATAGTGAGTTGGCCATCCCGATACCAGTCACCCTGAGAGCTGGATGGTGGGTAGTCCATCCCGATACCAGTCACCCTGAGAGCTGGTTGGTGGGTAGGCCATCCTGATACCAGTCACCCTGAGAGCTGGATGGTGGGTAGTCCATCCCGATACCAGTCACCCTGAGAGCTGGTTGGTGGGTAGGCCATCCTGATACCAGTCACCCTGAGAGCTGGATGGTGGGCAGGCCATCCCGATACCAGTCACCCTGAGAGCTGGATGGTGAGAAGTCCATCCAGATACCGGTCACCCTGAGAGCTGGATGGTGAGCAGGCCATACTGATACCAGTCACCCTGAGAGCTGGATGGTGGGTAGGCCATCCACATACCAGTCACCCTGAGAACTGGATGGTGGGTAGGCCATCCCGATACCAGTCACCCTGAGAGCTGGATGTGGGTAGCCCATCCCGATACCTGTCATCCTGAGAGCTGGATGGTGGGGGGGCCATCCCAATACCGGTCACCCTGAGAGCTGGATGGTGGGTGGGCCATCCTGATACCTGTCACCCTGAGAGCTGGATGGTGGGTGGGCCATCCCGATACCAGTCACCCTGAGAGCTGGATGGTGGGGAGGCCATCCTGATCCCAGTCACCCTGAGAGCTGGATGGTGAGCAGGCCATACTGATACCAGTCACCCTGAGGGCTGGATAGTGAGTCGGCCATCCCGATACCAGTCACCCTGAGAGCTGGATGGTGGGTAGTCCATCCCGATACCAGTCACCCTGAGAGCTGGTTGGTGGGTAGGCCATCCTGATACCAGTCACCCTGAGAGCTGGATGGTGGGCAGGCCATCCTGATACCAGTCACCCTGAGAGCTGGACGGTGGGTAGGCCATCCCGATACCAGTCACCCTGAGAGCTGGATGGTGAGAAGTCCATCCAGATACCGGTCACCCTGAGAGCTGGATGGTGAGCAGGCCATACTGATACCAGTCACCCTGAGAGCTGGACGGAGGGTAGGCCATCCCGATACCAGTCACCCTGAGAGCTGGATGGTGGGTAGTCCATCCCCATACCAGTCACCCTGAGAACTGGATGGTGGGTAGGCCATCCCGATACCAGTCACCCAGAGAGCTGGATGGTGGGGAGGCCATCCATATACCTGTCACCCTGAGAGCTGGATGGTGAGTAGGCCAGACTGCTACCAGTCACCCTGAGAGCTGGACGGAGGGTAGGCCATCCCGATACCAGTCACCCTGAGAGCTGGATGGTGGGTAGGCCATCCCCATACCAGTCACCCTGAGAACTGGACGGTGGGTAGGCCATTCCGTTACCGGTCACCCTGAGAGCTGGATGGTGAGCAGGGCAGACTGATACCAATCACCCTGAGAGCTGGACGGAGGGTAGGCCATCCCGATACCAGTCACCCTGAGAGCTGGATGGTGGGTAGGCCATCCCCATACCAGTCACCCTGAGAACTGGACGGTGGGTAGGCCATCCCTACACCTGTCACCCTGAGAGCTGGATGGTGGGTAGGCCATCCATATACCAGTCACCCTGAGAGCTGGATGGTGGGTAGGCCATCCCGATACCAGTCACCCTGAGAGCTGGATGTGGGTAGCCCATCCCGATACCTGTCATCCTGAGAGCTGGATGGTGGGGGGGCCATCCCGATACCGGTCACCCTGAGAGCTGGATTGTGGGTCGGCCATCCTGATACCTGTCACCCTGAGAGCTGGATGGTGGGTGGGCCATCCCGATACCAGTCACCCTGAGAGCTGGACGGTGGGGAGGCCATCCTGATCCCAGTCACCCTGAGAGCTGGATGGTGAGCAGGCCATACTGATACCAGTCACCCTGAGAGCTGGATGGTGAGTAGGCCATACTGATACCAGTCACCCTGAGAGCTGGATGGTGAGTAGGCCATCCCGATATCAGTCACCCTGAGAGCAGTACGGTGAGTAGGCCATTCCGATACTGGTCACCTTGAGAGCTGGATGGTGAGTAGGCCATCCTCATACCGGTCACCCTGAGAGCTGGATGGTAAGTAGGCCATCCTGATACCAATCGCCCTGAGAGCTGGACGGTGGGTAGGTCATCCCGATACCAGTCACCCTGAGAGCCAGACGGTGGGTAGGCCGTCCGATACCGGTCACCCTGAGAGCTGGATGGTGAGTAGGCCATCCCGATACCGGTCTCCCTGAGAGCTGGACGGTGGGTAGGCCATCCCGATACCGGTCACCCAGAGAGCTGGATGGTGAGTAGGCCATCCCGATACCAGTCACCCTGAGAGCTGGATGGAGAGTAGGCCATAATGATACCAGTCACCCTGAGAACTGGATGGTGAGTAGGCCGTCCCGATATCGGTCACCCTGACAGCTGGATGGTGAGTAGGCCATCCCGATACCAGTCACCCTAAGAGCTGGATGGTGAGTAGGCCATCCTGATACCAGTCACCCTGAGAGCTGGATGGTGGGTGGGCCATCCTGATACCTGTCACCCTGAGAGCTGGACGATGGGTAGGCCATCCCGATACCAGTCACCCTGAGAGCTGGATGGTGGGTAGGCCATCCCGATACCAGTCACCCTGAGAGCTGGATGGTGAGAAGGCCATCCCTATACCAGTCACCCTGAGAGCTGGATGGTGGGTCGGCTATCCCGATACCAATCATCCAGAGAGCTGGATGGTGGGTAGGCCAACCCTATACCAGTCACCCTGAGAGCTGGATGGTGGGTAGGCCATCCCGATACCAGTCACCCTGAGAGCTGGATGGTGGGTAGGCCATCCCTATACCAGTCACCTTGAGAGCTGGACGGAGGGTAGGCCATTCCTATACCAGTCACCCTGAGAGCTGGATGGTGGGTGGGCCATCCCGATACCAGTCACCCTGAGAGCTGGATGGTGAGAAGGCCATCCCTATACCAGTCACCCTGAGAGCTGGATGGTGGGCCGGCTATCCCGATACCAATCATCCAGAGAGCTGGATGGTGGGTAGGCCATCCCGATACCAGTCACCCTGAGAGCTGGATGGTGAGTAGGCCATCCCCATACCAGTCACCCTGAGAGCTGCATGGTGGGTAGGCCATCCTGATACCAGTCACCCAGAGAACTGCATGGTGGGTAGGCCATCCATATACCAGTCACCCTGAGAGCTGGACGGAGGGAGGCCACCATATACCAGTCACCCTGAGAGCTGGATGGTGGGTAGGCTATCCCGATACCAATCAACCAGAGAGCTGGATGGTGGGTAGGCCATCCCGATACCAGTCACCCTGAGAGCTGGATGGTGGGTCGGCTATCCCGATACCAATCATCCAGAGAGCTGGACGGACGGTAGGCCATTCCTATACCAGTCACCCTGAGAGCTGGACGATGGGTAGGCCATCCATATACCAGTCACCCAGAGAACTGCATGGTGAGTAGGCCATCCATATACCTGTCACCCTGAGAGCTGGACGGAGGGTATGCCACCATATACCAGTCACCCTGAGAGCTGGATGGTGGGTAGGCCATCCCGATACCAGTCACCCAGAGAGCTGGAAGGTGGGTAGGCCATCCCGATACCAGTCACCCTGAGAGCTGGATGGTGAGTAGGCCATCCTGATACCAGTCACCCTGAGAGCTGGATGGTGGGTGGGCCATCCTGATACCTGTCACCCTGAGAGCTGGACGATGGGTAGGCCATCCCGATACCAGTTACCCTGAGAGCTGGATGGTGAGTAGGCCATCCTGATGCCAGTCACCCTGAGAGCTGGATGGTGAGTAGGCCATCCTGATACCAGTCACCCTGAGAGCTGGACGGTGGGTAGGCCATCCCGATACCAGTCACCCTGAGAGCTGGATGGTGAGAAGGCCATCCCTATACCAGTCACCCTGAGAGCTGGATGGTGGGTCGGCTATCCCAATACCAATCATCCAGAGAGCTGGATGGTGGGTAGGCCATCCCTATACCAGTCACCCTGAGAGCTGGATGGTGGGTAGGCCACCCCGATACCAGTCACCCTGAGAGCTGGATGGTGGGTAGGCCATCCCTATACCAGTCACCTTGAGAGCTGGACGGAGGGTAGGCCATTCCTATACCAGTCACCCTGAGAGCTGGATGGTGGGTGGGCCATCCCGATACCAGTCACCCTGAGAGCTGGATGGTGAGACGGCCATCCCTATACCAGTCACCTTGAGAGCTGGACGGAGGGTAGGCCATTCCTATACCAGTCACCCTGAGAGCTGGATGGTGGGTGGGCCATCCCGATACCAGTCACCCTGAGAGCTGGATGGTGAGACGGACATCCCTATACCAGTCACCCTGAGAGCTGGATGGTGGGTCGGCTATCCCGATACCAATCATCCAGAGAGCTGGATGGTGGGTAGGCCATCCTGATACCAGTCACCTTGAGAGCTGGACAATGGGTAGGCCATCCCGATACCAGTCACCCGGAGAGCTGGATGGTGAGTAGGCCATCCCCATACCAGTCACCCTGAGAGCTGCATGGTGGGTAGGCCATCCTGATACCAGTCACCCTGAGAGCTGGACGGTGGGTAGGCCATCCATATACCAGTCACCCTGAGAGCTGGACGGAGGGTAGGCCACCATATACCAGTCACCCTGAGAGCTGGATGGTGGGTAGGCTATCCCGATACCAATCAACCAGAGAGCTGGATGGTGGGTAGGCCATCCCGATACCAGTCACCCAGAGAGCTGGACGGAGGGTAGGCCATTCCTATACCAGTCACCCTGAGAGCTGGACGGTGGGTAGGCCATCCATATACCAGTCACCCAGAGAACTGCATGGTGGGTAGGCCATCCATATACCTGTCACCCTGAGAGCTGGACGGAGGGTAGGCCACCATATACCGGTCACCCTGAGAGCTGGGTGGTGGGTAGGCCATCCCGATACCAGTCACCCAGAGAGCTGTATGGTGGGTAGGCCATCCCTATACCAGTCACCCTGAGAACTGGATGGGGGGTAGGCCATCCCGATACCAGTCACCCTGAGAGCTGGATATTGGGGAGCCCATCCCGATACCTGTCATCCTAAGAGCTGGATGGTGGGTGGGCGATCCTGATACCGGTCACCCTGAGAGCTGAATGGTGGGTCGGCAATCCCGATACCAGTCACCCAGAGAGCTGAATGGTGAGTAGGCCATCCCTATGCCAGTAACCCTGAGAGCTGGATGGTGGTTGGCCATCCCTATACCAGTCACCCTGAGAGCTACACGGTGGGTAGGCCATCCCGATACAAGTCACGCTGAGAGCTGGATGGTGGGTAGTCCATCCCGATACCAGTCACCCTGAGAGCTGGTTGGTGGGTAGGCCACCCTGATACCTGTCACCCTGAGAGCTGGATGGTGGGTGGGCCATCCTGATACCAGTCACCCAGAGAGCTGGATGGTGGGCAGGCCATCCTGATACCAGTCACCCTGAGAGCTGGACGGTGGGTAGGCCATCCCGATACCAGTCACCCTGAGAGCTGGATGGTGAGAAGTCCATCCAGATACCGGTCACCCTGAGAGCTGGATTGTGAGCAGGCCATACTGATACCAGTCACCCTGAGAGCTGGACGGTGGGTAGGCCATCCCGATACCAGTCACCCTGAGAGCTGGATGGTGGGTAGGCCATCCACATACCAGTCACCCTGAGAACTGGATGGTGGGTAGGCCATCCCGATACCAGTCACCCAGAGAGTTGGACGGTGGGTAGGCCATCCCTATACCTGTCACCCTGAGAGCTGGATGGTGGGTAGGCCATCCATATACCAGTCACCCTGAGAGCTGGATGGTGGGTAGGCCATCCCGATACCAGTCACCCAGAGAGCTGGACGGTGGGTAGGCCATCCCTATACCTGTCACCCTGAGAGCTGGATGGTGGGTAGGCCATCCATATACCTGTCACCCTGAGAGCTGGATGGTGAGTAGGCCATCCTGATACCAGTCACCCTGAGAGCTGGATGGTGGGTGGGCCATCCTGATACCTGTCACCCTGAGAGCTGGACGATGGGTAGGCCATCCCGATACCAGTTACCCTGAGAGCTGGATGGTGAGTAGGCCATCCTGATACCAGTCACCCTGAGAGCTGGATGGTTGGTAGGCCATCCTGATCCCAGTCACCCTGAGAGCTGGATGGTGGGTAGGCCATCCTGATACCAGTCACCCTGAGAGCTGGACGGTGGGTAGGCCATCCTGATAACTGTCACCCTGAGAGCTGGACGTTGGGTAGGCCATCCCGATACCAGTCACCCTGAGAGCTCGTTGGTGGGTAGGTCATACTGATACCAGTCAACCGGAAAGCTGGATGTTTTGTAGGCCATCCCTATACCAGTCACCCTGAGAGCTGGATGGTGGGTAGACCATCCCGATACCAGTCAGCCTGAGAGCTGGATGATGGGTATGCGATCCCGATATCAGTCACCCTGAGAGCTGGATGGTGGGTAGGCCATCCCGATAACGGTCAACCTGTGAGCTGGATGGTGGGTAGGCCATCCCTATACCAGTCACCCTGAGAGCTGGATGGTGGGTAGGCCATCCCGATACCTGTCACCCTGAGAGCTGGATGGTGGGTAGGCCATCCCAATACCAGTCACCCTGAGAGCTGGACGGTGGGTAGGCCATCCCGATACCAGTCACCCTGAGAGCTGGATGGTGGGTAGTCCATCCCGATACCAGTCACCCTGAGAGCTGGTTGGTGGGTAGGCCACCCTGAAACCTGTCAGCCTGAGAGCTGGATGGTGGCTGGGCTATCCTGATACCAGTCACCCTGAGAGCTGAATGGTGGGCAGGCCATCCTGATACCAGTCACCCTGAGAGCTGGACGGTGGGTAGGCCATCCCGATACCAGTCACCCTGAGAGCTGGATGGTGAGAAGGCCATCCCTATACCAGTCACCCTGAGAGCTGGATGGTGGGTCGGCTATCCCGATACCAATCATCCAGAGAGCTGGATGGTGGGTAGGCCATCCTGATACCAGTCACCCTGAGAGCTGGACGATGGGTAGGCCATCCCGATACCAGTCACCCTGAGAGCTGGATGGTGGGTAGGCCATCCCGATACCAGTCACCCAGGGAGCTGGAAGGTGGGTAGGCCATCCCTATACCAGTCATCCTGAGAACTGGATGGTGGGTAGGCCATCCCGATACCAGTCACCCTGAGAGCTGGATGGTGGGGAGCCCATCCAGATACCTGTCATCCTAAGAGCTGGATGGTGGGTGGGCGATCCCGATACCGGTCACCCTGAGAGCTGAATGTTGGGTCGGCAATCCCGATACCAGTCACCCAGAGATCTGAATGGTGAGTTGGCCATCCCTATGCCAGTCACCCTGAGAGCTGGATGGTGGTTGGCCATCCCTATACCAGTCACCCTGAGAGCTGGACGGTGGGTAGGTCATCCCGATACCAGTCACCCTGAGAGCTGGTTGGTTGGTAGCCCACCCTGATACCTGTCACCCTGAGAGCTGGATGGTGGGTGGGCCATCCTGATACCAGTCACCCTGAGAGCTGGATGGTGGGCAGGCCATCCTGATACCAGTCACCCTGAGAGCTGGACGGTGGGTAGGCCATCCCGATACCAGTCACCCTGAGAGCTGGATGGTGAGAAGTCCATCCAGATACCGGTCACCCTGAGAGCTGGATGGTGAGCAGGCCATACTGATACCAGTCACCCTGAGAGCTGGATGGTGGGTAGGCCATCCACATACCAGTCACCCTGAGAACTGGATGGTGGGTAGGCCATCCCGATACCAGTCACCCTGAGAGCTGGATGTGGGTAGCCCATCCCGATACCTGTCATCCTGAGAGCTGGATGGTGGGGGGGCCATCCCAATACCGGTCACCCTGAGAGCTGGATGGTGGGTGGGCCATCCTGATACCTGTCACCCTGAGAGCTGGATGGTGGGTGGGCCATCCCGATACCAGTCACCCTGAGAGCTGGATGGTGGGGAGGCCATCCTGATCCCAGTCACCCTGAGAGCTGGATGGTGAGCAGGCCATACTGATACCAGTCACCCTGAGGGCTGGATAGTGAGTTGGCCATCCCGATACCAGTCACCCTGAGAGCTGGATGGTGGGTAGTCCATCCCGATACCAGTCACCCTGAGAGCTGGTTGGTGGGTAGGCCATCCTGATACCAGTCACCCTGAGAGCTGGATGGTGGGTAGTCCATCCCGATACCAGTCACCCTGAGAGCTGGTTGGTGGGTAGGCCATCCTGATACCAGTCACCCTGAGAGCTGGATGGTGGGCAGGCCATCCCGATACCAGTCACCCTGAGAGCTGGATGGTGAGAAGTCCATCCAGATACCGGTCACCCTGAGAGCTGGATGGTGAGCAGGCCATACTGATACCAGTCACCCTGAGAGCTGGATGGTGGGTAGGCCATCCACATACCAGTCACCCTGAGAACTGGATGGTGGGTAGGCCATCCCGATACCAGTCACCCTGAGAGCTGGATGTGGGTAGCCCATCCCGATACCTGTCATCCTGAGAGCTGGATGGTGGGGGGGCCATCCCAATACCGGTCACCCTGAGAGCTGGATGGTGGGTGGGCCATCCTGATACCTGTCACCCTGAGAGCTGGATGGTGGGTGGGCCATCCCGATACCAGTCACCCTGAGAGCTGGATGGTGGGGAGGCCATCCTGATCCCAGTCACCCTGAGAGCTGGATGGTGAGCAGGCCATACTGATACCAGTCACCCTGAGGGCTGGATAGTGAGTCGGCCATCCCGATACCAGTCACCCTGAGAGCTGGATGGTGGGTAGTCCATCCCGATACCAGTCACCCTGAGAGCTGGTTGGTGGGTAGGCCATCCTGATACCAGTCACCCTGAGAGCTGGATGGTGGGCAGGCCATCCTGATACCAGTCACCCTGAGAGCTGGACGGTGGGTAGGCCATCCCGATACCAGTCACCCTGAGAGCTGGATGGTGAGAAGTCCATCCAGATACCGGTCACCCTGAGAGCTGGATGGTGAGCAGGCCATACTGATACCAGTCACCCTGAGAGCTGGACGGAGGGTAGGCCATCCCGATACCAGTCACCCTGAGAGCTGGATGGTGGGTAGTCCATCCCCATACCAGTCACCCTGAGAACTGGATGGTGGGTAGGCCATCCCGATACCAGTCACCCAGAGAGCTGGATGGTGGGGAGGCCATCCATATACCTGTCACCCTGAGAGCTGGATGGTGAGTAGGCCAGACTGCTACCAGTCACCCTGAGAGCTGGACGGAGGGTAGGCCATCCCGATACCAGTCACCCTGAGAGCTGGATGGTGGGTAGGCCATCCCCATACCAGTCACCCTGAGAACTGGACGGTGGGTAGGCCATTCCGTTACCGGTCACCCTGAGAGCTGGATGGTGAGCAGGGCAGACTGATACCAATCACCCTGAGAGCTGGACGGAGGGTAGGCCATCCCGATACCAGTCACCCTGAGAGCTGGATGGTGGGTAGGCCATCCCCATACCAGTCACCCTGAGAACTGGACGGTGGGTAGGCCATCCCTACACCTGTCACCCTGAGAGCTGGATGGTGGGTAGGCCATCCATATACCAGTCACCCTGAGAGCTGGATGGTGGGTAGGCCATCCCGATACCAGTCACCCTGAGAGCTGGATGTGGGTAGCCCATCCCGATACCTGTCATCCTGAGAGCTGGATGGTGGGGGGGCCATCCCGATACCGGTCACCCTGAGAGCTGGATTGTGGGTCGGCCATCCTGATACCTGTCACCCTGAGAGCTGGATGGTGGGTGGGCCATCCCGATACCAGTCACCCTGAGAGCTGGACGGTGGGGAGGCCATCCTGATCCCAGTCACCCTGAGAGCTGGATGGTGAGCAGGCCATACTGATCCCAGTCACCCTGAGAGCTGGATGGTGAGCAGGCCATACTGATACCAGCCACCCTGAGAGCAGTACGGTGAGTAGGCCATCCCGATACCTGTCTCCCTGAGAGCTGGATGGTGGGGGGGCCATCCCGATACCGGTCACCCTGAGAGCTGGATGGTGGGTCGGCCATCCTGATACCTGTCACCCTGAGAGCTGGATGGTGGGTAGGCCATCCCGATACCAGTCACCCTGAGAGCTGAATGGTGGGTCGGCAATCCCTATACCAGTCACCCTGAGAGCTGGATGGTGGGGAGCCCATCCCGATACCTGTCATCCTAAGAGCTGGATGGTGGGTGGGCGATCCCGATACCGGTCACCCTGAGAGCTGAATGGTGGGTCGGCAATCCCGATACCAGTCACCCAGAGAGCTGAATGGTGAGTAGGCCATCCCTATGCCAGTCACCCTGAGAGCTGGATGGTGGTTGGCCATCCCTCTACCAGTCACCCTGAGAGCTGGATGGTGGGCCGGCCATCCTGATACCTGTCACCCTGAGAGCTGGATGGTGGGTGGGCCATCCCGATACCTGTCTCCGTGAGAGCTGGATGGTGGGTAGGCCATGCTGATACCGGTCACCCTGAGAGCTGGATGGTGAGTAGGCCATTCCGATACCAGTCACCCTGAGAGCTGGATGTTGAGTAGGCCATTCCGATACCAGTCACCCTGAGAGCTGGATGGTAAGTAGGCCATCCTGATACCAGTCGCCCTGAGAGCTGGACGGTGGGTAGGTCATCCCGATACCAGTCACCCAGAGAGCTGGATGGTGGGTAGGCCGTCCCGATACCGGTCACCCTGAGAGCTGGATCGTGAGTAGGCCATCCCGATACCGGTCTCCCTGAGAGCTGGACGGTGAGAAGGCCATCCCGATACCGGTCACCCAGAGAGCTGGATGGTGAGTAGGCCATCCCGATACCAGTCACCGTGAGAGCTGGATGGAGAGTAGGCCATAATGATACCAGTCACCCTGAGAACTGGATGGTGAGTAGGCCGTCCCGATATCGGTCACCCTGACAGCTGGATGGTGAGTAGGCCATCCCGATACCAGTCACCCTGAGAGCTGGATGGTGAGTAGGCCATCCTGATACCAGTCACCCTGAGAGCTGGATGGTGGGTGGGCCATCCTGATACCTGTCACCCTGAGAGCTGGACGATGGGTAGGCCATCCCGATACCAGTTACCCTGAGAGCTGGATGGTGAGTAGGCCATCCTGATACCAGTCACCCTAAGAGCTGGATGGTTGGTAGGCCATCCTGATACCAGTCACCCTGAGAGCTGGATGGTGGGTAGGCCATCCTGATACCAGTCACCCTGAGAGCTGGACGGTGGGTAGGCCATCCTGATAACTGTCACCCTGAGAGCTGGACGTTGGGTAGGCCATCCTGATACCAGTCACCCTGAGAGCTCGTTGGTGGGTAGGTCATACTGATACCAGTCAACCGGAAAGCTGGATGTTTTGTAGGCCATCCCTATACCAGTCACCCTGAGAGCTGGATGGTGGGTAGACAATCCCGATACCAGTCACCCTGAGAGCTGGATGATGGGTATGCGATCCCGATATCAGTCACCCTGAGAGCTGGATGGTGGGTAGGCCATCCCGATAACGGTCAACCTGAGAGCTGGATGGTGGGTAGGCCATCCTGATACCAGTCACCCAGAGAGCTGGATGGTGGGTAGGCCATCCCTATACCAGTCACCCTGAGAGCTGGATGGTGGGTAGGCCATCCCGATACCTGTCACCCAGAGAGCTGGATGGTGGGTAGGCCATCCCTATACCAGTCACCCTGAGAGCTGGACGGTGGGTAGGCCATCCCGATACCAGTCACCCTGAGAGCTGGATGGTGGGTAGTCCATCCCGATACCAGTCACCCTGAGAGCTGGTTGGTGGGTAGGCCACCCTGATACCTGTCACCCTGAGAGCTGGATGGTGGCTGGGCCATCCTGATACCAGTCACCCTGAGAGCTGAATGGTGGGCAGGCCATCCTGATACCAGTCACCCTGAGAGCTGGACGGTGGGTAGGCCATCCCGATACCAGTCACCCTGAGAGCTGGATGGTGAGAAGGCCATCCCTATACCAGTCACCCTGAGAGCTGGATGGTGGGTCGGCTATCCCGATACCAATCATCCAGAGAGCTGGATGGTGGGTAGGCCATCCTGATACCAGTCACCCTGAGAGCTGGACGATGGGTAGGCCATCCCGATACCAGTCACCCTGAGAGCTGGATGGTGGGTAGGCCATCCCGATACCAGTCACCCAGAGAGCTGGAAGGTGGGTAGGCCATCCCTATACCAGTCACCCTGAGAACTGGATGGTGGGTAGGCCATCCCGATACCAGTCACCCTGAGAGCTGGATGGTGGGGAGCCCATCCCGATACCTGTCATCATAAGAGCTGGATGGTGGGTGGGCGATCCCGATACCGGTCACCCTGAGAGCTGAATGGTGGGTCGGCAATCCCGATACCAGTCACCCAGAGAGCTGAATGGTGAGTAGGCCATCCCTATGCCAGTCACCCTGAGAGCTGGATGGTGGTTGGCCATCCCTATACCAGTCACCCTGAGAGCTGGACGGTGGGTAGGCCATCCCGATACCAGTCACCCTGAGAGCTGGATGGTGGGTAGTCCATCCCGATACCAGTCACCCTGAGAGCTGGTTGGTTGGTAGGCCACCCTGATACCTGTCACCCTGAGAGCTGGATGGTGGGTGGGCCATCCAGTTACCAGTCACCCTGAGAGCTGGATGGTGGGCAGGCCATCCTGATACCAGTCACCCTGAGAGCTGGACGGTGAGTAGGCCATCCCGATACCAGTCACCCTGAGAACTGGATGGTGGGTAGGCCATCCCGATACCGGTCACCCTGAGAGCTGGATGGTGAGCGGGCCATACTGATACCAGTCACCCTGAGAGCTGGACGGAGGGTAGGCCATCCCGATACCAGTCACCCTGAGAGCTGGATGGTGGGTAGGCCATCCCCATACCAGTCACCCTGAGAACTGGATGGTGGGTAGGCCATCCCGATACCAGTCACCCAGAGAGCTGGACGGTGGGTCGGCCATCCCTATACCTGTCACCCTGAGAGCTGGATGGTGGGTTGGCCATCCATATACCAGTCACCCTGAGAGCTGGATGGTGGGTAGGCCATCCCGATACCAGTCACCCTGAGAGCTGGATGTGGGTAGCCCATCCCGATACCTGTCATCCTGAGAGCTGGATGGTGGGGGGGCCATCCCGATACCGGTCACCCTGAGAGCGGGATGGTGGGTCGGCCATCCTGATACCTGTCACCCTGAGAGCTGGATGGTGGGTGGGCCATCCCGATACCAGTCACCCTGAGAGCTGGATGGTGGGGAGGCCATCCTGATCCCAGTCACCCTGAGAGCTGGATGGTGAGCAGGCCATACTGATACCAGTCACCCTGAGAGCTGGATGGTGAGTAGGCCATTCCGATACCGGTCACCTTGAGAGCTGGATGGTGAGTAGGCCATCCTCATACCGTTCACCCTGAGAGCTGGATGGTAAGTAGGCCATCCTGATACCAGTCGCCCTGAGAGCTGGACGGTGGGTAGGTCATCCCGATACCAGTCACCCTGAGAGCAAGACGGTGGGTAGGCCGTCCCGATACCGGTCACCCTGAGAGCTGGATGGTGAGTAGGCCATCCCGATACCGGTCTCCCTGAGAGCTGGACGGTGAGAAGGCCATCCCGATACCGGTCACCCAGAGAGCTGGATGGTGAGTAGGCCATCCCGATACCAGTCACCCTGAGAGCTGGATGGAGATTAGGCCATAATGATACCAGTCACCCTGAGAACTGGATGGTGAGTAGGCCGTCCCGATATCGGTCACCCTGACAGCTGGATGGTGAGTAGGCCATCCCGATACCAGTCACCCTGAGAGCTGGATGGTGAGTAGGCCATCCTGATACCAGTCACCCTGAGAGCTGGATGGTGGGTGGGCCATCCTGATACCTGTCACCCTGAGAGCTGGACGATGGGTAGGCCATCCCGATACCAGTTACCCTGAGAGCTGGATGGTGAGTAGGCCATCCTGATACCAGTCACCCTGAGAGCTGGATGGTTGGTAGGCCATCCTGATCCCAGTCACCCTGAGAGCTGGATGGTGGGTAGGCCATCCTGATACCAGTCACCCTGAGAGCTGGACGGTGGATAGGCCATCCTGATAACTGTCACCCTGAGAGCTGGACGTTGGGTAGGCCATCCCGATACCAGTCACCCTGAGAGCTCGTTGGTGGGTAGGTCATACTGATACCAGTCAACCGGAAAGCTGGATGTTTTGTAGGCCATCCCTATACCAGTCACCCTGAGAGCTGGATGGTGGGTAGACCATCCCGATACCAGTCACCCTGAGAGCTGGATGATGGGTATGCGATCCCGATATCAGTCACCCTGAGAGCTGGATGGCGGGTAGGCCATCCCGATAACGGTCAACCTGAGAGCTGGATGGTGGGTAGGCCATCCTGATACCAGTCACCCAGAGAGCTGGATGGTGGGTAGGCCATCCCTATACCAGTCACCCTGAGAGCTGGATGGTGGGTAGGCCATCCCGAAACCTGTCACCCAGAGAGCTGGATGGTGGGTAGGCCATCCCTATACCAGTCACCCTGAGAGCTGGATGGTGGGTAGGCCATCCCGATACCAGTCACCCTGAGAGCTGGATGGTGGGTAGTCCATCCCGATACCAGTCATCCTGAGAGCTGGTTGGTGGGTAGGCCACCCTGATAACTGTCACCCTGAGAGCTGGATGGTGGCTGGGCCATCCTGATACCAGTCACCCTGAGAGCTGAATGGTGGGCAGGCCATCCTGATACCAGTCACCCTGAGAGCTGGATGGTGAGAAGGCCATCCCTATACCAGTCACCCTGAGAGCTGGATGGTGGGTCGGCTATCCCGATACCAATCATCCAGAGAGCTGGATGGTGGGTAGGCCATCCTGATACCAGTCACCCTGAGAGCTGGACGATGGGTAGGCCATCCCGATACCAGTCACCCTGAGAGCTGGATGGTGGGTAGGCCATCCCGATACCAGTCACCCAGAGAGCTGGAAGGTGGGTAGGCCATCCCTATACCAGTCACCCTGAGAGCTGGATGGTGGGTAGGCCATCCCGATACCAGTCACCCTGAGAGCTGGATGGTGGGGAGCCCATCCCGATACCTGTCATCCTAAGAGCTGGATGGTGGGTGGGCGATCCCGATACCGGTCACCCTGAGAGCTGAATGGTGGGTCGGCAATCCCGATACCAGTCACCCAGAGAGCTGAATGGTGAGTAGGCCATCCCTATGCCAGTCACCCTGAGAGCTGGATGGTGGTTGGCCATCCCTATACCAGTCACCCTGAGAGCTGGACGGTGGGTAGGCCATCCCGATACCAGTCACCCTGAGAGCTGGATGGTGGGTAGTCCATCCCGATACCAGTCACCCTGAGAGCTGGTTGGTTGGTAGGCCACCCTGATACCTGTCACCCTGAGAGCTGGATGGTGGGTGGGCCATCCTGATACCAGTCACCCTGAGAGCTGGATGGTGGGCAGGCCATCCTGATACCAGTCACCCTGAGAGCTGGACGGTGGGTAGGCCATCCCGATACCAGTCACCCTGAGCGCTGGATGGTGAGAAGTCCATCCAGATACCGGTCACCCTGAGAGCTGGATGGTGAGCAGGCCATACTGATACCAGTCACCCTGAGAGCTGGATGGTGAGTAGGCCATTCCGATACCGGTCACCTTGAGAGCTGGATGGTGAGTAGTCCATCCTCATACCGGTCACCCTGAGAGCTGGATGGTAAGTAGGCCATCCTGATACCAGTCGCCCTGAGAGCTGGACGGTGGGTAGGTCATCCCGATACCAGTCACCCTGAGAGCAAGACGGTGGGTAGGCCGTCCCGATACCGGTCACCCTGAGAGCTGGATGGTGAGTAGGCCATCCCGATACCGGTCTCCCTGAGAGCTGGACGGTGAGAAGGCCATCCCGATACCGGTCACCCAGAGAGCTGGATGGTGAGTAGGCCATCCCGATACCAGTCACCCTGAGAGCTGGATGGAGAGTAGGCCATAATGATACCAGTCACCCTGAGAACTGGATGGTGAGTAGGCCGTCCCGATATCGGTCACCCTGACAGCTGGATGGTGAGTAGGCCATCCCGATACCAGTCACCCTGAGAGCTGGATGGTGAGTAGGCCATCCTGATACCAGTCACCCTGAGAGCTGGATGGTGGGTGGGCCATCCTGATACCTGTCACCCTGAGAGCTGGACGATGGGTAGGCCATCCCGATACCAGTTACCCTGAGAGCTGGATGGTGAGTAGGCCATCCTGATACCAGTCACCCTGAGAGCTGGATGGTGAGTAGGCCATCCTGATACCAGTCACCCTGAGAGCTGGACGATGGGTAGGCCATCCCGATACCAGTCACCCTGAGAGCTGGACGGTGGGTAGGCCATCCTGATACCTGTCACCCTGAGAGCTGGACGTTGGGTAGTCCATCCCGATACCAGTCACCATGAGAGCCCGTTGGTGGGTAGGTCATACTGATACCAGTCACCCGGAAAGCTGGATGTTTTGTAGGCCATCCCTATACCAGTCACCCTGAGAGCTGGATGGTGGGTAGACCATCCCGATACCAGTCACCCTGAGAGCTGGATGGTGGGTAGGCCATCCCGATACCTGTCACCCAGAGAGCTGGGTGGTGGGTAGGCCATCCCTATACCAGTCACCCTGAGAGCTGGTCGGTGGGTAGGCCATCCCGATACCAGTCACCCTGAGAGCTGGATGGTGGGTAGTCCATCCCGATACCAGTCACCCTGAGAGCTGGTTGGTGGGTAGGCCACCCTGATACCTGTCACCCTGAGAGCTGGATGGTGGCTGGGCCATCCTGATACCAGTCACCCTGAGAGCTGAATGGTGGGCAGGCCATCCTGATACCAGTCACCCTGAGAGCTGGATGGTGGGTAGTCCATCCCGATACCAGTCACCCTGAGAGCTGGATGGTGAGAAGGCCATCCCTATACCAGTCACCCTGAGAGCTGGATGGTGGGTCGGCTATCCCGATACCAATCATCCAGAGAGCTGGATGGTGGGTAGGCCATCCTGATACCAGTCACCCTGAGAGCTGGACGATGGGTAGGTCATCCCTATACCTGTCACCCTGAGAGCTGGATGGTGGGTTGGCCATCCATATAACAGTCACCCTGAGAGCTGGATGGTGGGTAGGCCATCCCGATACCAGTCACCCAGAGAGCTGGAAGGTGGGTAGGCCATCCCTATACCAGTCTCCCTGAGAACTGGATGGTGGGTAGGCCATCCCGATACCAGTCACCCTGAGAGCTGGATGGTGGGGAGCCCATCCCGATACCTGTCATCCTAAGAGCTGGATGGTGGGTGGGCGATCCCGATACCGGTCACCCTGAGAGCTGAATGGTGGGTCGGCAATCCCGATACCAGTCACCCAGAGAGCTGAATGGTGAGTAGGCCATCCCTATGCCAGTCACCCTGAGAGCTGGATGGTGGTTGGCCATCCCTATACCAGTCACCCTGAGAGATGGACGGTGGGTAGGCCATCCCGATACCAGTCACCCTGAGAGCTGGATGGTGCGTAGTCCATCCCGATACCAGTCACCCTGAGAGCTGGTTGGTTGGTAGGCCACCCTGATACCTGTCACCCTGAGAGCTGGATGGTGGGTGGGCCATCCTGATACCAGTCACCCTGAGAGCTGGATGGTGGGCAGGCCATCCTGATACCAGTCACCCTGAGAGCTGGACGGTGGGTAGGCCATCCCGATACCAGTCACCCTGAGAGCTGGATGGTGAGAAGTCCATCCAGATACCGGTCACCCTGAGAGCTGGATGGTGAGCAGGCCATACTGATACCAGTCACCCTGAGAGCTGGATGGTGAGTAGGCCATTCCGATACCGGTCACCTTGAGAGCTGGATGGTGAGTAGGCCATCCTCATACCGGTCACCCTGAGAGCTGGATGGTAAGTAGGCCATCCTGATACCAGTCGCCCTGAGAGCTGGACGGTGGGTAGGTCATCCCGATACCAGTCACCCTGAGAGCAAGACGGTGGGTAGGCCGTCCCGATACCGGTCTCCCTGAGAGCTGGACGGTGAGAAGGCCATCCCGATACCGGTCACCCAGAGAGCTGGATGGTGAGTAGGCCATCCCGATACCAGTCACCCTGAGAGCTGGATGGAGAGTAGGCCATAATGATACCAGTCACCCTGAGAACTGGATGGTGAGTAGGCCGTCCCGATATCGGTCACCCTGACAGCTGGATGGTGAGTAGGCCATCCCGATACCAGTCACCCTGAGAGCTGGATGGTGAGTAGGCCATCCTGATACCAGTCACCCTGAGAGCTGGATGGTGGGTGGGCCATCCTGATACCTGTCACCCTGAGAGCTGGACGATGGGTAGGCCATCCCGATACCAGTTACCCTGAGAGCTGGATGGTGAGTAGGCCATCCTGATACCAGTCACCCTGAGAGCTGGACGGTGGGTAGGCCATCCTGATACCTGTCACCCTGAGAGCTGGACGTTGGGTAGGCCATCCCGATACCAGTCACCATGAGAGCTCGTTGGTGGGTAGGTCATACTGATACCAGTCACCCGGAAAGCTGGATGTTTTGTAGGCCATCCCTATACCAGTCACCCTGAGAGCTGGATGGTGGGTAGACCATCCCGATACCAGTCACCCTGAGAGCTGGATGGTGGGTAGGCCATCCCGATACCTGTCACCCAGAGAGCTGGATGGTGGGTAGGCCATCCCTATACCAGTCACCCTGAGAGCTGGTCGGTGGGTAGGCCATCCCGATACCAGTCACCCTGAGAGCTGGATGGTGGGTAGTCCATCCCGATACCAGTCACCCTGAGAGCTGGTTGGTGGGTAGGCCACCCTGATACCTGTCGCCCTGAGAGCTGGATGGTGGGTAGACCATCCCGATACCAGTCACCCTGAGAGCTGAATGGTGGGCAGGCCATCCTGATACCAGTCACCCTGAGAGCTGGATGGTGGGTAGGCCATCCCGATACCAGTCACCCTGAGAGCTGGATGGTGAGAAGGCCATCCCTATACCAGTCACCCTGAGAGCTGGATGGTGGGTCGGCTATCCCGATACCAATCATCCAGAGAGCTGGATGGTGGGTAGGCCATCCTGATACCAGTCACCCTGAGAGCTGGACGATGGGTAGGCCATCCCGATACCAGTCACCCTGAGAGCTGGATGGTGAGAAGGCCATCCCTATACCAGTCACCCTGAGAGCTGGACGGTGGGTAGGCCATCCATATACCAGTCACCCAGAGAACTGCATGGTGGGTAGGCCATCCATATACCAGTCACCCTGAGAGCCGGACGGAGGGTAGGCCACCATATACCAGTCACCCTGAGAGCTGGATGGTGGGTAGGCTTTCCCGATACCAATCAACCTGAGAGCTGGATGGTGGGTAGGCCATCCCGATACCAGTCACCCAGTGAGCTGGACGGAGGGTAGGCTATTCCTATATCAGTCACCCTGAGAGCTGGACGGTGGGTAGGCCTTCCATATACCAGTCACCCAGAGAACTGCATGGTGGGTAGGCCATCCATATACCTGTCACCCTGAGAGCTGGACGGAGGGTAGGCCACCATATACCAGTCACCCTGAGAGCTGGATGGTGGGTAGGCCATCCCGATACCAGTCACCCAGAGAGCTGGAAGGTGGGTAGACCATCCCTATACCAGTCACCCTGAGAACTGGATGGTGGGTAGGCCATCCCGATACCAGTCACCCTGAGAGCTGGATGGTGGGGAGCCCATCCCGATACCTGTCATCCAAGAGCTGGATGGTGGGTGGGCGATCCCGATACCGGTCACCCTGAGAGCTGAATGGTGGGTCGGCAATCCCGATACCAGTCACCCAGAGAGCTGAATGGTGAGTAGGCCATTCCTATGCCAGTCACCCTGAGAGCTGGATGGTGGTTGGCCATCCCTCTACCAGTCACCCTGAGAGCTGGACGGTGGGTAGTCCATCCCGATACCAGTCACCCTGAGAGCTGGATGGTGGGTAGTCCATCCCGATACCAGTCACCCTGAGAGCTGGTTAGTGGGTAGGCCACCCTGATACCTGTCACCCTGAGAGCTGGATGGTGGGTGGGCCATCCCGATACCAGTCACCCTGAGAGCTGGATGGTGAGAAGTCCATCCAGATACCGGTCACCCTGAGAGCTGGATGGTGAGCAGGCCATACTGATACCAGTCACCCTGAGAGCTGGACGGAGGGCAGGCCATCCCGATACCAGTCACCCTGAGAGCTGGATGGTGGGTAGGCCATCCCCATACCAGTCACCCTGAGAACTGGATGGTGGTAGGCCATCCCGATACCAGTCACCCAGAGAGCTGGACGGTGGGTAGGCCATCCCTATACCTGTCACCCTGAGAGCTGGATGGTGGGTTGGCCATCCATATACCAGTCACCCTGAGAGCTGGATGGTGGGTAGGCCATCCCGATACCAGTCACCCTGAGAGCTGGATGTGGGTAGCCCATCCCGATACCTGTCATCCTGAGAGCTGGATGGTGGGGGGGCCATCCCTCTACCAGTCACCCTGAGAGCTGGATGGTGGGTCGGCCATCCTGATACCTGTCACCCTGAGAGCTGGATGGTGGGTGGGCCATCCCGATACCAGTCACCCTGAGAGCTGGATGGTGGGGAGACATCCTGATCCCAGTCACCCTGAGAGCTGGATGGTGAGCAGGCCATACTGATACCAGTCACCCTGAGAGCTGGATGGTGAGCAGGCCATACTGATACCAGTCACCCTGAGAGCTGGATGGTGAGTAGGCCATCCCGATATCAGTCACCCTGAGAGCAGTACGGTGAGTAGGCCATCCCGATACCTGTCTCCCTGAGAGCTGGATGGTGGGTAGGCCATACTGATACCGGTCACCCTGAGAGCTGGGTGGTGAGTAGGCCATTCCGATACCAGTCACCCTGAGAGCTGGATGGTGAGTAGGCCATTCCGATACCGGTCACCCTGAGAGCTGGATGGTAAGTAGGCCATCCTGATACCAGTCGCCCTGAGAGCTGGACGGTGGGTAGGTCATCCCGATACCAGTCACCCTGAGAGCAAGACGGTTGATAGGCCGTCCCGATACCGGTCACCCTGAGAGCTGGATGGTGAGTAGGTCATCCCGATACCGGTCACCCTGAGAGCTGGATGGTGAGTAGGTCATCCCGATACCGGTCACTCTGAGGGCTGGATGGTGAGTAGGTCATCCCGATACCGGTCTCCCTGAGAACTGGATGGTGAGTAGCCTGTCCCGATATCGGTCACCCTGACAGCTGGATGGTGAGTAGGCCATCCCGATACCAGTCACCCTGAGAGCTGGATGGTGAGTAGGCCATCCTGATACCAGTCACCCTGAGAGCTGGATGGTGGATGGGCCATCCTGATACCTGTCACCCTGAGAGCTGGACGATGGGTTGGCCATCCCGATACAAGTTAGCCTGAGAGCTGGATGGTGAGTAGGCCATCCTGATACCAGTCACCCTGAGAGCTGAATGGTGGGTAGGTCATACTGATACCAGTCACCCGGAAAGCTGGATGGTGGGTAGGCCATCCCGATACCGGTCACCCTGAGAGCTGGATGGTGGGTAGGTCATACTGATACCTGTCACCCTGAGAGCTGGACCTTGGGTAGGCCATCCCGATACCAGTCACCCTGAGAGCTGGATGGTGGGTAGGTCATACTGATACCTGTCACCCTGAGAGCTGGACCTTGGGTAGGCCATCCCGATACCAGTCACCCTGAGAGCTGGATGGTGGGTAGGTCATACTGATACCAGTCACCCGGAAAGCTGGATGTTTTGTAGGCCATCCCTATACCAGTCACCCTGAGAGCTGGATGGTGGGTCGACCATCCCGATACCAGTCACCCTGAGAGCTGGATGATGGGTATGCGATCCCGATATCAGTCACCCTGAGAGCTGGATGGTGGGTAGGCCATCCCTATACCAGTCACCCTGAGAGCTGGATGGTGGGTAGGCCATCCTGATACCAGTCACCCAGAGAGCTGGATGGTGGGTAGGCCATCCCTATACCAGTCACCCTGAGAGCTGGATGGTGGGTAGGCCATCCCGATACCTGTCACCCAGAGAGCTGGATGGTGGGTAGGCCATCCCGATACCAGTCTCCCTGATAGCTGGATGGTGATTAGGCCATCCCGATACCGGTCATCCTGAGAGCTGGGTGGTGAGTAGGCCATCCCGATACCGGTCACCCTGAGAGCTGGATGGTGAGTAGGCCATCCCTATTCCGGTCACCCAGAGAGCTGGATGGTGAGTAGGCCATCCCGATTCCGGTCACCCTGAGAGCTCGATGGTGAGTAGGCCATCATGATACCAGTCACCCTGAGAGCTGGATGGTGAGTAGGCCATCCTGATACCAGTCACCCTGAGAGCTGGATGATGGGTAGGCCATCCTGATACCGGTCACCCTGAGAGCTGGATGATGGGTAGGCCATCCCGAGACCAGTCACCCTGAGAGCTGGATGGTTGGTAGGCCATCCTGATACCGGTCACTCTGAGAGCTGGATGGTGGGTAGGTCATACTGATACCAGTCACCCTGAGAGCTGGATGGTGGGTAGGTCATCCCGATACCAGTCACCCTGAGTGCTGGATGATGGGTAGGCCATCCCGATATTAGTCACCCTGAGCGCTGGATGATGGGTAGGCTGTCCTGATACTGGTCACACTGGGAGCTGGATAGTGGGTAGGCCTTCCTGAGTGCCATTGTCCTGAGGTGGAAGTGGGCCTCGCTGTCCTGGAGGTGTTTGGATTGTGTATTAGGGCAGACTGAGCGCCAGAAGATGTGTAGGGGCAGGCCAAGTGCTGTCATTGAGGTGGCCAGATTGTGCGGATGGGCCATCTCGGAAGGCGGAAGGTGGGTGATCTATCCTGGTCGCTGTTGTCCCAGTGGAGGTTTGGGAGGATAACGGAAAGGCTGACCGAGAGGAGGTGTGAAGGTGTGTCAGGGTGAACCGAGAGCTAGACAGGGTGTAGAGCCAGGGTGCCTTGTGGACAGACTTTTGGGGGAACAGGTCATTTGCTGGGTTGCTGGGGTGTCTGTGTTATGTGCAACGTTTTATCGTTCAGTTGGTCAGACTGTTGTATGTGTTTGTGTTTACTGTTTCCTTTTTAGTGAAAGAAGGTGGGATTTGAGGTCCATCTGCATTTGCCTGTGGACTGATTGTCCAGTGGGGTTTGGCCTTTTTGCACCTTTCCCCTGTTAAATTCTCTCAACTGGAGTCATTGCCTTCCTTTTCTGTTTTTGTTTTGTTTCTTTGGGCTAGAAAAAATATATAACCAGGAGATTAGAATCTCCTCAGTTGTGAACTGACTCTGAGCTGGTTGGTCACAGCCAATGTACTGTACTCTGGTAAAAAATATAATCAGGAGATTTAGAATCTCCTCAGTTCAGGGACTGATTCCGATCTAGCTGGTCACTGCTTTCAATTTTCTGGTATCCTCTGATACTGCTAGCTGGTCACATGACAGGTGATTGTAAGCTGTCAGTGCAAAACAACATTCGGTCTCTCTTAAAGGTACAGTACATGCCTTCAACTTCATAACGCAGGGAACTGACACTGAGCTGACTGGCCACAGCCAGTGTACTGTGTACAAGTAAATGAAGGGTGACTTGGTGATGAGATACCAGCCTCTGTGCAGTTACTTCAATGTCATATGTCTCCTTTCTCTGGACTTGAACCTCAATAACTCTTGTCATCAAGTGTTCCCGACACTTGCCAGCCTTGCCCTTCATATAGGAACTTGCTGGCCCTGACCACCTGTAATCTCACTTTTGAAATTCTCCCATTTGTCAGATGTTCCTTTCCATGTGAATTGTCTCCCCCAATCAACTTTTGAAAGTTCCTGCCTAATACCCTCAAAGTCGGCCTTGCCCCAAATTTGAACTTTAATTTGTACACTAGATCTATCCTTTTCCTTAACTATTTAGAACTGCTGGTCACTGGTGACAAAGTGTTCCCCCACTAGCACCTCTCACACTTACCTTGCTTTATTTTCCAAGAATAAGTGAAGGCTTCCCCCTTCTCTAGCAGGACCATCAATATATTGTTGGGTTCCGAAGAAATGAGGAACGAGTCCTTAATCTTTTCAAATATCCAGCTTTATATCCGATTATATTTTGAGTACATAACTGCAAGCTGAGACATCTGTAACAACAGCTTTAATTCTGCTTCTTTTTTTTAATAGATATTTTTATTAGAAATTTAACATTTTTACAAGTTTACAAAAATAAACAAAACTCTCAAATACAAACATTGATATACAATTAAATCAAATATACAATAGCCAAAATTTAACAAAAGAAAAAAAATACCGAAAAAGAAAAAAAAACAAAACTCAACTGTCTACTAATCTAACCTTCAACTAACCAGAGTGTATATTTAAGTCTCTAACATGCTCGGAATGTGTTAACATCAAATGTACTAAAACCCGTATTCGTGCGGGATTCCTCTCCTAAGGGGCCCCGGACCAGTCAGGTTTGTAATCTCAATTAAATAAAAGTCCTTGTTAGGATAGCCAAAATATCTGTATTTATGTAATTCAAGAAGGGCTGCCATATTTTATAAAATAATTTGGTCTTTCGGTGCACCATATTTGTAAGGAAGTCAAGGGGAATACATTCCATAATTAATCTGTGCCAATTTGAAAGTCCAGGAGGGACCTCAGCCACCCAGTTCACCAAAATATTTTTCCTTGCACAGAAAGAGAGAATAGAAAATAGTCTCTTCCCGCACATGTCCAGGGAGGGAAAGTTCGAAAAGCCAAAAAGGAGAGATACAGGGTCCACTTTAATTTACGTTCCTAAAATTTCTGTCGGGGTACTTGCTACTTTAGTCCAATATCTACGGATCTTATGACAGGTCCATAGGCAATGTACAAGAGTGCCCACCTCTATTTTGCATTTGGGACACATTGGAGATGCTCCTGCCTTAAATTTTGCCAGTCGAACCAGTGCTATATGGGCCCTATGAAGTATCTTCAGCTGGATAGCCTGGGTTCTGTTACAGATAGTAATTCTTCTAGCGTTTTCCCAAAAATCATTCCACGTTTCTATCGAGATTTCTAGTCCCAAATCCTGATCCCATGTTTTAAGCAGATTGTCCATATCTCCCGATACTTCATCATGCATAGTTATACATGTCCATAAGTGGACCAGCCAATATTTCTGTAAATTCTTTATAGAATTCAGCTTGAAAGCCATCTGGGCCCGGTGCCTTACCGCTCTGAAGTTGCCTAATTGCATCAAGTATTTCTTGGACTGTTAGAGGAGCATTTAGGACCGATACCTGTTCCGGAGTTAAGCCCGGAAAGGTCAAATTTTTTTAAAATGACTGCATCCTCCTAGTCCTATCTTTACAATCCTGCGATTTATATAACTCAGAATAAAATTCTCTAAAGATCGCATTAATCTTTTTATGATCATGAGTCAAAATACCCGTACTTTCCTTGATAGACGTAATAGTCTGAGGGGCCTTTTTTTCTTTGCAAGAAATGCTAAGTATCTACCCAGTTTGTCACCATATTCATATAACCTTTGTTTTGCAAATAATATTTCTCTCTTAGCCGTTTGAGTAAACGTAGTGTTTAGAGCTGTCCTAAGAGCCATAATCCTTTGCAATTTAATAATAGAAGGTCTATCAGTGTATGCTGTTTCAGCTGCTTTTAAGCGAGCTTCAAGCAGATGCTGTTGTTCTCCCTTTAATTTCTTCTGGGTCGCTGAGTAGGAGATGATCAAGCCTCGCGTGTAAGCTTTGATGGTCTCCCACATCATTGACGGGTTGCTAGCTGTACCTGAATTAATTTCTAAAAAAGTTTTAAATTCTTGAGAGAAGTACTTTACAAATTTACTATCTTTCATTAGGAAGGGGTCCATACGCCAATGCCGAGGGGATGTCCCATTGTTCCTCGTCTTAGTTTCCATATATACAGCAGCGTGGTCGGAAATTGCTATACTACCTTTTTTACAGGATGATATGGAATTTTAAAAAATTGAGGGGGCAAAAAACATATCAATTCTGGTGTGACATTTATGTGGATTAGAGTAGAAAGAAAAATCTCTACCCTGTGGATGAAGACATCTCCATACATCTACTAATCCTAATTCTTTGTTCAGATCCACCAATTGTCTAGATCTGGGAGATACTCCTGCAGTACTCTTGGGAATCCTATCTATTTCCGGATCCATAATACAATTAAAGTCTCCCCCTATAATTGTATGACGGGCACCAAGAGCCATCAATTTTGAAAAGGCCTCCGTTATAAATTTAAAGGGGTGTGCCGGGGGGCAGTACAAATTTAAAATCCCATATTCCTCTCCATTTATGAGGGCTTTAATCAAGATATATCGTCCAGATTCGTCTTTTATCTGCTTTAGGATTTTGAAAGGGAAATTCTTCCGAACAAGAATAACAATTCCCCTGCTTTGTGAGCTAAAAGAAGAAAAAAAGGCCTGATCAAATCCGCCCTGTCGTAATTTCAAGTGTTCTTTATCTGACAGGTGTGTCTCCTGTAGGAGAGCTATATCAACTCTTTCTTTCTTAAGATTTGATAATATTTTCTTCCTTTTGACTGGTGAATTACTCCCCTTGACATTCCAGGTGCACCACTTAACCGACTGATCAACCATAATCATTTGGGCAAATCCGAGACCTCTCGGGAGGGAGAACCCTATCCAGAACATCCCGAGCATACAGCATATAAAATTTACAAAAATAAAGGCTCTCTAATACACTCACAACAGTATAATAAAAAACTATTTCTAAGTTAAAAAAATATAAAACGTATCTAAGTGGAGATTTTCTCCCTTGTTCCCAGGGGGTGTCACTTCCTCTCCAAAAGTCCATCATATCCTCTCCCAACCAATGCCCCACCCTTGACCCAGGCGGTCCTCAATAAAATGAGGAGAATTCAGATATAATACAAAGCTAGAGTTAACAGTGAGCACCCTACCCCCACCCATACCAACACCTGGATATATTTGGTAATGTGAATACCATATATAAACATATAACTATAAAATTACAACCTCAACAAATAATAATTAAATATAATAATACAAAATAACAAGGGAGAAACAACCCCGCTCCTAAAGACAGAGGTAAAATAGAATAAGGTAACCACCTCCCCCCACCAACATTAACCAAACCCCCCAGCTTATATATATATATAAACATACATACATATATACACACACATATACATGCATACCCACATATATACATAAAATAATAAAAGAAAACAACCCCAAGGGGGGGAAGAAAATCAAATCCCTCTCCCCATCCCCCATGATAATATTAAACAGTAAGGTAAGAAAAAAGAAAAATAAAGGGGGATATAAACCAAAGCGGGGGGAAAGACAAACCACCATCCATTATCTCTTACAGTTTATCTAAGAGTGTCCAAGAATTCCTTAGCCTTTTCTGGTGATCCGAAGTTATACACGGATCCTTCATGGTTAAAGCGTAGCGTCGCTGGATAGCGTAAGGAGTACTGAATATTTAAGTCCCTTAAACGCTTCTTCGCCTCTTGAATGCCTTCCTCTTTCGGACCAGAGCTGGGGAAAAGTCCTGGAATAACATGATCTTGGATCCTTTATAGATCATAGCTTGAGGGTCTTTTCCAAGATTTCTAGAAGCTTCTAGGAGTATCTGCCTCTCCCTATAGCTCTGCAGCCGGAACAAGACCGGGCGTGGGCGCTGGTTCGAGCCGGGCCCGCGTATTGCGACCTGGTAGGCCCATTCTACCCTTACCTGGCCTGATCCAGCTTCCAGATTTAAAAGCTGTGGCAGCCACTGCTCAAGGAATGCTGTAAGCTGGCCTTCCTCTTCCCGTTCGGGAAGGCCCAGCAAACGAATATTTTTTCGACGACCTCGATTATCGAGGTCGGAGCTGAAAATGTGTTGCTGGAAAAGCGCAGCAGGTCAGGCAGCATCCAAGGAACAGGAGAATCGACGTTTCGGGCATAAGCCCTTCTTCAGGCTTTTCCAGCAGCACATTTTCAGCTCTGATCTCCAGCCTCACTTTCTCCTCGATTATCGAGGTCGTCAATGTAATTCTCTAAGGTCTGGACTCGCTGTTCGAGAGTCCGGACCTGATCCACGGCCGATTGTGCTGTAGTTTCGGAGGTCGCGGCCTTTAACTCCGCCCCTCCAACTCGGCGCTCGATTTCCTGGATGTCTCGGTCGTGCTTCTGCAGCGTGGCCGAGAGTGAGTCCCATCGATTTCGGGATTCTTCAATAAAAGCGTCGATCTTCGCATTCAGTTTGGAGATGATTTCCACGAGGCTCGCCACCGTAGGTAAGTCCCCCGAGGCTCCTGCGGACGCCCCTGCTGCAGCTGGAGAGGTTGGGGGAGGGGTTCCTGCTTGCTGAGAGTTGCGGGCTCCCTTCCCTTTGGTCATTTTTACTAAATATTAGATTGTTTAAATTTAATATTAAACAACGAATTAAATTAAACAGCTGTTATAAATGATTTGGTGAGTGTGTTGGGGGTGGGCGACCCACTTTACCCAAGTCTTGGGAGGAGCACTATAGACTCAGACTTGCTGGGTCGCCGCCATCTTGGATCCCCTAATTCTGCTTCTTAAACATTTTTGAACGATCCTTCCTGAAATCACAAGTACCGATTAGTACATTCTGTTAATTGATTTCACAATGACTTCCCATGGCATACTCGCAACTGTTTCCACACCCTAACCACAAGATTAATGCATCAGTCTGTTTGTCACGTACTCCCATATCTGCTTTGAACCAATTTCCTTACTTTTGTACCTGCAAGTCAACTTTTTGCAATAACATTTGTAAATTTGACCCTTGTTATGCAGTAGCATAACTGCATAATTCTCAATATAGGCCACAACTCCCCCTGTGATTCTTCCCAAACAGAACTACACAAACAAAGCAAGATAATAACAATACGTGGATTGCTGAGAGTGTCGAAGAGCAGTAAAATACTGAACTTTACTTTTATTCAGCATTTGCTGAGTACAACATTTCAGCAACACAAACAAGAAATATAGAATACGGGACCCCAACAATAAAATATAATATAATCAACTTCCCCATCATGGGCTATTTTGTCAGACCTTATCAAGGTTCAAGTTCAGTCACTGGCTGCTTGTTAACATCACACATAGACTCAAACTCCCCACTTCTCTTTTTTGAAATATCTGTATGTCATCATTTTTGGATCCTCTAACTTCAGGTCATTATCACTGTTTTTGTCAGTTTCTCTATGAATTATGTGTCTTATCATTTAAAATATGTCTTTCATTTAAGCTATGCTCCTGTGCTCTTTCAATTTGTCAAATATATGTACATGTCTGAGAGCCTTTCTTCAGTGCAATTCTCGTTTTTACTAAGCATTCTCCCATGTTTGCTCTTCTGAGGTAACCATCACTTTTGCACACTTACATCAATATCCCAAGTCCATGTCAGGCATTCTTGACTCTCATATGTCCTTATCGAAAGATGTCGAAGAGTATGGCGCTGGAAAAGCACAATCGGTCAGGCAGCATCCGACGAACAGGAGAATTGATATTTTGGGCAGAAGCCCTTCATCAGCCCTTTCTCCTTATCAAAAGATGTGTGAGATCTTACCTATCTCTCCACATAGAGTCCTGATGCACCGGGTAGTGGCTCCATCACCAAGTTTAGTTCTCTTCAAAGAAATGAAAAGGTCACAAACATCACCAAGAGAAAGCTATCAGTTTGGTCTGCAACTACTCTTCGTCCCTAATTACTTCATCTCATCCCAATTTTGCAATTTAACTTGTATCACCTATGTAATTCCAGAGATCTGGAGATATTTGTAGTCCATGGTAAATCATCTTACACTATTTTATAACAGAGATTCAATATTTCTGTTTAATTCAGGCAAAACATATTTGTTCACTCTTTCTGTAAGATAACCCACTTTTTAAAAATTTATTTTATAACTCATTCTAGACATTTGATACATCTCCTATGTAAATTTATCCAAATTCAAAATTCTGTTTAGTCCCTCAAAGTCACTAAAAAATTTTAAGCATTGAAATTCCCGATACCCAATGCATTTAAGGTTTTCACAGTAATTCTCCAACTACTGGGTATCGAAAGTCTACAGGAAAGTTCATAGCCATTGGTGAAAGCCTGCAGTATTTTGCAGTCACTGAAAAACAAAACAACATCCATCCAACACAATTCAAACAGAATGGGCTAATTAGGACTGGTTTTAAGATGGGGTGAAAACTCCTGGACATAATTATATCAACTATCTCTTTTCCTCCTGTACAGAAATAAGTGTTTTATCATTAACAGTAAAAAACCTGGTTCCTACTTTAGATTGTACTCTCCTTTCTAACACTCCTTGATATCAGTTTCATCAGAATTTTGTTCAAAGAGAATTGCATTTCCCAAATTCCAAATTTCCTATTACATGGATACTTTCACGCCAAAGTACATTTACAATGAAAAAACCTTATCATCTGGAATTAAAAATTCATGTGTTAAAACAGTATTTACACCCTGGCCAGAAAATGAAATTCCAACAGTGATAATTTCCACTTCCAAAAGGTAATCTTTTATCAAGCTGTATGATCCAACTTTTATATCAACCTTTCATCGCAGACTTCTGCTTTACACAGCCACTGATAGTTCCTTAAAAGGAACATTAATCATACGTGTTCTACACTGATACAGGCATACACCACACTTTCAGATCACCTTACATTCCCAAAATGCAAACTAAGTTAAAAGTATTCCCAAATCTCCAGCTCCAGGGAACAAAAATAAAAATATTGCAAATATTTAACCACCGATGAACAGCTGCATTCAAACCAGACCACAAAGAGTTAACACTTAGTTCAGTCAATGCGATTTACAGAAAATTGGTCTCTCCCTCTCTCTCTCTGTTTCATTTTCCTTCAAAGCTATTCCAGTTGTTTGCAAGGCCTTAAGGGAGGAGTGTAGTCCTTTGGAACATTTGTCTGTCATCTTTGGCGGCATAGGGTCATATCTGTGTCAATCAGCCCTTTTGATTCAGTATTTGATTCTCCCTACTTTTTCATTGTTTTACTAGGACTGAGGTTTGGATTGCTTGATCCATAAGGGGGATAAACAGGGCTCCTCAATGACACTGAGGTTAGTGGAAGATTCAAACCTCTCTCTGTTTTGTATTTCATTTCCCAGTTGGCACAGTGAGGGGTAGAGTTGTCCTCCACCGGGCTCCAGAATAGTATACTTAGAAGGGGTTGGTTGGGGATCTGGATCGTTTTGTCAGGAACTCGCACTTTCCCTGGGTCTTGGGGTGTCCCATAGCCGCTATATGGGGGAGCGCTCAGATATGGTGGGGATGAATGATTTCTCATTGCTAGAGTTTTCTCTTTCTCAGCCAATTTTTGCTTTGTCGTTTAAGTTCTTCACAAACAGTTTTCAGTTGTTCCTTTCGATTATTCCTTTCCCCATCCTAATTAGATTCGTCTCTGATTTCTTATGCTGTCTAATTTATTGCATTACAGGTTGAGACCAGTGAATGTGTTTTTTTTATCATTTAATTGGGTGGTTTTACCCCAAACATATTTATTATCATCCAGGGACCATTGCCCCTTGGAGGTTCCATGCTTCACATGGATTTCTGTCAAGGTTGTGGAGAGGTTAGAGTGTTGTTCAAGGAACCTCCATGGGACAACGGTCCCTAAATGGTAATAAACATGCTTGGGGTAAAACCACCACATTAAAAGATAAAAAAACCACATTGTCTTGGTCTGATCTTTCAGAATCGCCCGAGGACATTTAGAATGAAGGAGAGTTCTTACCTCTGGGTGCCAGTTGGATGTAAGGAGTCTCCAATGTTCCAACATTCATCTTTGCTGCGAAAAATGGAGATCACAACAAACACTTGAAGGTGCTGAGGGACACCTTCATAAAGACTGCATATGATGCTCAACTCATCAGTCCCCAGTTCTGTCATGCCACAGTGGAAAACCGTAATGACCTCCTCAGGAGACAGACATGGGTCCTGGCCGTTAGCGTACCCTATGTCATCCAGTATTTCCCAGGAGTGGAGAGACTACATCATGTTCTTTGCATCCTTCAACACACTATCGATGAGAATGAGCACCTCTTCAAGATTATCCCTATGCCACCACTCAAACAACCACCAAACCTTAAACAGGCCATTGTTTGCAGCAAACTACCCAGTGGCCAATGTTGACCACAACACCTCACAAATCTTTCATGGCAACCACTGCAAGACGTGTCAAAGCACAGACATGGATATTCCCATAACATGTGGGGACACTACCCACCATGTGCATGGCAGATACTCATGTGACTCAGCTAACATCGGCTATCTCATACGTCGCAGGCAAGGATGCCCTGAGGCATGGTATATTGGTGAAACCAAGCAGATGGTACGACAGCAGATGAATAGATACTGTCCAACAATCACCTGACAAGGATTTTCCTTCTCAGTTGCAGAACACTTCAGTGGGTAAAGATACTCAGCCTCAGATCTTCAGGTAAATGCCCTTCAAGGCAAACTTCGGGACATGCAACAATGTAGTGTTGCCGAACAGTGGCGGATAGCCAAGTTTGATACTCATGACAATGGCCTCAACTGGGATCATGTGTTCAGGTCACCCTATAGAATGACCCCACCACACTATACACTCTCACGCACACTCACAACCTCTCACACAAACATACTCACACAGACCCTCTCTCAGATACTTTCTCTCTCACTCACACACAACTCTCACTCTTTCACATGCATATATCTCTTTCACACACATACATTCCCCCACACAGACCCTGTCTCATACACAAGCGCACTTACATGCATATACAACCTCACACTCACACACACTGTCTCTCTCAAGAGCACAATCACACACACAAGCACACACAAACCCACACATGCACACACTCGCACTCTCACTTCCCTTCCCTCACACATGCACACCCACATACAAATCTGTTGAATGAATTTGCATTTGCAGATTTGAATTTTCAGATGCATTCTATGTTGTTCAAAAAGCACACAATCTGTAGACAATCAGATAATGTGTCATTTTATAAATTCCTACTTTGGAAATAAAACCAATCTGGCTCCAGGATGAGATGCAAACAGACTGGAAACATGGTCTCACACCTACAATGCTTTGTCTGACCTAAAACTGAAGTTGTCTTAGGGCAAGGATTTATATATGAATCAATTGAGATCTGCACCTCCATTCTAACTGATTAAAGACTTAATAGCCATCTGGGTTTGTTTAATGCATTTGCATAAGTTGTATGATGTTTGATCTTTTCCTATAAGTTCTGTGTCCGATGTATTCTCTTTCACTCGCTGCCTGATGAAGGAGTGGGAACTCTGAAAGCTTGTGCCTTCAAATAAACCTATTGGACTATAACCTGGTGTCATGTGATTTTTACTTTGTCCAACCCAGTCCAACACTTGCACCTCCATGTCTTGAAAGAGTACAACACCAACACCCACATCACTCGCATCCATAGCCACCTTGAATGGCTTTGCATAATTAGGTGTGGCTAATATGGGGCAGCAGTTAACACAGCTTTCCGGCTGTCAAATGTCTCTGGCAGTCTGCCATCCACTGAAACTTCCTTTTTTTTCAGTAACTCAGTGAATGGAGCAGCCACACTGCTAAATTTCAGTACAAATTTCCGATAAACCCATGCAACCCCAAGAGTTGTAGTGCTGCTCTCTTCATCGACGGTGTGGGAAACTCCCCAATAGTCTTTGTTTGCATATTCCATGGGGCCATCTGTCCATGTCCAATAACATGGCTCAGAAAGGTGACTTGGGCTTTGGCAGGATTGTTACAAAGCCTGTCTCCCAAATGTTCCTTCCATGTGTGACTAAAAATCACCAGGACTTTGATGTGTGCCACAGCTGGATAATTCATAAATGACTTGATTTGTTAGTTCTTTACTCAGAGAGTAGATTAGAATAGAATAGAATAGAATAGAATAGAATAGAAAGGGTGTGGAATGCTTTGCCTGCAACGGTAGTAGATTCGCCAACTTTAAGTACATTTAAGTCATCATTGGACAAGGATATAGACATGGAATAGTATAGGTTAGATGGGCTTCAGATTGGTATGACAGGTCGGCGCAACATCGAGGGCCAAAGGGCCTGTACTGCGCTGTAATGTTCTATGTTCTATGTTTTTGAAATGTGGCTGATGCATTTTTCATCCCAAATGGCATGACTTTACATTTATACAGTCCATTTGGTATTGCAAAAGCCAAAATTGCCTTTGCTCTTTCAGATAAAGAGAATCCTCTGAGTAAGTCTAACTTAGAAATATAAGTTGCTGGTCCCACCTTTTCAATGCAGTCTTCCAAACTTGGAATCAGCTATGTATCTGTCTTTGTAACTGCATTGACTTTTTGATAGTCATCATGTAACCATTGGGTGCCATCTGGTTTTGGCACCATTGCTATGGGTAAGCTCCAATCAATGCAACTCACTTTGATTATGTCATCTTGGAGTATGCATTCAATCTCCTTTTGAACCTGTGCCAACTTTAGAGTGTTATGTCCATCATGATCTTGCTTAATTAAAACAAAATTTCCTATATCTACATCATGCACAATTAGATTAGTATTTCCCAGCTTCTTTCCATGCGGTAGTGATAACTCCTTCAGGTCATTTCGATTTTCCACTGGAAGGTAACTCAATAATTTATCCCAATTTTTCACAACTTCCTCATTGTCCAATTTAATTTGAGGAATGTCCAATTCGGAATCCTCTGAACTTGGTTCTTCACTCAGTGTTGTACTCAGTAACACTCTGTACTTTTGCTTTCCCCTTTTGAGCATATTCACATGACACACTGTGAGATTACTTTCTGTCTAGAGTCCTTATCAAATAGTTCACCTTAATCAATCTTCTTTCAACTTGATAAGGTTCACTAATCCTTGTTTTCAAAGCTTCATCTATCATTGGAAGCAATAACACTATATAGCATCCTCAATAGAAACATTTCGAGTTTTTGATTTCTTGCCTGCTTCCTGTTTCATTGTATGCTGCAATACTTTTAAATGCTGTCTTGCCAACTCCCCCTCCCTTTTTAACCATTCTCTAGAAACTGAAATATAGTCCAAATATGTGGTCTCTGAATTCTGACTCACCCATATTTCCGTAATTAGTTTTAGTGATCCTCTCACTTCATGTCCAAAAAACTAATTCAAATGCACTGAAATTGGTCGATCCATTTGGTGCACCTCTGATTGTAAAATGTACAATCCGAATTCCATTATCCCAGTCATCTGGATAGTCTTGAATATAAGCCCTTGACATGACTTTAATGCCAAATACCACCTTTCTAGCACCCCCTGCGATACTCCCTGGTATGCAGTAGATTTGAATTGCTTTATTCCTAAGCTGTCCATAACTTCCTTGAATAATCTTGACGTGAAGTTTGACCCTTGATTTGATTGCATTTCTGTGGGTCGTCTGTTTCTCATGAAAGAATTGAGTGACCCTTCTACAATTCTTTTAGGTGTTAAATTGTGTAATGGAATGCCCCCTGGAAATCTAGGGGATACATCCATTATTGTTAACAAATACTGATGCCCACTTTTTGCTTGAGGTAGAGGGTCATACACAATCAATTAAGGCCCTTATGAAAGGTTCCTCATATGCAGGAATAGGTATAAAAGTGCAGGTTTTATTACTGCCTGCACTTTGCCAATTACCTCACTGGCTCTATCTAGCAGCTTGGTTTGGATCAACAAAACCCACATTGTCACTGGCCACTTTGTTTATTTAGCCAGCTTCTCAAATGAGATGAAAAAAGGCTTCTACATCTTTCTCCTCAAACTTCGGCAATGCTTCAATATAGTTAAACAGATCCCCAAGCCTTTGGCTCCCGTGGGTTTGCTCATCCTCACTCTCCTCCTCCCTCAGCTTACCTTCAGCCTTCCCCTCCATCCTTTTCAGCCGACTTTCCTCTCGAAGGGCTACTTTCTCCCTTTCTTCTGCTGAAGAGATTTGATCGTTTCATTTTGTTCTGCTAGGACTTGCATTCTTTATCTCTTTTCACTGTTTTTAATTGTAATTTACACTGTGTCATCTTCTTTCCTCATTTTCTTTTCCCTTGAACTCAACCTGCTTCACTTTCAACTGAAATTTAGGTAATTCCAAAGATTCTGATGGTGTTTCCAGCAAATTTAAAAGCCACGCTAGTGCTCTAATTATCTCTCTCCTCACGGAAGGAGGCAGCTCCAATCCAGCTTGTCTGCCAATTCCAGTAGCTTTTCCTTGTTCACCTTTTGTAAAGCTCCCAAAGTCACTTCTTCCACTCCCAGAAAACTCTTAGCAACTGAAACCATGACCACACCAAGCACTGCCTAAACCAACCGAATTCAACGTCTGGAACATAAAGATACCAACTCCTACCACTCGGCACCTTCAAGTCCAACAACCCTAAGCCCAAACTGGAACTATAGAATAAATCCCACCAAGAGACCCCAGTTTGTTATGGACCAATCCAGATCCCCTCAAAACATTTTAATTAGGTAACCCAGACCCTAACATTTCCTATTTTAAAGGTAGATCTAAAATGGATACTCAGGAAGCGATGTAGCTGGTGAAACCACTTGGCTTTAAGCAAAACAGAATTTATTTAAATGCTACAGTTGAAACACGAACAAAAGAAAACAGCATTGAGAATAACTTAAATATTTGACTAACCAACACGATAACGCAACTTTGTAAAGGTGCTGTTCCAATCCCCGTAACATCCCATAAACACATCCCTTGACAAAAGGTAAATTCCAATACAAGTTCTTATAGGCCGGAGAGATTTCAAAGAGAAATGTCACACAAGAAACATCTGTTGAAGCATGGAACCTTTTTCACAGTAGCAGCTTCTCTGCTGTCAGCAGCTTCTGACTTCCTGCTTTAAAAAAATCTAAATTAAAACTGAACTGGGAGAACTGGCCACTCCTCTGCCATTGCTTAAAATAGCCATTTCCAGACATATGGCATCTCTGCCTTAATTACCCCTCTTCAAAAAGAACAAGGACAAAATAACCTTGTTAAGGGGACAGCATCATCACAGGAGTCTACAGTGTTCCAACATTCATCTTTGAGATCCTGCCAACAACACCAAATTGTTGGGTTTCTACAAAATCTTTTATTTCTTTTTATATGTAGATGACAGAGTTGCAAGTTGAGACCTCTGCAGTAACAGCTTTAATTGCGTTTTTTATACATTTTTACTTGATGCTTCCTGAAACCACAAATACCAGTCAGTACATTCTGTTCATCTATTTGATAACTTATCTCCGTGACATACTCACAAACTGGTCCCCATACCCTAACCACAAGATCTAGGTGACAGTCTATTCATTACACACTCTCATAACTGCTTCAAACTGATTTCCGTAGTTTTGACAGTACAAATGACAATAACATTTGTTAATTTAACCCTTGATATGCTGTAAATTAATCACACAATGTTCAATATACCCCAAACCATCCTTAACACTGTGGTAATCCCAGTTTGTGTTTGGAAAGTTGAAATCCCCAGTCTATGCCCCTAGGGATGGCATGATGGCTCAATGGGTAGTGCTGCTGTTGTCTCACAGTGCTAGGGACCCAGGTTCCACCTCAGGCAATTGTCTGTGTGGAGTTTGCACATTCTCCCTGTGTCTGCATGAGTCTCTTCCAGTTGCTCCAGTTTCCTTCCACGATCCAAAGATGTGCAGGTTAGGTGAATTGGTCATGATAAATTGCCCGTAGTGTTCAGGGATGTGTAGGCTAGGTGGATTAGTCATGGGAAATGTGGAGTGATAGGGTAGGGGAATGGGTCTGAGTGGGTTACTCCTCAGAGGGTCAGTGTAAACCTAATGGGCCAAATGACCTGTTCCCACACTGTAGGGATTCTATTCTATTCTATTCTACCTGCAGCTAACTGCAGTCACCCTACATATTTGCTCCTCAATTTTCCATTGACTATAGCTTGGGCCTATTGTACAATGCTGAAAATGTGTTGCTGGAAAAGCGCAGCAGGTCAGGCAGCATCCAGGGAACAGGAGAATCGACGTTTCGGGCATAAGCCCTTCTTCAGGAAGAAGGGCTTATGCCCGAAACGTCGATTCTCCTGTTCCCTGGATGCTGCCTGACCTGCTGCGCTTTTCCAGCAACACATTTTCAGCTCTGATCTCCAGCATCTGCAGTCCTCACTTTCTCCTATTGTACAATCCCAATAAAACAATCATCAGTTTTGCTTTTTCACAGTTCCATATGGTTTCACTGCACGATCCCTCAGGAATATCCTGTCTAAGTACTGCCATGATGTTTACCCTTATCAAAAACACCACTCACCATAAACAAGGGACACATTTTTAAATTGAAAGGCAGGAGGTTTAGTGGGGATCTGAGGAAAAACCTCTTGTACCAAAGGGGTGGTGAGGGTCTGGAATGCACTGCCTGCAAAGAGGGGGATGGGTGGTAGCTGGGGTGCAAAAGGACTTGGGCGGGCACTTGTAGTTTCAGAAGTTGTGTGGGAAATTGGGATATTGTTGACTTAGTGGAACTTTGGTGGTACTGACTCAATATGTCAAATGACTTCTCTGCTCTGTACAATTTAACAATACTCCTCATCACAATGAATCCAATTTCATTATCAAAACCAACAGGCAATGGTGGCTTTGCATAAATGCAGTTGTACTTAACAGAAAGATGAAAACTGCTTTCTGAGCTGAAATTGGTGGCTAAAGTGAAATACCAGCACAATCTGATACTGCAAACATAGCCAGTTTTCACTTCTCGGTTTTTTTCTGCTTTAAAAAGCAAAGATATCATTTCTCATGCCAGTCTTCATTTCGAGCAGCATTAACAAACACTGCAAAGTCAAACTGGGTGAATCATCTTGGAGTTATGCAAATCCTTGGTCAGTCAATTGTAATCCCCTCACACATGTTACTGCTTACTGGTGAGTGATTTCGGATTTTGGCAAATAATTCCTTGAATACTTAAAGGAAAAGGAAATGTGGGAAATGGCTCTGAAAGATTTTGGAAAGATTGTAATTGTTGGAAGTTGATTTCCTTGTGTCCAATAGGTCAGCGTAAACGTGTACCCCATTATTGTCGATGCTTTGACTAAGGGAACAGCTACTTCCTAACCCCTCTGTCCATGCCCCTCGTAATCTTACATATCTCCTTTAAGTTCCCCCTCAACCATCCCTGTTGCAAAGAAAACAACCTGAGCTTGTCCAGCCTCCCCTCATTGCTGAAATGCTCCATCCCTGGCAACATCCTGGTGGAATCTCCTCTGCACCCTCTCCAGTGTAATCACATCCTTCCCATAGTACAGAGACGGGTATTACACACAGTGCTCCAGCCATGGCCTCACCAAAGTCCTGTACAGCTCCAACATCACCACTCTCCCCCCTCCACCCCCCGCCCTGCCCCCACCCAGACCTTATAATCTGTATTGTTTACCTATGCCTATCAGGTAGTCCATCAGGTCTATGTGATGGCCAAATTAGATTTCCAATCTCTGCTCCCTTACATATAATTTCTTTAGGCACTTGCTGGAAATTCAACTCTACCTTCCTGTCCACTCTCTGTAGCCCTTCAACCCATATGGTATTAAATCTGTCTGCCTCCTCCTTAAATTTAACTTCTAGCATTTTCCCATCTTGCTGCACCTTAACACAAACTGAAATGAATTGAGTTAGTGATGTTGGTTGAGGTGTTCAATATCCCCCACAGCGAGGTGCAGCAGATTGAGAAGTAATGTTTAAGAGAAAGTTAGGCTGATGTCTGAGGACAGGGACATCAAGAAGGGGTTTGGTGAATTATAAAGTCAATGACAGAACCAACTTTCATTGCACTGTTGAAATGAAAGGGTTTGTTTGTCCATTACAGTATAATCAATGCCAAACTAATTGAGAATCTTTTTCTTTTCTAAATCACATCCCTGAGTAATGGGAATCTAGTATTTATTGTTGGTTTTAGGAGGTTTGCAATCACAGTTACCTAACAAAGGCAGTTGAACATTTCTGCTCTGGGAAGAAGTCTGTGACTATGTTGTACATGACATAAAAGTTCTGTTGGACATTGTATATATGTGTTCTGTAATAATTACTTATATTGTCGACTTTATATTAGTAACTGTTGATGTAATACATAATCTATATCATTAGTAATGTATTCTATATGCATTTGGTACTATATTGCATGTTGTTATATTATATGTAATTTATGTATATTGTAATATTTGTTATATCATATTAATCATTATATAATAATTATTATCCTAAATACTGAAATTGACTCTCTAATGTTATTCACTGCATTTTATTATAATAATAATTTTATAATTATTATCATGAATAATACAGTGGTAAGTTATGAGATATTTAATCATGTTTAAGAGCAAATATTATGGATTTTGCAATATGTAATAAAACTATGATAATATTATGGTTATTGCTATGTTATTTCATCTTCTTTTGAGAATATTATAGTATTTAAGTACATTCGGTGACATTTGATTTTGCAAACGCTAAACAGCAGTCTGATGTTGTTTCAATTTCTCTTTCAGTATTTCTGGCCATACAGCAGACGGCTCTTTCCCAAGGTCGGTATCTAATTTATTCAAGAACATAGAACATGGAATTGAACAGCACAGTACAGGCCCTTCGGCCCTCAATGTTGTATTGAACTTTCATCCTACTCTAAGATCAAACTAACCTACATGCCCTTCCTTTTCCTATCGTCCATGTGCCTACCCAAGAGTTGCTTAAATGTCCCTAATGTGTCTGACTCTACTACCATTGGTGGCAGTGCATTTCATGCCCTCACCTCTCTCGACTCTGACACCTCCCTTAAGCAATCTCCCAATCACCTTAAAATTATGCTCCCTTGTGATTGCCATTTCTGCTCTGGGAAAAAAGTCTCTGATTATTCACTCTATCTATACCTCTTATTATCTTGTACACCTCCAACAAGTCACCTCTTACCATTCTTTCCTCCAATGAGAAAAACCTTAGCTCCCTCAATCTTTCTGCATAAGACATGCTCTCCATGCAGCATCCTGGGAAATCTCTTCTGCACCCTGTCTAAAGCTTTCACATCTTTCCTATAATGAGGTGATCAGAACTGAACACAATATTCCAAGTGTGGTCCAACCAGGGCTTTATATAGCTGCAGCATAACCTCGTGGCTCTTAAACTCAATCCCCCTGCTAATGAAAGTCAATACACCATATGCCTTCTTAACAACCTTATCAACTTGGGTGACAACTTTGGACTGGACACCAAGATCCCTCTGTTCCTCCACACTGGCAAGAATTCTGCCTTTAACCCTGCAATCTGCATTCAAGTTCGACCTTCCAAAATGAATCACTTCACACTTTTCCTAGTTGAACTCCATCTGCCATGTATCATCCCAGTTCTGCATTCTATCAATGTCCGATTTCAACCTCCAACAACCCACCACACTATCAACCACCCAACCAGCCTTTGTGTCATCGGCAAACTTGCTAACCCATCTTCCACTTCCTCAAAAATCACAACGAGCAGAGGTCCCAAAACAGAACCCTTCATACTACTGGTCACCGAGCTCCAGGCTGAATATTTTCCATCTATGACCAACCTCTGTCTTCTATGGGCCAGCCAATGCTGTATCCAGGCAGCCAGATTTTCCTGCACTCCATGCCTCCTTCCTTTCTGAATGACCCTATCATGGGGAACCTTATCACACATCTTGTTAAAATCCATGTACCCCAGATTTACTGCTCCTACCTTTAGCCAACGTGTTTTGTCACTTTCACAGAGATTAGTGGGCACTTTTGTCTAATACATGGGATATCCAGTAATAACTGGGGAAGCTCAGAGGGGCAGACTGATCTTGAAGATCCCTAAAGACAGTAGGAGAGATTAATAGGGGAGTTACAAAGGCAGGTGGGACACTGGAGGATGTCTGGTTATGGAGGGAGTGCAACAAAGGTTTCCTAGGCCAATTCCTGGGATGAAAGGACCAACATATGAAGCAGACTGGATCTGTTAGGTTGTTTTCACTAGAGTTTAGAAGAATGACAGGGGATGTAATAGAAACTCATAAAATTCAAACAGAACTAAATGCAGGAGGGATGTTCCTGATAACCATAGAAACCCTATAATGTTGAAGCAGGCCATTCGGCCCATTGGATCCACATGGACCCTCCAAAGAACACCCCATTCAATCACTGTAACTCTGCATTTTCCATGGCTAACCCATCTAGCCTGCACATCTCTAGACACTATGGGCAATCTAGCATGGCCAATCCACACACACTTGCACATCTTTGGAAGGAAACCCACACAGACATGGGAAGGAGGTGCAAATTCCACACAAAGAGTTACCCAAGACTGGGATTGAAGCTGGTTCTCTGGCACCATAAGGCAGCAGTGTTAACCACTGAGTCACTGTGCCGTACAGGGAGAGTTCATAATTGGGGTGTCACATTCTGAAGGAGATGGGAGAGGACTGAGATGCAGAGAAATGTCTTCACTTGGAAGCAGGGAACCTGTGGAATTGTCTGCGACTGAATGTTGTTGGCATCAAACCATTGAATTTTGTTCAAGAAGGAGTGGGTTAGAATTCTTAGGGGCTAAAAGGATCAAAGGGAAATACACAAGAACAAGGGACTGAGTTGGATGGTCATTCCTACTGAATGAGTGGACCAGGCTCGAAACACTGAATGGCCTACTTCTGCTCCTATTTTTCATGTTTCCTTTCCCAATAACTGCTGTCCTCCCAGGAGTTCTCCCTCAATCTTCTAAACTGCAATGAATACAAACAGCACTGATTGAAGACATTCCTCCTCATCTCAGCCCTGTATCATTAGACTGTGACCCCTGGTTTTGGACTCTCCTAGTCATCTACATTTACCTTGTGTAGTACTGTTTGAATTTTATCGGTTTCTATGAGATCAGTCCTCCTTCTTGTAAACTCTGGTGAATGTTGGCTTAAATGATCCAGTTTCCCTTCAGACACCAGTCCTACCATCTGAGGAATCAGTCTGGTAAACCTTTGCTGCACTCGTTCCATCGGCAGGGCATGCTTCCTCAGATAAGGAGATCCAAACGACACAGACAATATCCCAGGGTGCTCTCACCATGTACAATTACAGAAAGATATTCATGCTCTTGTGCTCAAATCTACAGGCCAAAATCCCATTTGCCTTTTTCACCAACTGTTGGTCCTACAATGTTCAGTAATTGGTGATGGTGGAAATACCTCCATCGGCCAGAGATCGATACAGAATATATGAAATGTAAGTGAGGGGAAGTCAAAGGAGATGAGGGGTGAGTTTTTTTACACAGAGGATGGTAGGTGCCTGTGACACACGGCCAGGGGTGGTGGTGGAGGCAGATATGATAGGGCCATTTAAGGGGCTTTTCGATAAGCACATGAGTATGCAAGGAATGGAGGGATATGGATCAAGGTTGGTGGAAAGGATTAGTTTAACTTAGCTTCATGCTTGGCGCAACATCGTGGGGGGGCAAGTCCATTCCTGTCCTGTTCCATGTTCTAAGAAGAAGTTAAACATCTCATCTTCTGTATGAAGTACATTTTCTCCTGACTCCCCAAATCATCTGTAGCATCATTGGCAATAGTGCACTCCTTCCTGAAGAGCATTATGGGTCTACCTACAGCACATGGACTGCTGTGGTTCAAGAAGGCAGCTCAACACCACCTTCTCAAGGGGCAACTAGGGACAGAGGGAGTGGGGTGATAAATGCTGGGCCCAGTCAGTGATGGCCATACCTCATGAGGGTTTGAAAGAAAATGCATATACAATGTTTGTCAGATGGATTAGACATTCAACAATGCAGAACAGTCCAGCTACCCAGCAGGGCATTGAAGCCATTTGAACAATACTAATTTGGTCCTCAGTGTGAAAAAAAGTAACAATGAGTATCACACTTAATATACAAACTGTACAAATGACCGAGACAACAGCTCCAAAACCATCAATCTCCACCAACTGTAGAAAACAGGAAAGCAAGTACAATTCCCAAAGGGCTTGCACTGAATTGGACACTGTCCAATTGCTTCAAGACCTTTAGGTTTAAGCAAAAGGATTTAGTCAGGAAGAAGTCACTCTTTGCCTCGACATGGTTAGAGTCGAAATGCGTGGCGCCAGAAAGACACGGCAAGCAGGTAGCATCGGAGGAGCAGCAGAGTCGACGTTTACAACGAAGAGCTTATGCCCGAAATGTCGATTTTCCTGCTCCTCGGATGCTGCCTGACCTGCTGTGCTTTTCCAGCAACACACTCTCGACACCGATCTCCAGCACCTGCAGTCCTCACTTTCTTCCACATCGTTATAATTTACTGTTTACGACAATAGACTATATAACAATTGGTGGAATTGTCTTGGAGTGAGCAATGACTAACGATGAAAAAAAACCGACAGTTTTTTGTTATTTTCTGTATATCAACATAAAACACGTGGGTGTCAGTAACACAAAAGTGAATGGGCGATAATGGGAAATCAATCAGAGCATGATTTGGAAAGGCCCGATCGTATTCTGAGTAGAAGTAATGGGTCCACTCTGTTCTCTCAGGATCGGGTGTGAGGTTGGTCAATTCAGATGATCGTTGCTCAGGAAGAGTGGAAATCTTTCACGATGGAAGTTGGGGCACGGTTTGTGATGATGGCTGGGATTTGACAGATGCCACTGTTCTCTGCAAGGAGCTGCAATGTGGACCCGCCCTGTCAGTGCACGGTAGTGCTCGGTTTGGACAAGGTTCCGGCAATATTTGGATGGATGATGTTTCCTGCGAGGGGACAGAGTCCCATCTCCGGTCTTGCTCCTTCCCTGGTTGGGGAAGCCACAACTGTGGTCATGGTGAGGATGCAGGTGTAACCTGTCACCCAGGTAAGACCCAGCCGTACAAATGGATGAATCCTTCTGTACAACTCAGTTTCCTTAACATGATCAGAAATCAGAGCGAGGATACAGGACAGTATTGAAAGAGGTTTGCTTTTGCTTATCTAAAAGAATGTTTGACGGAGATTATGTAAAGAAATCATTACTCTGTATCTATCCGTGTCCTGGGGTTTTTGAGGGGTTTGTCCCTGCCCACGTTCTGTCCCTGTCCTGGGAGTGTTTGATGGGGTCAGTGTCGAGCACGCATAACTCTGTATCTTGCCTGAGTTGTCTCTATCCTGGAAATAGTAGATGAAGGTTGTGTAAAGGTAGCTTTAACGCCATGCTGCCCCGGTTCTGGGAGAGTTTAATGAGGGACAGTGTAGAGGAAGCTTTACATTTTAATTAAAACAGTAGAGTCCTTAAATTTTAATTTATAAAAAAGACCCAGCCTTCCTCTGTATCGAATCTCATGTTGTGCATGACTTCAGAATGTTTGATGGGGTTCTGTGACATGACAGCTTCACTCTTCAGTTAAAAGTGGAGAGGTTCTTTCTTCCACATCTAAACCCATGTTGTCCCTGTCCTGGGAGGGTTTGATGAGGACAGTGTAGAGAGGACACTGTATCTGACTGCATGCTTTCCTGGCCTGATGGGGATAGTGTAGAAATAGATTTACTCTGTATCTGTCAGATTACTTCCAGATTAAAACAGTAAAGGAAGCTTGAGTCTAAAAACACAAATAAAACGTAAAGTAAAACAAAAGCTCAGTGTTGTCTTCCTCACTGGGGTCAGTTTGCAGGGTTGGGTGGATGGTGGTTTTCTGACACACAGACACACACCCAGTCTGGGTTCACTTCATTAACACAGGCTGAGTCGTAGCGTCATAGAGATGTACAGCATGGAAACAGACCCTTCGGTCCAACCCGTCCATGCCGAGCAGATATCCCAACCCAATCTAGTCCCACCTGTCAGCACCCGGCCCATATCCTTCCAAACCCTTCCTATTCATATACCCATCCAAATGACTCTTAAATGTTGCAATTGTACCAGCCTCTACCATTTCCTCTGGCAGCTCATTCTCTACCTGTACCACCCTCTGTGTGAAAAAGTTGCCCCTTAGGTCTCTTTTATATTTTTCCCCTCTCACCCTAAACCTATGCACTTTAGTTCTGGACTCCCAGACCCCAGGGAAAAGACTTTGCCTATTTGTGTGCCCCTCGTAATTTTGTAAACGTTTATAAGGTCACCCCTCAGCCACCGACGCTACAGAGAAAACAGCACCAGCCTGTTCAGCCTCACACTATAGCTCAAATCCTCCAACCGATACATCTGAATTCATGTATGGCTGACCTCAAAGAAAAGATTCCTCTTTCTCACATCAACAATCATTTGTGCTCTCTAATGAAAGAGCAGAAGCTGGGATTGTGTTGCCCATAAGTTTTACCTGTACAGCATTATACCTTACAGTTAACAAAATAAAGTGTGCACACATTGACTAACTTGCCAATGAGTGAGCAACGATTGGGTGGCACGGTGGCACAGTGGTTAGCACGGTCCAAAAATGTGCAGGTTAGGTTGCCTGTAGTATTAGGGGAATGGGTAAATGTAGGGGAATGGTACTGGGTGGGTTGCGCTTCGGTGGATCGGTGTGGACTTGCTGCCCCGGAGGGCCTGTTTCCACACTGTAAGTAATCTAACTAATGATGGAAATTACAAAATGTCAATGGTGTTCTGCTCTATAAATCTGCATGAAACGTACCTGTGTCAACCACAAAAAAGGGAATCAACAATGGGCAATCAAAAGGGAATATTTGGAAAGGCCCGTTCTCATTCTGAGTAGAAGTAATGGGTCCACTCTGTTCTCTCAGGGTCAGGTGTGAGATTGGTCAATTCAGATGATCGTTGCTCAGGAAGAGTGGAAATCTTTCACGATGGAAGTTGGGGCACGGTTTGTGATGATGGCTGGGATTTGGCAGATGCCACTGTTCTCTGCAAGGAGCTGCAATGTGGACCCGCCCTGTCAGTGCATGGTAGTGCTCGGTTTGGACAAGGTACCGGCAATATTTGGATGGATGACGTTTCCTGCAAGGGGACAGAGTCCCATCTCCGGTCTTGCTCCTTCCCTGGTTGGGGAACCCACAACTGTGGTCATGGTGAGGATGCAGGTGTAATCTGTCACCCAGGTAAGACCCAGCTGTATAACTGAATGGACATCTTCTGTACAATACAGGTCCCCGAAAAGGATCAAAAATCAGAGTGAAGTTACACAAAAGTAAAAAAAAATAGACGTGTCCTTCTACTTAACTGAAATAACGTTTGTCGCGAATTATGTAAAAATCATTTCTCTGTATCTACCCGTGTCCTGGGGGCTTTTGTTGGGGATTGTCTGACCGTCTGACTGATGTCTCTTACTCTCTCTGCAATAGCTGTGCTGAACCTTGTAAATCTATATAAAAGCAACAGATGCAGGGAGAGAGATAGAAAGAGAGAGAGAGAGAGAGAGAGGGAGGTAGAAACCAGTGAGGGAAGAGCTGCCACCAGTCATCTTTCTGTCTCTGTCACTTTCTGTCTCGCTCTCTAAGAGATTTGCAGACCTTCATAAATCTACATAAAACATGTGTGTATTGGTGCCAGGAACGTAAATGAATAACGATGGCCAATCAAAGGTAGAAAGATTCGGATATCATCATTGTCCTCTGAAGTAACGGGTCCACTCTGTTCTCTCAGGATCGGGTGTGAGGTTGGTCAATTCGAACGATCCGTGCTCTGGAACTGTGGAGGTGTTGTACGATGGAAGTTGGGGCACGGTTTGTGATGATGGCTGGGATTTGGCAGATGCCACTGTTCTCTGCAAGGAGCTGCAATGTGGACCCGCCCTGTCAGTGCATGGTAGTGCTCGGTTTGGACAAGGTACCGGCAATATTTGGATGGATGACGTTTCCTGCGAGGGGACAGAGTCCCATCTCCGGTCTTGCTCCTTCCCTGGTTGGGGTACCCACAACTGTGGTCATGGTGAGGATGCAGGTGTAACCTGTCACCCAGGTAAGACCCAGCCGTACAAATGGATGAATCCTTCTGTACAACTCAGTTTCCTTAACATGATCAGAAATCAGAGCGAGGATACAGGACAGTATTGAAAGAGGTTTGCTTTTGCTTATCTAAAAGAATGTTTGACGGAGATTATGTAAAGAAATCATTACTCTGTATCTATCCGTGTCCTGGGGTTTTTGAGGGGTTTGTCCCTGCCCACGTTCTGTCCCTGTCCTGGGAGTGTTTGATGGGGTCAGTGTCGAGCACGCATAACTCTGTATCTTGCCTGAGTTGTCTCTATCCTGGAAACAGTAGATGAACGTTGTGTAAAGGTAGCTTTAACGCCATGCTGCCCCGGTTCTGGGAGAGTTTAATGAGGGACAGTGTAGAGGAAGCTTTACATTTTAATTAAAACAGTAGAGTCCTTAAATTTTAATTTATAAAAAAGACCCAGCCTTCCTCTGTATCGAATCTCATGTTGTGCATGACTTCAGAATGTTTGATGGGGTTCTGTGACATGACAGCTTCACTCTTCAGTTAAAAGTGGAGAGGTTCTTTCTTCCACATCTAAACCCATGTTGTCCCTGTCCTGGGAGGGTTTGATGAGGACAGTGTAGAGAGGACACTGTATCTGACTGCATGCTTTCCTGGCCTGATGGGGATAGTGTAGAAATAGATTTACTCTGTATCTGTCAGATTACTTCCAGATTAAAACAGTAAAGGAAGCTTGAGTCTAAAAACACAAATAAAACGTAAAGTAAAACAAAAGCTCAGTGTTGTCTTCCTCACTGGGGTCAGTTTGCAGGGTTGGGTGGATGGTGGTTTTCTGACACACAGACACACACCCAGTCTGGGTTCACTTCATTAACACAGGCTGAGTCGTAGCGTCATAGAGATGTACAGCATGGAAACAGACCCTTCGGTCCAACCCGTCCATGCCGAGCAGATATCCCAACCCAATCTAGTCCCACCTGTCAGCACCCGGCCCATATCCTTCCAAACCCTTCCTATTCATATACCCATCCAAATGACTCTTAAATGTTGCAATTGTACCAGCCTCTACCATTTCCTCTGGCAGCTCATTCTCTACCTGTACCACCCTCTGTGTGAAAAAGTTGCCCCTTAGGTCTCTTTTATATTTTTCCCCTCTCACCCTAAACCTATGCACTTTAGTTCTGGACTCCCAGACCCCAGGGAAAAGACTTTGCCTATTTGTGTGCCCCTCGTAATTTTGTAAACGTTTATAAGGTCACCCCTCAGCCGCCGACGCTACAGAGAAAACAGCACCAGCCTGTTCAGCCTCACACTATAGCTCAAATCCTCCAACCGATACATCTGAATTCATGTATGGCTGACCTCAAAGAAAAGATTCCTCTTTCTCACATCAACAATCATTCGTGCTCTCTAATGAAAGAGCAGAAGCTGGGATTGTGTTGCCCATAAGTTTTACCTGTACAGCATTATACCTTACAGTTAACAAAATAAAGTGTGCACACATTGACTAACTTGCCAATGAGTGAGCAACGATTGGGTGGCACGGTGGCACAGTGGTTAGCACGGTCCAAAAATGTGCAGGTTAGGTTGCCTGTAGTATTAGGGGAATGGGTAAATGTAGGGGAATGGTACTGGGTGGGTTGCGCTTCGATGGATCGGTGTGGACTTGCTGCCCCGGAGGGCCTGTTTCCACACTGTAAGTAATCTAACTAATGATGGAAATTACAAAATGTCAATGGTGTTCTGCTCTATAAATCTGCATGAAACGTACCTGTGTCAACCACAAAAAAGGGAATCAACAACGGGCAATCAAAAGGGAATATTTGGAAAGGCCCGTTCTCATTCTGAGTAGAAGTAATGGGTCCACTCTGTTCTCTCAGGGTCAGGTGTGAGATTGGTCAATTCAGATGATCGTTGCTCAGGAAGAGTGGAAATCTTTCACGATGGAAGTTGGGGCACGGTTTGTGATGATGGCTGGGATTTGGCAGATGCCACTGTTCTCTGCAAGGAGCTGCAATGTGGACCCGCCCTGTCAGTGCATGGTAGTGCTCGGTTTGGACAAGGTACCGGCAATATTTGGATGGATGACGTTTCCTGCGAGGGGACGGAGTCCCATCTCCGGTCTTGCACCTTCCCTGGTTGGGGAACCCACAACTGTGGTCATGGTGAGGATGCAGGTGTAACCTGTCACCCAGGTAAGAGCCCAGCTGTATAACTGAATGGACATCTTCTGTACAATACAGGTCCCCGAAAAGGATCAAAAATCAGAGTGAAGTTACACAAAAGTAAAAAAAAATAGACGTGTCCTTCTACTTAACTGAAATAACGTTTGTCGCGAATTATGTAAAAATCATTTCTCTGTATCTACCCGTGTCCTGGGGGCTTTTGTTGGGGATTGTCTGACCGTCTGTCTGATGTCTCTTACTCTCTCTGCAATAGCTGTGCTGAACCATGTAAATCTACATAAAAGTAACAGATGCAGGGAGAGAGATAGAAAGACAGAGAGGGAGAGAGAGAGAGGGAGGTAGAAACCAGTGAGGGAAGAGCAGCCACCAGTCATCTTTCTGTCTCTGTCACTTTCTGTCTCGCTCTCTAAGAGATTTGCAGACCTTCATAAATCTACATAAAACATGTGTGTATTGGTGTCAGGAACGTAAATGAATAACGATGGCCAATCAAAGGTAGAAAGATTCGGATATCATCATTGTTCTCTGAAGTAACGGGTCCACTCTGTTCTCTCAGGATCGGGTGTGAGGTTGGTCAATTCGAACGATCCGTGCTCTGGAACTGTGGAGGTGTTGTACGATGGAAGTTGGGGCACGGTTTGTGATGATGGCTGGGATTTGGCAGATGCCACTGTTCTCTGCAAGGAGCTGCAATGTGGACCCGCCCTGTCAGTGCATGGTAGTGCTCGGTTTGGACAAGGTACCGGCAATATTTGGATGGATGACGTTTCCTGCAAGGGGACAGAGTCCCATCTCCGGTCTTGCTCCTTCCCTGGTTGGGGAACCCACAACTGTGGTCATGGTGAGGATGCAGGAGTAATCTGTTACCCAGGTAAGAGCCCAGCTGTATAACTGAATGGACATCTTCTGTACAACTCAGGTTCCTATAAAGGTTTGGTAATCACTGGGAAGTGGGCAAAAAGCTTTGAAAGATGCAATCCAATTGGTTACATTCAAGTTTATGAACAGCTTCTGGCTAAATTGAAAAGCAAAAAAGGAGAAAGTAAAACCTTAATCCACCATGAGCTAATTGTCACAGGGACAACAAGATGAAAGAGATAACTGTGTGACTCAATGTTTGGTGACCTTGAGAATTGTGTTGAAACCCATGGGACATTTGCAGAGCTACTGGGGAAGGGACAACTGTTCCCAAAGAACGTGCTCCACCTGGAACATACTGGAACGGGAGTCCTGGTGAATTGTAAAGCACGACCTGTGGTTTCAGGTTTTGAATGAACTTGTGTCTGTGGTTTCATTTGCCTGGAAGATTAGTACATTAAACCTAAAGCAGAACTTAGGATTGTAGGTTAGTGATGGTGCAGATTGTTCCAGTTAATACAAGGAAGGAACACTACGGGTGAGTGTCATATTGTAGTGAAGAAGCAAAAACGTGTGTGGAAATGTGATGACATCAGATTTAAAGGGTTTAAGTCCTTTAAGCGTTGTCTTTATGCTTGACCCATTTTGAAGGAAGTGGACAAACCGATAGTGCAAATCTAAGGTAATGAATCGGATACCATAGACATACAGGAAACATGCTTAACGGAGATCAGAAAAGGATTTTTACGATTCAGAGATATTTGGGAATTCGGAGCGGGAGAAAGTGGGATATTGAGAGACAGCGAGAGGGAGGGTGAGAGGGAAAGAGAGAGACAGAAGGATAAGGAGAGATCAGTGAGGGATACGGTGGTGGGGTAGGACCATTAATCAGAGATGAAATGGCGATAGTTTTGGACTCTATTTCATCTCGGATTGTTTATCGTCAATGTGTTTGGAGCAAAAGAAACAGCAAGGGAATAAAATCTCAGACAAACAAAACTGTTGAGCTAACCGATCAGCTGTGATTATTATGAATGGTGGAGCACTCTCAAAATGCCAAAAGGGTTAGTTTGGCTCCCAATTTCTTTCATTCAACATTCCTCATGTTTCAGGAGATAGGAAATACAGTGACTTTTAACAGAATGGCAAACGGCTCTCCAAGCACGTGATTGACACTCCACCGTTTATAGTTGGGACGGCAGATTGTTAGTGTGGCTCAGTGGTTAGCGCTGCTGCCTTATGGTGTCAGGATCCCTAGTTCAATTCCCGCCTCGGGTACCTGTCTGTGTGGAGTTTGCACATTCTCTCCGTGTCGGCGTGAGTTTCTCCTGGTGTTCCTGTTTCCTGGCAGAGTCCAAAGATGTGCAAGTCAGGTGAATTGACCATGCTAAATTGCCCGTAGTGTGAGGTGCATTAGTCAGGGGTAAATGTAGGAGAATGGGTCTGTGTGGGTGGCTCTTCAGAGGGTCAGTGTGGACTTGTTGGGCCGAAGGGCCTGTCTCCACACTGTCGGGACTCAAATCTAATTTGGTTGTCAATAAGGAGAACATCCCACACATTAATCTGACATAATACAATTGCAGATTTCTATCATTCTACATTCCGCATGTTTCAGTCCATTTGAATTCCAGTAACATTAAACAGAATGGTAAACCGGTCTCCAATCACATGATTGACACTCTATCCTTTCTAGTTTGCAATAACGAGAATACCCCACACATTAATCAGACAGAATACAATTGCAGATTTCTGAAATCTCCTTTGCCGATTTCCCTCTTTTTAGATCCTTCAACGGAGCCGACAATCTCTGTCAGCCCTTCATTGGCACTCTACGTGGCTGGAGATTCACTCACTATTAATTGCACAGTTCCACACAGCAACTTGACTGGACATCTGGAGTTGCTGAAGGACTCGAATTCTCTCATCATCGGACAAGGAGCCCTCACATATGTCACTGAAAACGTCACCACCAGCGACCAAGGGAGCTATCAATGTTCCTATCGGCCTGAGGTGGCAGAGAAATGGTCACCCAGCTCTCTGAGTCAACCTGTTAATATTGTTGTTACAAGTGAGTGTGTCTTGTGTCAGTTATGGACAAAGTGATGACTGATCTGCAGATGCTAGCGAAAAGCGTCGAATGGTGTGGTGTTGGAAAAGCACAGCGGGTCAGGCAGCATCTGAGGAGCCCCAGAGTCGACGATTCGAGCATAAGGTCTTCATCAGGATTGAAGATGCTAATGATGGGCTTTTGCTCGAAACATCGACTTTCCTGCTCCTGGAATGCTGCGTGACCAGCTGTGCCTTTCCAGTACCACACCTTTCCACTTGTGTCTGTTTTGTCAAATGAACCAATTCCTGAATTGTTCCAATGTGTTTTGATGATATTTTCTGGCGGGAGAACCTCCACGCTCAGACATGATTCATTTTCAGCTGTGTTTTATTTAGGCAAGTATTGTTCAGAAACTGCAACAGTTACTTCCTTTGCTCGGCAGTTTCCATGTTTTCGAAAGGGTGACCCCTTTGTTCTGGACTCCCCCCTCCATCCGGAATACCGTTCCGAGAGTTACCCTGTCCAGTCTTGTGAAAATAGCTACTAGATTTGCTCAAGGAGATACACCTTATGGTTGGGTCATGTAGTCTCATGACAGCAATGTGCCATCACACTGCTCCAGTCAGCGGGATTAGGACACGCGCAGTGAGTGGCAAAGTACAGCAGATAGAGTGTAATGTGGATAAGCGAGAGGGTATCCAGGCAGTGCAAAGTGTCAGGAAGGTGGCTTAGGATCTAAACGGGGTCAGATGGAGAAAGCAGGGAGGTAAAAATGAACCTGGGTGTTCCTCTAACCACTCACGAACAGTAATTGTGGCCGGTGTAGCAGGGAATGAAGAAAGCAAATGGAATCTTGTCCTTCATAGGAAGAGGATTCAGGACCAGGATGGGACATCTAGACAGCACACCTGGACTTTTGTGTATGCACCATGGGTCTCCTTATCTGCAGGAGGATGTTCTGGTTACAGAGATAGTTCAACGAAGGTTTCCCAGACTGTTTTCTGGGATGGCAGGGCTGACGTATGAAGAGAGACTGGATTGGTTACGACTATGGTCACTGGTGTTTGGAAGAATGGTGAGGGATCACATAGAAAGTTTAAAAAATTCGAAAAGAACTAGACAAGGATAAAAACAGGAAAGATGTCCCAAACCACGGGCGGAGTCCAGAATCAAAGTCTAAAGAGGACAGAGTGGGATTGAGAAAAGGTGTAATGTCTTCACTCAGAGAGTGGGGAGCCTGTGCGATTCTCTGCTTCAGGAAGCGGGCGAGGTCAAAATGTCCCATGTTATTCCAGTTGGAGTCGGATAGATGTTTTACAGATTACAGCGAGAAAGCACGGGAGCAGTGGACTGAGTTGAACAATGAGGAACGATATTATTGAATGGGCGAAGTCAACTTGAAGGGCCGAATGGCCGACTCCTGTTCCGATGTTGGATATTTCTGTGAGATGATTTGTTTTATTCGTCAGATCCTGTAACCGAGCCGAGCATCTCCGTGAGAGCTGACGGCGAATCAGTCAACATCAGCTGCACAGTTCCAGACGGTGTCCCTACAGGCCGCTTTCTGTTGCTAAAGGACACAGTTCCCATCATCAACAGCACCATCAGCCAGCAATCCTTCACCTACACCATTCCGAACATCACTGTCAGCAGCCAGGGCCAGTACATATGTTCCTACAAAACCCAGGTTTCAGGTCGTTGGATACCATCATTTCAAAGTCGCCCTGTAACTGTCGCACGTGAGTAAGGCTTCCGCTGGCTCTGTAAGACGTGAATATTCGGAACCCGTGTCCCAGAGCGTGACTAATTCTGCAAGGTAGATATTTATAATGTAATTCCAACATTAGAGTAGGTTTCCTGTGAAAGAGTACATTTATAAGGTAAACAGTAACATTCCGTTTGCATTTCCTGCCCCGTGCTGTCTGAATGACTCTGTCCACATGTCCACAATACCAGCTGGCAAAGTCTCGATGTTCTCCTCCTGACTGAGGTGGGTTAGCAAGGTTGGTGTGACAGCAGGTCTGTGATGCACAGCAGCACCCAGTGCGTGGGTTTACTTCCTACACAGGCAGAGGTCAAAGTGAGAATGCAGCCTTTTCAAGCTTCGAATGGGGCCCGGTGAGCATCTGGTTAATCCACCACCGGTCATCTGTCTGTCTGACCGTCTGTCTGATGTCTCTTACTCTCTCTGCAATAGCTGTGCTGAACCTTGTAAATCTATATAAAAGTAACAGATGCAGGGAGAGAGATAGAAACAGAGAGAGAGAGAGAGGGAGGTAGAAACCAGTGAGGGAAGAGCTGCCACCAGTCATCTTTCTGTCTCTGTCACTTTCTGTCTCGCTCTCTAAGAGATTTGCAGACCTTCATAAATCTACATAAAACATGTGTGTATTGGGGCCAGGAACGTAAATGAATAACGATGGCCAATCAAAGGTAGAAAGATTCGGATATCATCACTGTTCTCTGAAGTAACGGGTCCACTCTGTTCTCTCAGGATCGGGTGTGAGGTTGGTCAATTCGAACGATCCGTGCTCTGGAACTGTGGAGGTGTTGTACGATGGAAGTTGGGGCACGGTTTGTGATGATGGCTGGGATTTGGCAGATGCCACTGTTCTCTGCAAGGAGCTGCAATGTGGACCCGCCCTGTCAGTGCACAGTAACGCTCAGTTTGGACAAGGTGCCGGCCAGATTTGGATGGATGACGTTTCCTGCAATGGGACAGAGTCCCATCTCCGGTCTTGCTCCTTCCCTGGTTGGGGAACCCACAAATGTGGTCATGGTGAGGATGCAGGTGTAATCTGTCACCCAGGTAAGAGCCCAGCTGTATAACTGAATGGACATCTTCTGTACAATTCAGGTTCCTATAATGGTTTGGTAATCACTGGGAAGAGGGCAAAAAGCTTTGAAAGATGCAATCCAATTGGTTACATTCAAGTTTATGAACAGCTTCTGGCTAAATTGCAAAGCAAGAAAGGAGAAAGTAAAACCTTAATCCACCATGAGCTAATTGTCACAGGGACAACAAGATGAAAGAGATAACTGTGTGACTCAATGTTTGGTGACCTTGAGAATTGTGTTGAAACCCATGGGACATTTGCAGAGCTACTGGGGAAGGGGCAGCTGTTCCCAAAGAACGTGCTCCACCTGGAACATACTGGAACGGGAGTCCTGGTGAATTGTAAAGCACGACCTGTGGTTTCAGGTTTTGAATGAACTTGTGTCTGTGGTTTCATTTGCCTGGAAGATTAGTACATTAAACCTAAAGCAGAACTTAGGATTGTAGGTTAGTGATGGTGCAGATTGTTCCAGTTAATACAAGGAAGGAACACTACGGGTGAGTGTCATATTGTAGTGAAGAAGCAAAAACGTGTGTGGAAATGTGATGACATCAGATTTAAAGGGTTTAAGTCCATGAAGCGTTGTCTTTATGCTTGACCCATTTTGAAGGAAGTGGACAAACCGATAGTGCAAATCTAAGGTAATGAATCGGATACCATAGACATACAGGAAACATGCTTAACGGAGATCAGAAAAGGATTTTTACGATTCAGAGATATTTGGGAATTCGGAGCGGGAGAAAGTGGGATATAGAGAGACAGCGAGAGGGAGGGTGAGAGGGAAAGAGAGAGACAGAAGGATAAGGAGAGATCAGTGAGGGATACGGTGGTGGGGTAGGACCATTAATCAGAGATGAAATGGCGATAGTTTTGGACTCTATTTCATCTCGGATTGTTTATCGTCAATGTGTTTGGAGCTAAAGAAACAGCAAGGGAATAAAATCTCAGACAAACAAAACTGTTGAGCTAACCGATCAGCTGTGATTATTATGAATGGTGGAGCACTCTCAAATGCCAAAAGGGTTAGTTTGGCTCCCAATTTCTTTCATTCAACATTCCTCATGTTTCAGGAGATAGGAAATACAGTGACTTTTAACAGAATGGCAAACGGCTCTCCAAGCACGTGATTGACACTCCACCGTTTATAGTTGGGACGGCAGATTGTTAGTGTGGCTCAGTGGTTAGCGCTGCTGCCTTATGGTGTCAGGATCCCTAGTTCAATTCCCGCCTCGGGTACCTGTCTGTGTGGAGTTTGCACATTCTCTCCGTGTCGGCGTGAGTTTCTCCTGGTGTTCCTGTTTCCTGGCAGAGTCCAAAGATGTGCAAGTCAGGTGAATTGACCATGCTAAATTGCCCGTAGTGTGAGGTGCATTAGTCAGGGGTAAATGTAGGAGAATGGGTCTGTGTGGGTGGCTCTTCAGAGGGTCAGTGTGGACTTGTTGGGCCGAAGGGCCTGTCTCCACACTGTCGGGACTCAAATCTAATTTGGTTGTCAATAAGGAGAACATCCCACACATTAATCTGACATAATACAATTGCAGATTTCTATCATTCTACATTCCGCATGTTTCAGTCCATTTGAATTCCAGTAACATTAAACAGAATGGTAAACCGGTCTCCAATCACATGATTGACACTCTATCCTTTCTAGTTTGCAATAACGAGAATACCCCACACATTAATCAGACAGAATACAATTGCAGATTTCTGAAATCTCCTTTGCCGATTTCCCTCTTTTTAGATCCTTCAACGGAGCCGACAATCTCTGTCAGCCCTTCATTGGCACTCTACGTGGCTGGAGATTCACTCACTATTAATTGCACAGTTCCACACAGCAACTTGACTGGACATCTAGAGTTGCTGAAGGACTCGAATTCTCTCATCATCGGACAAGGAGCCCTCACATATGTCACTGAAAACGTCACCACCAGCGACCAAGGGAGCTATCAATGTTCCTATCGGCCTGAGGTGGCAGAGCAATGGTCACCCAGCTCTCTGAGTCAACCTGTTAATATTGTTGTTACAAGTGAGTGTGTCTTGTGTCAGTTATGGACAAAGTGATGACTGACCTGCAGATGCTAGCGATCAGCGTCGAATGGTGTGGTGTTGGAAAAGCACAGCGGGTCAGGCAGCATCTGAGGAGCCCCAGAGTCGACGATTCGAGCATAAGGTCGTCATCAGGAATGAACATGCTAATGAAGGGCTTTTGCTCGAAACATCGACTTTCCTGCTCCTGGAATGCTGCGTGACCAGCTGTGCCTTTCCAGCACCACACCTTTCCACTTGTGTCTGTTTTGTCAAATGAACCAATTCCTGAATTGTTCCAATGTGTTTTGATGATATTTTCTGGCGGGAGAACCTCCACGCTCAGACATGATTCATTTTCAGCTGTGTTTTATTTAGGCAAGTATTGTTCAGAAAATGCAACAGTTACTTCCTTTGCTCGGCAGTTTCCATGTTTTCGAAAGGGTGACCCCTTTGTTCTGCATTCCCCCTCCATCCGGAATACCGTTCCGAGAGTTACCCTGTCCAGTCTTGTGAATAGATCTACTAGATTTGCTCAAGGAGATACACCTTATGGTTGGGTCATGTAGTCTCATGACAGCAATGTGCCATCACACTGCTACAGTCAGCGGGATTAGGACACGCGGAGTGAGTGGCAAAGTACAGCAGATAGAGTGTAATGTGGATAAGCGAGAGGGTATCCAGTGCAGTGCAAAGTGTCAGGAAGGTGGCTTAGGATCTAAACGGGGTTAGATGGAGAAAGCAGGGAGGTAAAAATGAACCTGGGTGTTCCTCTAACCACTCACGAACAGTAATTGTGGCCGGTGTAGCAGGGAATGAAGAAAGCAAATGGAATCTTGTCCTTCATAGGAAGAGGATTCAGTACCAGGATAGGACATCTTGACAGCACACCTGGACTTTTGTGTGTGCACCTTGGGTCTCCTTATCTGCAGGAGGATGTTCTGGTTACAGAGATAGTTCAACGAAGGTTTCCCAGATTGTTTTCTGGGATGGCAGGGCTGACATATGAAGAGAGACTGAATTGGTTCGGACTATGGTCACTGGTGTTTGGAAGAATGGTGAGGGATCACATAGAAAGTTTAAAAAATTCGAAAAGAACTAGACAAGGATAAACACAGGAAAGATGTCCCAAACCACGGGCGGAGTCCAGAATCAAAGTCTAAAGAGGACAGAGTGGGATTGAGAAAAGGTTTAATGTCTTCACTCAGCGAGTGGGGAGCCTGTGCGATTCTCTGCTTCAGGAAGCGGGCGAGGTCAAAATGTCCCATGTTATTCCAGTTGGAGTCGGATAGATGTTTTACAGATTACAGCGGGAAAGCACGGGAGCAGTGGACTGAGTTGAACAATGAGGAACGATATTATTGAATGGGCGAAGTCAACTTGAAGGGCCGAATGGCCGACTCCTGTTCCGATGTTGCATATTTCTGTGAGATGATTTGTTTTATTCGTCAGATCCTGTAACCGAGCCGAGCATCTCCGTGAGAGCTGACGGCGAATCAGTCAACATCAGCTGCACAGTTCCAGACGGTGTCCCTACAGGCCGCTTTCTGTTGCTAAAGGACACAGTTCCCATCATCAACAGCACCATCAGCCAGCAATCCTTCACCTACACCATTCCGAACATCACTGTCAGCAGCCAGGGCCAGTACACATGTTCCTACAAAACCCAGGTTTCAGGTCGTTGGATACCATCATTTCAAAGTCGCCCTGTAACTGTCGCACGTGAGTAAGGCTTCCGCTGGCTCTGTAAGACGTGAATATTCGGAACCCGTGTCCCAGAGCGTGACTAATCCTGCAAGGTAGATATTTACAATGTAATTCCAACATTAGAGTAGACTTCCTGTGAAAGAGTACATTTATAAGGTAAACAGTAACTTTCTATTTGCCTTTCTTGCTCCATGCTACCGAGTGACTCTGTCCAGATGCCTACAATACCAGCTGGAAAAGTCTCGATGTTCACTTCTTGACTGAGTTGGGTTAGCAAGGTTGGCTGGACAGCTGGTCTCCGATGCACAGGGGCCCCCAGTGCGTGGGTTTGCTTCCTGCACAGGCAGTGATCAAAGTGAGAATGCAGCCTTGTCAACCTTTGAATGAGGCCCGTGAGCATCTGGTTAATCCACGACTGGTCATCTGTCTTTCTGTCTGTGTGTCTGATGTATTTCTTTGTCCCTGTCTCGGTCTCTCTCCAATAGCAATGCAGAACCTTGTTAACCGCCATAAACAAGAGATGCACAGAGAGGGAGAGACAGAGACAGAGACAGAGGGAGAGGAGAGACCAGTGAGAGAAGAGCTGTTACTCAGTCAGTCTGTCAGTCAGTCTGTCACTTCCTGTATCGCTCTCGGAGAGATTTGCAGACCCTTATAAATCTACATAAAACATGTGTGTATTGGTGTCAGGAAAGTAAATGAACAATGGTGGCCTATCAAAGTTAGAATGATTTGGATATCACCGTTCTCAACTGAAGTAATGTATCCACTCTGTTCTCTCAGGGTCAGGTGTGAGATTGGTCAATTCAGACGATCGTTGCTCTGGAAGAGTGGAAATCTTTCACGATGGAAGTTGGGGCACGGTTTGTGATGATGGCTGGGATTTGGCAGATGCCACTGTTCTCTGCAAGGAGCTGCAATGTGGACCCGCCCTGTCAGTGCATGGTAGTGCTCGGTTTGGACAAGGTACCGGCAATATTTGGATGGATGATGTTTCCTGCGAGGGGACAGAGTCCCACCTCCAGTATTGCTCCTTCCCTGGTTGGGGAACCCACAACTGTGGTCATGGTGAGGATGCAGGTGTAACCTGTTACCCAGGTAAGACCCAGCTGTGTCACTGAATGGACATCTTCTGTACAATACAGGTCCCCGAAAAGGATCAAAAATCAGAGTGAAGTTACACAAAAGTAAAAAAAAAAGACCTGTCCTTTTATTTAACTGAAATAACGTTTGTCGCGAATTATGTAAAGAAATCATTTCTCTGTATCGACCCGAGTCCTGGGGGCTTTTGTTGGTGATTGTCCCTGCCCACGTTCTGTCCCTATCCTGGGAGTGTTTGATGGGGTCAGTGTCGAGCACGCATAACACTATCGTGTCTGAGTTGTCTCTATCCTGGAATTAGTAGATGAGGGCTGTGTAAAGGTAACTTTAGCGGCATGCCGCCTCGGTTCTGGGAGAGTTTAATGGGAGTCATTAAACTTAGTTTATAAAAATTGAGGTTGCATTCCTCTGTATCGAATCTCATGTTGTGCATGACTTCAGAGTGTTTGATGGGGTTCTGTGACATGACAGCTTCACTCTTAAGTTAAAAGTGGAAATGTTCTTTTCACTCCTTCTAAACCCATGTTGTGCCTGTCCTGGGAGGTTTTGATGAGGACAGTGTAGAGAAAGCATGATACACTATCTAACTGCATGCATTCCTGGGCTGGGAGGGTAAGATGAGGGACTTGGAGAGGGAGATTTACACTGTATCTCACCCTCAGCGTCCTGGCCTGGGAGTGTTTGATGGGGACAGTATAGAAAGTGCTTTGCTCTGTATCTGTCAGATTAGTTCGAGATTCAAACAGTAAACGGAGTTTTACTCGGAAAATACAAATAAATCATAAAGGAAAACAAAAGCTCAGTGTTGATTCCTGACTGGGGTCAATTTGCAAGTTTGGGTGGATGTTGGTTTTCCGACACACAGTCACACACCCATTGTGGGTTCACTTCATTCACACAGGCTAAGATCAAAGACAAGGTCTCTCTTTCTCACATCATCAACCATTCGCACTCTCTAATGAAAGAACAGAAACTGGGATTGTGCTGCCAGTTTTACCTGTACTTCATTATAACTTATAGTTGAAAAAATAAAGTGTGTACACATTGGCTAACTTGCCAATGAGTGAGCAACGATTAATGATGGAAATTACAACCAGTCACTAGTGTTCTGCACTATACATCTGCATGAAACGTATCTGTGTCACTCACAGAAACAGGACACAACAACAGGAAATCAAAAGGGAATGATTTGGAAAGGCCTGATCATATTCTGAGTAGAAGTAATGGGTCCACTCTGTTCTCTCAGGGTCAGGTGTGAGATTGGTCAATTCAGATGATCGTTGCTCAGGAAGAGTGGAAATCTTTCACGATGGAAGTTGGGGCACGGTTTGTGATGATGGTTGGGATTTGACAGATGCCACTGTTCTCTGCAAGGAGCTGCAATGTGGACCCGCCCTGTCAGTGCATGGTAGTGCTCGGTTTGGACAAGGTTCCGGCAATATTTGGATGGATGACATTTCCTGCAGGGGGACAGAGTCCCATCTCCGGTCTTGCACCTTCTCCGGTTGGGGAACCCACAACTGTGGTCATGGTGAGGATGCAGGTGTAACCTGTTACCCAGGTAAGAGACCAGTGGATATCTTCTGTGAAACTGAGGTTCCCATATACGATTAACAATAACAGGGAAGAGAGGGAAAAACGTTGAAAGCTTCAATCCAATTGGCGACGGCAAAGAACATGAATAGTTTCTGGCTTACGTTCAAAGAGCAAGAAAGGGAAAAGTAAAACCTTAATCCGCCATGAGCTAATTGTCACAGGGACAACAAGGTGAAAGAGATAACTGTGTGACTCAACGTTTGGTGACCGTGAGGATTGTGTTGAAACCCATGGGATATTTGCAGAGCTACTGGGGAAGGGGCAGCTGTTCCCAAAGAACGTGCTCCATCTGGAACACACTGGAAAGGGAGTCCTGGTGAATTGGAAAGCAAGGCCTGTGGATCAGGTTTTGAATGAACTTGTTGTGTGTGTGGTTTCATTTGCCTGGAAAATTAGAACATTAAAGTGGAAGCAGAATGTAGGATTGTAGGTTAGTGATGGTGCAGATTGTTCCAGTTAACTAGATAAAGGATTGATCAAAGGTAACGAGAGAAAGGATTGGTCCACTACAGGATAACAAAGGAAGGCTGTGTGCTGAACCTGAGAGAATGGGTGAGATTCTGAATGATCAATTTGCATCAGTGTTCACTGAGGAGAGGAACATGGTGAATGTTGGGATGACATTGACATCAGTAGGGAAGATGTGTTGGGTAGGCTAGAGATTATTAAGGTGGTCAAATCCCCAGGACAGGATGTGATCTATCCCGGATTGCTGAGGGAGGCAAGAGAGGAAATAGCTGGAGCCCTGACAGATATCTTTGTGGCGTCCTTAAATACAGGTGAAGTGCCGGAGGACTGGACGGTTGCTCATGTTGTCCCCCTGTACAAGAAGTGTAGTAGGGATATTCAGTGTAACTACAGATCAGTGAGCCTGATGTCGGTGGTGGGAAAGTTGCTGGAGAGGGTACTGAGGGATAAGATCTATTTATATGTATAAAAGAATGGGCTTATCAGTGATAGGCAACATGGTTTTGTGCGGGGGGAGATCGTGCCTTGCCAACTTAATAGAGTTCTTCGAGGAAGTGATCAAGTTGATTGATGAAGTCAATGAAGGCTGTTGATGTCATTTACATGGACTTTAGTAAGGCGTTTGTTAAGGTTCCCCATGGTAGACTAATGGAGAAAGTGAAGTCACATGGTGTGCAGTGTGTTCTAGCTAGATGGATAAAGAAGTGGTTGAGCAACAGGAGGCAGAGTGTAGTAGTTGAAGGGAGTTTCTGGAAATGGAGAAAGGTAACCAGTGGTGTTCCACAGGGGTCAGTGTTGGGGGCACTGTTGTTTGTAATATACATAAATGATCTGGAAGAGGGCACTGTTGGTATGATCAGCAAGTTTGCAGATGATACGAAGATTGGTGGAGGAGCAGAAAGCATAAGGGACTGTCAGAAAATACAGGAGGATATAGACAGACTGGAGAGTTGGGCGGAAAAGTGGCAGATGGTTATCAATCCAGACAAATGTGTGGTGACGCATTTAGGCAAGAGTAATTCTGGTGCGAATTATGCAATGAATGAATGAGCCTTGGGAAAAGTAGATGGGCATAGAGATCTGGGAGTGCAGGTCCATTGTACCTGAAAGTTGCTGCACAGGTGGATAGAGTGGTCAAGAAGGCATTCAGTATGCTTGTCTTCAATGAATGGGGTATTGAGTATAAGAGCTGGCAAGTCATGTTAACATTGTACAAGACATTGGTTCGGCCGCATTTAGAATATTGTGTACATTTCTGGTCGCGACATTACCAAAAGGATGTGGACGCTTTGGAGAGGGTGCAGAGAAGGCTTACGAGGATGTTGCCTGGTATGGAAGGTGCTAGCTATAAAGAAAGGTTGAGTAGGTTCGGTTTATTTTCACTAGAAAAAAGGAGATTGAGGGGGGATCTGATTGAGGTTTACAAAATCATGAGTGATATAGACAGGGTGGAGAGAGACAAGCTTTTTCCCAGAATGAAGGATTCAATAACGAGAGGTCACGCTTTTAAGGTGAGAGGTGGAAAATTTGAGGGAAATACACCTGACAAGTACTTCACACAGAGTGTGGTGGGTATCTGGAATGCATTGCCAGCAGAGGTGGTAGAGGCAGGCACGGTAGATTCATTTTAGATGCGTCTGGATAAATGCATGAGTAGGTGGGGAGTAGAGGGATACAGGTGCTTATGAATTGACCGACTGGTTTAGACAGTACATTTGTACCTGCTCAGGCTTGGAAGGGCCTGTTCCAGGGCTGTAAATTTTCTTTGTTCTTTGTTAATACAAGGAACGGACACTACGTGTGAGAGTCATATAGTACTGAGGAAGAAAAAAAGTACGAGGAAATATGATAACAGATCAGACAAAAAGGGTTTAAGTATATTATACATTATCTTTATGCTTGACCCATTTGGAATAAAATGGACAAATCGACAGTGCAAATCTAAGGTAATGAATCAGATATCGGACAGGAAACATGCTGAAAAGTAGATAAAGAGGGAATCATAAGATTCAGAGATATTTGAGAATTCAGAGAGAGATAAAGCGACAGAGAGAGAGTGCGTGTGTGTGTGAGAGAGAGACCAGTGAGGGGAAAATTGGTGGGGCAGTACCCTGAATCAGAGATGAAATGGGGACAGTTTTGGACACTAGTTCATCTCGAATGATGTTGCGTCAATGTGGAGCTAAAGACACAGCAAGAGAATAAAGACACATACGAACAAAGATGTGAGATAACCGATCAGCTGTGATCATTTTGAATGTTCGAGCATTCGCAAAAAGCCGAATCGCCAACTCCTGCTCCTCGTTTCTATCACTTTCCATTCCTAATGTTTCAGTACATTAACATTAAACAGAATGGTAAACGGGTCTCCAATCACATGATTGACACTCTATCCTTTCTAGTTGGCAATAACGAGAATACCCCACACATTAATCAGACAGAATACAATTGCAGATTTCTGAAATCTCCTTTGCCGATTTTCCTCTTTTTAGATCCTTCAACGGAGCCGACAATCTCTGTCAGCCCTTCATTGGCACTCTACGTGGCTGGAGATGCACTCACTATTAATTGCACAGTTCCACACAGCAACTTGACTGGACATCTAGAGTTGCTGAAGGACTCGAATTCTCTCATCATCGGACAAGGAGCCCTCACATATGTCACTGAAAACGTCACCACCAGCGACCAAGGGAGCTATCAATGTTCCTATCGGCCTGAGGTGGCAGAGCAATGGTCACCCAGCTCTCTGAGTCAACCTGTTAATATTGTTGTTACAAGTGAGTGTGTCTTGTGTCAGTTATGGACAAAGTGATGACTGATCTGCAGATGCAAGCGAAAAGCGTCGAATGGTGTGGTGTTGGAAAAGCACAGCGGGTCAGGCAGCATCTGAGGAGCCCCATAGTCGACTATTCGAGCATAAGGTCGTCATCAGGATTGAACATGCTAATGAAGGGCTTTTGCTCGAAACATCGACTTTCCTGTTCCTGGAATGCTGCGTGACCAGCTGTGCCTTTCCAGCACCACCCCTTTCCACTTGTGTCTGTCTTGTCAAATGAACCAATTCCTGAATTGTTCCAATGTGTTTTGATGATATTTTCTGGCGGGAGAACCTCCACGCTCAGACATGATTCATTTTCAGCTGTGTTTTATTTAGGCAAGTATTGTTCAGAAAATGCAACAGTTACTTCCTTTGCTCGGCAGTTTCCATGTTTTCGAAAGGGTGACCCCTTTGTTCTGGACTCCCCCCTCCATCCGGAATACCGTTCCGAGAGTTACCCTGTCCAGTCTTGTGAATAGATCTACTAGATTTGCTCAAGGAGATACACCTTATGGTTGGGTCATGTAGTCTCATGACAGCAATGTGCCATCACACTGCTACAGTCAGCGGGATTAGGACACGCGCAGTGAGTGGCAAAGTACAGCAGATAGAGTGTAATGTGGATAGGCGAGAGGGTATCCAGTGCAGTGCAAAGTGTCAGGAAGGTGGATAAGGATCTAAACGGGGTCAGATGGAGAAAGCAGGGAGGTAAAAATGAACCTGGGTGTTCCTCTAACCACTCACGAACAGTAATTGTGGCCGGTGTAGCAGGGAATGAAGAAAACAAATAGAATCTTGTCCTTCATAGGAAGAGGATTCAGTACCAGGATGGGACATCTAGACAGCACACCTGGACTTTTGTGTGTGCACCTTGGGTCTCCTTATCTGCAGGAGGATGTTCTGGTTACAGAGATAGTTCAACGAAGGTTTCCCAGACTGTTTTCTGGGGTGGCAGGGCTGATGTATGAAGAGAGACTGGATTGGTTAGGACTATGGTCACTGGTGTTTGGAAGAATGGTGAGGGATCACATAGAAAGTTTAAAAAATTCGAAAAGAACTAGACAAGGATAAAAACAGGAAAGATGTTCCAAACCACGGGCGGAGTCCAGAATCAAAGTCTAAAGAGGACAGAGTGGGATTGAGAAAAGGTTTAATGTCTTCACTCAGCGAGTGGGGAGCCTGTGCGATTCTCTGCTTCAGGAAGCGGGCGAGGTCAAAATGTCCCATGTTATTCCAGTTGGAGTCGGATAGATGTTTTACAGATTACAGCGAGAAAGCACGGGAGCAGTGGACTGAGTTGAACAATGAGGAACGATATTATTGAATGGGCGAAGTCAACTTGAAGGGCCGAATGGCCGACTCCTGTTCCGATGTTGGATATTTCTGTGAGATGATTTGTTTTATTCGTCAGATCCTGTAACCGAGCCGAGCATCTCCGTGAGAGCTGACGGCGAATCAGTCAACATCAGCTGCACAGTTCCAGACGGTGTCCCTACAGGCCGCTTTCTGTTGCTAAAGGACACAGTTCCCATCATCAACAGCACCATCAGCCAGCAATCCTTCACCTACACCATTCCGAACATCACTGTCAGCAGCCAGGGCCAGTACACATGTTCCTACAAAACCCAGGTTTCAGGTCGTTGGATACCATCATTTCAAAGTCGTCCTGTAACTGTCGCACGTGAGTAAGGCTTCCGCTGGCTCTGTAAGACGTGAATATTCGGAACCCGTGTCCCAGTGAGTGACTAATTCTGCAAGGTAGATATTTACAATGTAATTCCAACATTAGAGTAGGTTTCCTGTGAAAGAGTACATTTATAAGGTAAACAGTAACATTCCGTTTGCATTTCCTGCCCCGTGCTGTCTGAATGACTCTGTCCACATGTCCACAATACCAGCTGGCAAAGTCTCGATGTTCTCCTCCTGACTGAGGTGGGTTAGCAAGGTTGGTGTGACAGCAGGTCTGTGATGCACAGCAGCACCCAGTGCGTGGGTTTACTTCCTACACAGGCAGAGGTCAAAGTGAGAATGCAGCCTTTTCAAGCTTCGAATGGGGCCCGGTGAGCATCTGGTTAATCCACCACCGGTCATCTGTCTGTCTGACCGTCTGTCTGATGTCTCTTACTCTCTCTGCAATAGCTGTGCTGAACCTTGTAAATCTATATAAAAGTAACAGATGCAGGGAGAGAGATAGAAACAGAGAGAGAGAGAGAGGGAGGTAGAAACCAGTGAGGGAAGAGCTGCCACCAGTCATCTTTCTGTCTGTCTGTCACTTTCTGTCTCGCTCTCTAAGAGATTTGCAGACCTTCATAAATCTACATAAAACATGTGTGTATTGGGGCCAGGAACGTAAATGAATAACGATGGCCAATCAAAGGTAGAAAGATTCGGATATCATCATTGTTCTCTGAAGTAACGGGTCCACTCTGTTCTCTCAGGATCGGGTGTGAGGTTGGTCAATTCGAACGATCCGTGCTCTGGAACTGTGGAGGTGTTGTACGATGGAAGTTGGGGCACGGTTTGTGATGATGGCTGGGATTTGGCAGATGCCACTGTTCTCTGCAAGGAGCTGCAATGTGGACCCGCCCTGTCAGTGCACAGTAACGCTCAGTTTGGACAAGGTGCCGGCCAGATTTGGATGGATGACGTTTCCTGCAATGGGACAGAGTCCCATCTCCGGTCTTGCTCCTTCCCTGGTTGGGGAACCCACAACTGTGGTCATGGTGAGGATGCAGGAGTAATCTGTTACCCAGGTAAGAGCCCAGCTGTATAACTGAATGGACATCTTCTGTACAATTCAGGTTCCTATAATGGTTTGGTAATCACTGGGAAGAGGGCAAAAAGCTTTGAAAGATGCAATCCAATTGGTTACATTCAAGTTTATGAACAGCTTCTGGCTAAATTGAAAAGCAAGAAAGGAGAAAGTAAAACCTTAATCCACCATGAGCTAATTGTCACAGGGACAACAAGATGAAAGAGATAACTGTGTGACTCAATGTTTGGTGACCTTGAGAATTGTGTTGAAACCCATGGGACATTTGCAGAGCGACTGGGGAAGGGGCAGCTGTTCCCAAAGAACGTGCTCCACCTGGAACATACTGGAACGGGAGTCCTGGTGAATTGTAAAGCACGACCTGTGGATCAGGTTTTGAATGAACTTGTGTTTGTGGTTTCATTTGCCTGGAAGATTAGTACATTAAACCTAAAGCAGAACTTAGGATTGTAGGTTAGTGATGGTGCAGATTGTTCCAGTTAATACAAGGAAGGAACACTACGGGTGAGTGTCATATTGTAGTGAAGAAGCAAAAACGTGTGTGGAAATGTGATGACATCAGATTTAAAGGGTTTAAGTCCATGAAGCGTTGTCTTTATGCTTGACCCATTTTGAAGGAAGTGGACAAACCGATAGTGCAAATCTAAGGTAATGAATCGGATACCATAGACAGACAGGAAACATGCTTAACGGAGATCAGAAAAGGATTTTTACGATTCAGAGATATTTGGGAATTCGGAGCGGGAGAAAGTGGGATATAGAGAGACAGCGAGAGGGAGGGTGAGAGAGAAAGAGAGAGACAGAAGGATAAGGAGAGATCAGTGAGGGATACGGTGGTGGGGTAGGACCATTAATCAGAGATGAAATGGCGATAGTTTTGGACTCTATTTCATCTCGGATTGTTTATCGTCAATGTGTTTGGAGCTAAAGAAACAACAAGGGAATAAAATCTCAGACAAACAAAACTGTTGAGCTAACCGATCAGCTGTGATTATTATGAATGGTGGAGCATTCTCAAAATGCCAAAAGGGTTAGTTTGGCTCCCAATTTCTTTCATTCAACATTCCTCATGTTTCAGGAGATAGGAAATACAGTGACGTTTAACAGAATGGCAAACGGCTCTCCAAGCACGTGATTGACACTCCACCGTTTATAGTTGGGACGGCAGATTGTTAGTGTGGCTCAGTGGTTAGCGCTGCTGCCTTATGGTGTCAGGATCCCTAGTTCAATTCCCGCCTCGGGTACCTGTCTGTGTGGAGTTTGCACATTCTCTCCGTGTCGGCGTGAGTTTCTCCTGGTGTTCCTGTTTCCTGGCAGAGTCCAAAGATGTGCAAGTCAGGTGAATTGACCATGCTAAATTGCCCGTAGTGTGAGGTGCATTAGTCAGGGGTAAATGTAGGAGAATGGGTCTGTGTGGGTGGCTCTTCAGAGGGTCAGTGTGGACTTGTTGGGCCGAAGGGCCTGTTTCCACACTGTCGGGACTCAAATCTAATTTGGTTGTCAATAACGAGAACATCCCACACATTAATCTGACATAATACAATTGCAGATTTCTATCATTCTACATTCCTCATGTTTCAGTACATTTGAATTCCAGTAACATTAAACAGAATGGTAAACCGGTCTCCAATCACATGATTGACACTCTATCCTTTCTAGTTGTCAATAACGAGAATACCCCACACATTAATCAGACAGAATTCAATTGCAGATTTCTGAAATCTCCTTTGCCGATTTTCCTCTTTTTAGATCCTTCAACGGAGCCGACAATCTCTGTCAGCCCTTCATTGGCACTCTACGTGACTGGAGATTCACTCACTATTAATTGCACAGTTCCACACAGCAACTTGACTGGACATCTAGAGTTGCTGAAGGACTCGAATTCTCTCATCATCGGACAAGGAGCCCTCACATATGTCACTGAAAACGTCACCACCAGCGACCAAGGGAGCTATCAATGTTCCTATCGGACTGAGGTGGCAGAGCAATGGTCACCCAGCTCTCTGAGTCAACCTGTTAATATTGTTGTTACAAGTGAGTGTGTCTTGTGTCAGTTATGGACAAAGTGATGACTGATCTGCAGATGCTAGCGATCAGCGTCGAATGGTGTGGTGTTGGAAAAGCACAGCGGGTCAGGCAGCATCTGAGGAGCCCCAGAGTCGACGATTCGAGCATAAGGTCTTCATCAGGAATGAACATGCTAATGAAGGGCTTTTGCTCGAATCATCGACTTTCCTGTTCCTGGAATGCTGCGTGACCAGCTGTGCCTTTCCAGTACCACCCCTTTCCACTTGTGTCTGTTTTGTCAAATGAACCAATTCCTGAATTGTTCCAATGTGTTTTGATGATATTTTCTGGCGGGAGAACCTCCACGCTCAGACATGATTCATTTTCAGCTGTGTTTTATTTAGGCAAGTATTGTTCAGAAAATGCAACAGTTACTTCCTTTGCTCGGCAGTTTCCATCTTTTCGAAAGGGTGACCCCTTTGTTCTGGACTCCCACCTCCATCCGGAATACCGTTCCGAGAGTTACCCTGTCCAGTCTTGTGAATAGATCTACTAGATTTGCTCAAGGAGATACACCTTATGGTTGGATCATGTAGTCTCATGACAGCAATGTGCCATCACACTGCTACAGTCAGCGGGATTCGGACACGCGCAGTGAGTGGCAAATACAGCAGATGCAGTGTCATGTGGATAAGCGAGAGGGTATCCAGTGCAGTGCAAAGTGTCAGGAAGGTCGATTAGGATCCAAACGGGGTTAGATGGAGAAAGCAGGGAGGTAAAAATGAACCTGGGTGTTCCTCTAACCAGTCACGAACAGTAATTGTGGCCGGTGTAGCAGGGAAGGAAAAAAGCAAATGGAATCTTGTCCTTCATAGGAAGAGGATTCAGTTCCAGGATGGGACATCTTGATAGCACACCTGGACTTTTGTGTGTGCACCTTGGGTCTCCTTATCTGCAGGAGTTTGTTCTGGTTACAGAGATAGTTCAACGAAGGTTTCCCAGACTGTTTTCTGGGGTGGCAGGGCTGACGTATGAAGAGAGACTGGATTGGTTACGACTATGGTAACTGGTGTTTGGAAGAATGGTGAGGCATCTCATAGAAAGTGAAAAAAAATTCTAAAAGAACTAGACAAGGATAAACACAGGAATGATGTTCCAAACCACGGGCGGAGTCCAGAATCAAAGTCGAAAGAGGACAGAGTGGGATTGAGAAAAGGTGTAATGTCTTCACTCAGAGAGTGGGGAGCCTGTGCGATTCTCTGCTTCAGGAAGCGGTCGAGGTCAAAATGTACCATGTTATTCCAGTTAGAGTCGGATAGATGTTTTACAGATTACAGCGAGAAAGCACGGGAGCAGTGGACTGAGTTGAATAATGAGGAACGATATTATTGAATGGGCGAGGACAGCTTGAAGGGCCGAATGGCCTACTCCTGCTCCGATGTTGGATATTTCTGTGAGATGACTTGTTTTATTCGTCAGATCCTGTAACCGAGCCGAGCATCTCCGTGAGAGCTGACGGCGAATCAGTCAACATCAGCTGCACAGTTCCAGACGGTGTCCCTACAGGCCGCTTTCTGTTGCTAAAGGACACAGTTCCAATCATCAACAGCACCATCAGCCAGCAATCCTTCACCTACACCATTCCGAACATCACTGTCAGCAGCCAGGGCCAGTACACATGTTCCTACAAAACCCAGGTTTCAGGTCGTTGGATACCATCATTTCAAAGTCGCCCTGTAACTGTCGCACGTGAGTAAGGCTTCCGCTGGCTCTGTAAGACGTGAATATTCGGAACCCGTGTCCCAGTGAGTGACTAATTCTGCAAGGTAGATATTTACAATGTAATCCCAACATTAGAGTAGGTTTCCTGTGAAAGAGTACATTTATAAGGTAAACAGTAACATTCCGTTTGCATTTCCTGCCCCGTGCTGTCTGAATGACTCTGTCCACATGTCCACAATACCAGCTGGCAAAGTCTCGATGTTCTCCTCCTGACTGAGGGAAGTTAGCAAGGTTGGTTTGACAGCAGGTCTGTGATGCACAGCAGCACCCAGTGCGTGGGTTTACTTCCTACACAGGCAGAGGTCAAAGTGAGGATCCAGCCTTCTCAAATTTTGAATGAGGCCTGGTGAGCATCTGGTTAATCCACCACCGGTCATCTGTCTGTCTGACCGTCTGTCTGATGTCTCTTACTCTCTCTGCAATAGCTGTGCTGAACCTTGTAAATCTATATAAAAGTAACAGATGCAGGGAGAGAGATAGAAACAGAGAGAGAGAGAGAGGGAGGTAGAAACCAGTGAGGGAAGAGCTGCCACCAGTCATCTTTCTGTCTGTCTGTCACTTTCTGTCTCGCTCTCTAAGAGATTTGCAGACCTTCATAAATCTACATAAAACATGTGTGTATTGGTGTCAGGAACGTAAATGAATAACGATGGCCAATCAAAGGTAGAATGATTCGGATATCATCATTGTTCTCTGAAGTAACGGGTCCACTCTGTTCTCTCAGGATCGGGTGTGAGGTTGGTCAATTCGAACGATCCGTGCTCTGGAACTGTGGAGGTGTTGTACGATGGAAGTTGGGGCACGGTTTGTGATGATGGCTGGGATTTGGCAGATGCCACTGTTCTCTGCAAGGAGCTGCAATGTGGACCCGCCCTGTCAGTGCACAGTAACGCTCAGTTTGGACAAGGTGCCGGCCAGATTTGGATGGATGACGTTTCCTGCAATGGGACAGAGTCCCATCTCCGGTCTTGCTCCTTCCCTGGTTGGGGAACCCACAACTGTGGTCATGGTGAGGATGCAGGAGTAATCTGTTACCCAGGTAAGAGCCCAGCTGAATAACTGAATAGACATCTTCTGTACAATTCAGGTTCCTATAATGGTTTGGTAATCACTGGGAAGTGGGCAAAAAGCTTTGAAAGATGCAATCCAATTGGTTACATTCAAGTTTATGAACAGCTTCTGGCTAAGTTGAAAAACCAGAAAGGAGAAAGTAAAACCTTAATCCACCATGAGCTAATTGTCACAGGGACAACAAGATGAAAGAGATAACTGTGTGACTCAATGTTTGGTGACCTTGAGAATTGTGTTGAAACCCATGGGACATTTGCAGAGCTACTGGGGAAGGGGCAGCTGTTCCCAAAGAACGTGCTCCACCTGGAACATACTGGAACGGGAGTCCTGGTGAATTGTAAAGCACGACCTGTGGATCAGGTTTTGAATGAACTTGTTGTGTCTGTGGTTTCATTTGCCTGGAAAATTAGTACATTAAACCTAAAGCAGAACTTAGGATTGTAGGTTAGTGATGGTGCAGATTGTTCCAGTTAATACAAGGAAGGAACACTACGGGTGAGTGCCATATTGTAGTGAAGAAGCAAAAACGTGTGTGGAAATGTGATGACATCAGATTTAAAGGGTTTAAGTCCTTTAAGCGTTGTCTTTATGCTTGACCCATTTTGAAGGAAATGGACAAACCGATAGTGCAAATCTAAGGTAATGAATCGGATACCATAGACATACAGGAAACATGCTTAACGGAGATCAGAAAAGGATTTTTACGATTCAGAGATATTTCGGAATTCGGAGCGGGAGAAAGTGGGATATAGAGAGACAGCGAGAGGGAGGGTGAGAGAGAAAGAGAGAGACAGAAGGATAAGGAGAGATCAGTGAGGGATACGGTGGTGGGGTAGGACCATTAATCAGAGATGAAATGGCGATAGTTTTGGACTCTATTTCATCTCGGATTGTTTAGCATCAATGTGTTTGGAGCTAAAGAAAATAAAATCTCAGACAAACAAAACTGTTGAGCTAACCGATCAGCTGTGATTATTATGAATGGTGGAGCACTCTCAAAATGCCAAAAGGGTTAGTTTGGCTCCCAATTTCTTTCATTCAACATTCCTCATGTTTCAGGAGATAGGAAATACAGTGACTTTTAACAGAATGGCAAACGGCTCTCCAAGCACGTGATTGACACTCCACCGTTTAAAGTTGGGGCGGCAGATTGTTAGTGTGGCTCAGTGGTTAGCGCTGCTGCCTTATGGTGTCAGGATCCCTAGTTCAATTCCCGCTTCGGGTACCTGTCTGTGTGGAGTTTGCACATTCTCTCCGTGTCGGCGTGAGTTTCTCCTGGTGTTCCTGTTTCCTGGCAGAGTCCAAAGATGTGCAAGTCAGGTGAATTGACCATGCTAAATTGCCCGTAGTGTTAGGTGCATTAGTCAGGGGTAAATGTAGGAGAATGCGTCTGTGTGGGTGGCTCTTCAGAGGGTCAGTGTGGACTTGTTGGGCCGAAGGGCCTGTCTCCACACTGTCGGGACTCAAATCTAATTAATCGGACATAATACAATTGCAGATTTCTGTCATTCGACATTCCTCATGTTTCAGTCCATTTGAATTCCAGTAACATTAAACAGAATGGTAAATCGGTCTCCAATCACATGATTGACACTCTATCCTTTCTAGTTGGCAATAACGAGAATACCCCACACATTAATCAGACAGAATACAATTGCAGATTTCTGACATCTCCTTTGCCGATTTTCCTCTTTTTAGATCCTTCAACGGAGCCGACAATCTCTGTCAGCCCTTCATTGGCACTCTACGTGGCTGGAGATTCACTCACTATTAATTGCACAGTTCCACACAGCAACTTGACTGGACATCTAGAGTTGCTGAAGGACTCGAATTCTCTCATCATCGGACAAGGAGCCCTCACATATGTCACTGAAAACGTCACCACCAGCGACCAAGGGAGCTATCAATGTTCCTATCGGCCTGAGGTGGCAGAGCAATGGTCACCCAGCTCTCTGAGTCAACCTGTTAATATTGTTGTTACAAGTGAGTGTGTCTTGTGTCAGTTATGGACAAAGTGATGACTGACCTGCAGATGCAAGCGAAAAGCGTCGAATGGTGTGGTGTTGGAAAAGCACAGCGGGTCAGGCAGCATCTGAGGAGCCCCAGAGTCGACTATTCGAGCATAAGGTCGTCATCAGGAATGAACATGCTGATGAAGGGCTTTTGCTCGAAACATCGACTTTCCTGTTCCTGGAATGTTGCGTGACCAGCTGTGCCTTTCCAGCACCACACCTTTCCACTTGTGTCTGTTTAGTCAAATGAACCAATTCCTGAATTGTTCCAATGTGTTTTGATGATATTTTCTGGCGGGAGAACCTCCACGCTCAGACATGATTCATTTTCAGCTGTGTTTTATTTAGGCAAGTATTGTTCAGAAACTGCAACAGTTACTTCCTTTGCTCGGCAGTTTCCATGTTTTCGAAAGGGTGACCCCTTTGTTCTGGACTCCCCCCTCCATCCGGAATACCGTTCCGAGAGTTACCCTGTCCAGTCTTGTGAAAAGATCTACTAGATTTGCTCAAGGAGATACACCTTATGGTTGGGTCATGTAGTCTCATGACAGCAATGTGCCATCACACTGCTACAGTCAGCGGGATTAGGACACGCGCAGTGAGTGGCAAAGTACAGCAGAAGCAGTTTAATGTGGATAAGCGAGAGGGTATCCAGTGCAGTGCAAAGTGTCAGGAAGGTGGATAAGGATCTAAACGGGGTTAGATGGAGAAAGCAGGGAGGTAAAAATGAACCTGGGTGTTCCTCTAACCAGTCACGAACAGTAATTGTGGCCGGTGTAGCAGGAAATGAAGAAAGCAAATGGAATCTTGTCCTTCATAGGAAGAGGATTCAGGACCAGGATGGGACATCTTGGTAGCACACCTGGACTTTTGTGTATGCACCATGGGTCTCCTTATCTGCAGGAGTTTGTTCTGGTTACAGAGATAGTTCAACGAAGGTTTCCCAGACTGTTTTCTGGGATGGCAGGACTGATGTATGAAGAGAGACTGGATTGGTTCGGACTATGGTCACTGGTGTTTGGAAGAATGGTGAGAGATCTCATAGAAAGTTTAAAAAATTCTAAAAGAACTAGACAAGGATAAAAACAGGAAAGATGTTCCAAACCACGGGCGGAGTCCAGAATCAAAGTCTAAAGAGGACAGAGTGGGATTGAGAAAAGGTGTAATGTCTTCACTCAGAGAATGGGGAGCCTGTGCGATTCTCTGCTTCAGGAAGCGGGCGAGGTCAAATTGTCCCATGTTATTCCAGTTAGAGTCGGATAGATGTTTTACAGATTACAGCGGGAAAGCACGGGAGCAGTGGACTGAGTTGAATAATGAGGAACGATATTATTGAATGGGCGAAGTCAACTTGAAGGGCCGAATGGCCGACTCCTGTTCCGATGTTGGATATTTCTGTGAGATGATTTGTTTTATTCGTCAGATCCTGTAACCGAGCCGAGCATCTCCGTGAGAGCTGACGGCGAATCAGTCAACATCAGCTGCACAGTTCCAGACGGTGTCCCTACAGGCCGCTTTCTGTTGCTAAAGGACACAGTTCCCATCATCAACAGCACCATCAGCCAGCAATCCTTCACCTACACCATTCCGAACATCACTGTCAGCAGCCAGGGCCAGTACATATGTTCCTACAAAACCCAGGTTTCAGGTCGTTGGATACCATCATTTCAAAGTCGCCCTATAACTGTCGCACGTGAGTAAGGCTTCCGCTGGCTCTGTAAGACGTGAATATTCGGAACCCGTGTCCCAGATCGTGACTAATCCTGCAAGGTAGATATTTACAATGTAATTCCAACATTAGAGTAGACTTCCTGTGAAAGAGTACATTTATAAGGTAAACAGTAACTTTCTATTTGCCTTTCTTGCTCCATGCTACCGAGTGACTCTGTCCAGATGCCTACAATACCAGCTGGAAAAGTCTCGATGTTCACTTCTTGACTGAGTTGGGTTAGCAAGGTTGGCTGGACAGCTGGTCTCCGATGCACAGGGGCCCCCAGTGGGTGGGTTTGCTTCCTGCACAGGCAGTGATCAAAGTGAGAATGCAGCCTTCTCAAACTTTGAATGAGGCCCGTGAGCATCTGGTTAATCCACGACTGGTCATCTGTCTTTCTGTCTGTGTGTCTGATGTATTTCTTTGTCCCTGTCTCGGTCTCTCTCCAATAGCAATGCAGAACCTTGTTAACCGCCATAAACAAGAGATGCACAGAGAGGGAGAGACAGAGACAGAGACAGAGGGAGAGGAGAGACCAGTGAGAGAAGAGCAGTTACTCAGTCAGTCTGTCAGTCAGTCTGTCACTTCCTGTATCGCTCTCGGAGAGATTTGCAGACACTTATAAATCTACATAAAACATGTGTGTATTGGTGTCAGGAAAGTAAATGAACAATGATGGCCTATCAAAGTTAGAATGATTTGGATATCACCGTTCTCAACTGAAGTAATGTATCCACTATGTTCTCTCAGGGTCAGGTGTGAGATTGGTCAATTCAGACGATCGTTGCTCTGGAAGAGTGGAAATCTTTCACGATGGAAGTTGGGGCACGGTTTGTGATGATGGCTGGGATTTGGCAGATGCCACTGTTCTCTGCAAGGAGCTGCAATGTGGACCCGCCCTGTCAGTGCATGGTAGTGCTCGGTTTGGACAAGGTACCGGCAATATTTGGATGGATGATGTTTCCTGCGAGGGGACAGAGTCCCACCTCCAGTATTGCTCCTTCCCCGGTTGGGGAACCCACAACTGTGGTCATGGTGAGGATGCAGGAGTCATCTGTTACCCAGGTAAGAACCAGCTGTATAACTGAATGGACATCTTCTGTACAATACAGGTCCCCGAAAAGGATCAAAAATCAGAGTGAAGTTACACAAAAGTAAAAAAAATAGACGTGTCCTTCTACTTAACTGAAATGACCTTTGTCGCGAATTATGTAAAAATCATTTCTCTGTATCTACCCGAGTCCTGGGGGCTTTTATTGGGGATTGTCCCTGCCCACGTTCTGTCCCTATCCTGGGAGTGTTTGATGGGGTCAGTGTCGAGCACGCATAACACTATCGTGTCTGAGTTGTCTCTATCCTGAAATTAGTAGATGAGGGCTGTGTAAAGGTAACTTTAGCGCCATGCTGCCCCGGTTCTGGGAGAGTTTAATGGGAGTCATTAAATTTAGTTTATAAAAATTGAGGTTGCATTCCTCTGTATCGAATCTCATGTTGTGCATGACTTCAGAGTGTTTGATGGGGTTCTGTGACATGACAGCTTCACTCTTAAGTTAAAAGTGGAAATGTTCTTTTCACTCCTTCTAAACCCATGTTGTGCCTGTCCTGGGAGGTTTTGATGAGGACAGTGTAGAGAAAGAATGTACACTATCTAACTGCATGCTTTCCTGGGCTGGGAGGGTAAGATGAGGAAAGTGGAGAGGGAGGTTTACATTGTATCTCACCCTCAGCATCCTGGCCTGGGAGTGTTTGATGGGGACAGTGTAGAAAGAGCTTTGCTCTGTATCTGTCAGATTAGTTCGAGATTCAAACAGTTAACGGAGCTTTATTCGGAAAATACAAATAAATCATAAAGGAAAACAAAAGCTCAGTGTTGATTCCTGACTGGGGTCAATTTGCAAGGTTGGGTGGATGTTGGTTTTCTGACACACAGCCACACACCCATTGTGGGTTCACTTCATTCACAAAGGCTAAGATCAAAGAAAAGGTCTCTCTTTCTCACATCATCAATCATTCGCACTCTCTAATGAAAGAACAGAAACTGGGATTGTGCTGCCAGTTTTACCTGTACTTCATTATAACTTATAGTTGAAAAAATAAAGTGTGCACACATTGACTAACTTGCCAACGAGTAGCAACGATTAATGATGGAAATTACAACCAGTCAATAGTGTTCTGCACTATACATCTGCATGAAACGTATCTGTGTCACTCACAGAAACAGGAAACAACAACAGGAAATCAAAAGGAAATGATTTGGAAAGGCCCGATCATATTCTGAGTAGAAGTAATGGGTCCACTCTGTTCTCTCAGGATCGGATGTGAGATTGGTCAATTCAGATGATCGTTGCTCAGGAAGAGTGGAAATCTTTCACGATGGAAGTTGGGGCACGGTTTGTGATGATGGCTGGGATTTGACAGATGCCACTGTTCTCTGCAAGGAGCTGCAATGTGGACCCGCCCTGTCAGTGCATGGTAGTGCTCGGTTTGGACAAGGTACCGGCAATATTTGGATGGATGACGTTTCCTGCAAGGGGACAGAGTCCCATCTCCGGTCTTGCACCTTCCCCGGTTGGGGAACCCACAACTGTGGTCATGGTGAGGATGCAGGTGTAACCTGTTACCCAGGTAAGAGACCAGTGGATATCTTCTGTGAAACTGAGGTTCCCATATACGATTAACAATAACAGGGAAGAGAGGGAAAAACGTTGAAAGCTTCAATCCAATTGGCGACGGCAAAGAACATGAATAGTTTCTGGCTTACGTTCAAAGAGCAAGAAAGGGAAAAGTAAAACCGTAATCCGCCATGAGCTAATTGTCACAGGGGCAACAAGATGAAAGACATAACTGTGTGACTCAATGTTTGGTGACCGTGAGAATTGTGTTGAAACCCATGGGACATTTCCAGAGCTACTGGGGAAGGGGCAGCTGTTCCCAAAGAAAGTGCTCCACCTGGAACATACTGGAACGGGAGTCCTGGTGAATTGGAAAGCACGACCTGTGGATCAGGTTTTGAATGAACTTGTTGTGTCTGTGGTTTCATTTGCCTGGAAAATTAGAACATGAAAGTGGACGCAGAATGTAGAATTGTAGGTTAGTGATGGTGCAGATTGTTCCAGTTAACTAGATAAAGGATTGATCAAAGGTAACGAGAGAAAGGATTGGTCCACTACAGGATAACAAAGGAAGGCTGTGTGTCGAACCTGAGAGAATGGGTGAGATTCTGAATGATCAATTTGCATCAGTGTTCACTGAGGAGAGGAACATGGTGAATGTTGGGATGACATTGACATCAGTAAGGAAGATGTGTTGGGTAGGCTAGAGATTATTAAGGTGGTCAAATCCCCAGGACAGGATGTGATCTATCCCGGATTGCTGAGGGAGGCAAGAGAGGAAATAGCTGGAGCCCTGGCAGATATCTTTGTGTCGTCCTTAAATACAGCTGAGGTGACGGAGGACTGGACGGTTGCTCATGTTGTCCCCCTGTACAAGAAGTAGGGATATTCTGTGTAACTACAGACCAGTGAGCCTGATGTCGGTGGTGGGAAAGTTGCTGGAGAGGGTACTGAGGGATAAGATCTATTTATATGTATAAAAGAATGGGCTTATCAGTGATAGGCAACATGGTTTTGTGCGGGGGGAGATCGTGCCTTGCCAACTTAATAGAGTTCTTCGAGGAAGTGATCAAGTTGATTGATGAAGTCAATGAAGGCTGTTGATGTCATTTACATGGACTTTAGTAAGGCGTTTGTTAAGGTTCCCCATGGTAGACTAATGGAGAAAGTGAAGTCACATGGTGTGCAGGGTGTTCTAGCTAGATGGATAAAGAAGTGGTTGAGCAACAGGATGCAGAGTGTAGTAGTTGAAGGGAGTTTCTGGAAATGGAGAAAGGTAACCAGTGGTGTTCCACAGGGGTCAGTGTTGGGGGCACTGTTGTTTGTAATATACATAAATGATCTGGAAGAGGGCACTGTTGGTATGATCAGCAAGTTTGCAGATGATACGAAGATTGGTGGAGTAGCAGAAAGCATAAGGGACTGTCAGAAAATACAGGAGGATATAGACAGACTGGAGAGTTGGGCGGAAAAGTGGCAGATGGTTATCAATCCAGACAAATGTGCGGCAACGCATTTAGGCAAGAGTAATTCTGGTGCGAATTATGCAATGAATGAATGAGCCTTGGGAAAAGTTGATGGGCATAGAGATCTGGGAGTGCAGGTCCATTGTACCTGAAAGTTGCTGCACAGGTGGATAGAGTGGTCAAGAAGGCATTTAGTATGCTTGTCTTCAATGAATGGGGTATTGAGTATAAGAGCTGGCAAGTCATGTTAACATTGTACAAGACATTGGTTCGGCCGCATTTAGAATATTGTGTACATTTCTGGTCGCGACATTACCAAAAGGATGTGGACGCTTTGGAGAGGGTGCAGAGAAGGTTTACGAGGATGTTGCCTGGTATGGAAGGTGCTAGCTATGAAGAAAGGTTGAGTAAGTTCGGTTTATTTTCACAAGAAAAAAGGAGATTGAGGGGGGACCTGATTGAGGTTTACAAAATCATGAAGGATATAGACAGGGTGGATAGAGACAAGCTTTTTCCCAGAATGAAGGATTCAATAACGAGAGGTCACGCTTTTAAGGTGAGAGGTGGACAATTTGAGGGAAATACACCTGACAAGTAGTTCACACAGAGGGTGGTGGGTATCTGGAATGCATAGCCAGCAGAGGTGGTAGAGGCAGGCACGGTAGATTCATTTTAGATGCGTCTGGATAAATGCATGAGTAGGTGGGGAGTAGATGGATTCAGGTGCTTTGGAATTGACCGACAGGTTTAGACAGTACATTTGTACCTGCTCAGGCTTGGAAGGGCCTGTTCCAGGGCTGTAAATTTTCTTTGTTCTTTGTTAATACAAGGAACGGACACTACGTGTGAGAGTCATATAGTACTGAGGAAGAAAAAAAGTATGAGGAAATATGATAACAGATCAGACAAAAAGGGTTTAAGTATATTATACATTAAATTTATGCTTGACCCATTTGGAATAAAATGGACAAATCGACAGTGCAAATCTAAGGAAATGAATCAGATATCATAGACGGACAGGAAACATGCTGAAAAGTAGATAAAGAGGGAATCATAAGATTCAGAGATATTTGAGAATTCAGAGAGAGATAACGCGACAGAGAGTGCGTGTGTGAGAGAGAGAGAGACCAGTGAGGGGAAAATTGGTGGGGCAGTACCCTGAATCAGAGATGAAATGGGGACAGTTTTGGATGCTAGTTCATCTCGAATGATGTTGCGTCAATGTGGAGCTAAAGATACAGCAAGAGAATAAAGACACATACGAACAAAGATGTTGAGATAACCGATCAGCTGTGATCATTTTGAATGTTCGAGCATTCTCAAAATGCCGAATCGCCATCTCCTGCTCCTCGTTTCTATCACTTTCCATTCCTAATGTTTCAGTACATTAACATTAAACAGAATGGTAAACCGGTCTCCAATCACATGATTGACACTCTATCCTTTATAGTTAACAATGACGAGAATACCCCACACATTAATCAGACAGAATACAATTGCAGATTTCTGAAATCTCCTTTGCCGATTTTCCTCTTTTTAGATCCTTCAACGGAGCCGACAATCTCTGTCAGCCCTTCATTGGCACTCTACGTGGCTGGAGATTCACTCACTATTAATTGCACAGTTCCACACAGCAACTTGACTGGACATCTGGAGTTGCTGAAGGACTCGAATTCTCTCATCATCGGACAAGGAGCCCTCACATATGTCACTGAAAACGTCACCACCAGCGACCAAGGGAGCTATCAATGTTCCTATCGGCCTGAGGTGGCAGAGCAATGGTCACCCAGCTCTCTGAGTCAACCTGTTAATATTGTTGTTACAAGTGAGTGTGTCTTGTGTCAGTTATGGACAAAGTGATGACTGACCTGCAGATGCTAGCGATCAGCGTCGAATGGTGTGGTGTTGGAAAACCAAAGCGGGTCAGGCAGCATCTGAGGAGCCCCAGAGTTGACTATTCGAGCATAAGGTCTTCATCAGGATTGAAGATGCTAATGAAGGGCTTTTGCTCGAAACATCGTCTTTCCTGCTCCTGGAATGCTGCGTGACCAGCTGTGCCTTTCCAGCACCACCCCTTTCCACTTGTGTCTGTTTAGTCAAATGAACCAATTCCTGAATTGTTCCAATGTGTTTTGATGATATTTTCTGGCGGCAGAACCTCCACGCTCAGACATGATTCATTTTCAGCTGTGTTTTATTTAGGCAAGTATTGTTCAGAAAATGCAACAGTTACTTCCTTTGCTCGACAGTTTCCATGTTTTCGAAAGGGTGACCCCTTTGTTCTGGACTCCCACCTCCATCCGGAATACCGTTCCGAGAGTTACCCTGTCCAGTCTTGTGAATAGATCTACTAGATTTGCTCAAGGAGATACACCTTATGGTTGGGTCATGTAGTCTCATGACAGCAATGTGCCATCACACTGCTACAGTCAGCGGGATTAGGACACGCGGAGTGAGTGACAAATACAGCAGATGCAGTGCAATGTGGACAAGCGAGAGGGTATCCAGGCAGTGCAAAGTGTCAGGAAGGTGGATAAGGATCTAAACGGTGTTAGATGGGGAAAGCAGGGAGGTAAAAATGAACCTGGGTGTTCCTCTAACCAGTCACGAACAGTAATTGTGGCCGGTGTAGCAGGGAATGAAGAAAGCAAATGGAATCTTGTCCTACATAGGAAGAGGATTCAGTACCAGGATGGGACATGTTGATAGCACACCTGGACTTTTGTGTTTGCACCTTGGGTCTCCTTATCTGCAGGAGGATGTTCTGGTTGCAGAGATAGTTCAACAAGGGTTTCCCAGACTGTTTTCTGGGATGGTAGGGCTGACGTATGAAGAGAGACTGGATTGGTTCGGACTATGGTCACTGGTGTTTGGAAGAATGGTGAGGGATCGCATAGAAAGTTTAAAAAATTCTAAAAGAACTAGACAAGGATAAACACAGGAAAGATGTTCCAAACCACGGGCGGAGTCCAGAATCAAAGTCTAAAGAGGACAGAGTGGGATTGAGAAAAGGTGTAATGTCTTCACTCAGAGAGTGGGGAGCCTGTGCGATTCTTTGCTTCAGGAAGCGGTCGAGGTCAAAATGTCCCATGTTATTCCAGTTAGAGTCGGATAGATGTTTTACAGATTACAGCGAGAAAGCACGGGAGCAGTGGACTGAGTTGAATAATGAGGAACGATATTATTGAATGGGCGAGGACAGCTTGAATGGCCGAATGGCCTACTCCTGCTCCGATGTTGGATATTTCTGTGAGATGATTTGTTTTATTCGTCAGATCCTGTAACCGAGCCGAGCATCTCCGTGAGAGCTGACGGCGAATCAGTCAACATCAGCTGCACAGTTCCAGACGGTGTCCCTACAGGCCGCTTTCTGTTGCTAAAGGACACAGTTCCAATCATCAACAGCACCATCAGCCAGCAATCCTTCACCTACACCATTCCGAACATCACTGTCAGCAGCCAGGGCCAGTACACATGTTCCTACAAAACCCAGGTTTCAGGTCGTTGGATACCATCATTTCAAAGTCGCCCTGTAACTGTCGCACGTGAGTAAGGCTTCCGCTGGCTCTGTAAGACGTGAATATTCGGAACCCGTGTCCCAGTGAGTGACTAATTCTGCAAGGTAGATATTTACAATGTAATCCCAACATTAGAGTAGGTTTCCTGTGAAAGAGTACATTTATAAGGTAAACAGTAACATTCCGTTTGCATTTCCTGCCCCGTGCTGTCTGAATGACTCTGTCCACATGTCCACAATACCAGCTGGCAAAGTCTCGATGTTCTCCTCCTGAGGGGGGTTAGCAAGGTTGGTGTGACAGCAGGTCTGTGATGCACAGCAGCACCCAGTGCGTGGGTTTACTTCCTGCACGGGCAGAGGTCAAAGTGAGAATGCAGACTTTTCAAGCTTCGAATGGGGCCCGGTGAGCATCTGGTTAATCCACCACCGGTCATCTGTCTGTCTGACCGTCTGTCTGATGTCTCTTACTCTCTCTGCAATAGCCGTGCTTAACCTTGTAAATCTATATAAAAGTAACAGATGCAGGGAGAGAGATAGAAAGAGAGAGAGAGAGAGGGAGGTAGAAACCAGTGAGGGAAGAGCTGCCACCAGTCATCTTTCTGTCTGTCTGTCACTTTCTGTCTCGCTCTCTAAGAGATTTGCAGACCTTCATAAATCTACATAAAACATGTGTGTATTGGTGTCAGGAACGTAAATGAATAACGATGGCCAATCAAAGGTAGAAAGATTCGGATATCATCATTGTCCTCTGAAGTAACGGGTCCACTCTGTTCTCTCAGGATCGGGTGTGAGATTGGTCAATTCAAACGGTCGGTGCTCTGGAACTGTGGAGGTGTTGTACGATGGAAGTTGGGGTACGGTTTGTGATGATGGCTGGGATTTGGCAGATGCCACTGTTCTCTGCAAGGAGCTGCAATGTGGACCCGCCCTGTCAGTGCATGGTAGTGCTCGGTTTGGACAAGGTACCGGCAATATTTGGATGGATGACGTTTCCTGCAATGGGACAGAGTCCCATCTCCGGTCTTGCTCCTTCCCTGGTTGGGGAACCCACAACTGTGGTCATGGTGAGGATGCAGGAGTAATCTGTTACCCAGGTAAGAGCCCAGCTGAATAACTGAATGGACATCTTCTGTACAACTCAGTTCCCAGATAGAATGGGCAATCACAGTGAAGATTGCGAAATGCGGGGCAAGATTGGTTACCTTAAAGATTATTAATAGCATATGGCTAAATTCAAAAGCAAGAAACGAAAAACTAAAAACTTAATGAACCACGAGATGACTCAGGGTCAACAAAATGAAAGAAATAACTGCATGGCTCAATGTTTGGTGACCGTGAGAATTGTGTTGAAACCCATTGGATATTTGCACCAATACTGGGGTCGAGGCAGCTATTCCCAAAGGACGTGCTCCACCTGGAACGTGCTGGAACCAGACTCCTAGTGAATTGTAAAACATGAGCTGTGGATCAGATGTTGAATGAAACTATCCGCGATGTAGTTCAGTTGCCTGGTAAATTAGAACATTAAAGCTAAGAAGAATGGAGGATTGTAGGTTAGTGATGGTGTAGATTGCTTCAGTTAATACAAGGAAGGGACATGATGTGTGTGTTGTATTACCCTGAGGAAGCAAGAAAGTGTGAGGAAATATGATCACAGATCAAACTTAAAGGATTTAAGTCTATTAAGCATTACGCTTGAACCACTTGGAATAAAGTGGACTATACGACAGTGCAAATCTAAATTAATGAATCGGATATCATAGACATATCAGAAACATGCTAACAGGAGATCAGAAAAGGTTTCTTAAGATTCGGAGATATTTGAGAATTTGGAACGAGAGAAAGAGGGTCGGCTAGAGAGAGAGAGACAGCAGTGAGAGAAAGGCTGGTGGGGTAGTACCTTTAATCAGAGATGAAAGGAGGAAACTTTTGGAAGTTATTTCATCTCGGATGACGTAGCGTCAATGTGGGTGGAGCTAAAGACACAGCAAGGGAATAGAGACTCGTACGAACAAAGATGCTGAGCTAACTGATCAGGTGTGACCATTTTGAATGTTGGAGCACTCTAAAAAGGCCAAAAGGCCTATTCTGGCACTCAGTTTCTATCATTCTACATTCCTCATGTTTCAGGAGATTTAAAATACAGTGACATTAAACAGAGTGGCAAACGGTTCACCAATCACATGATTGAGACTCTACCCTTTATAGTTGGCAATAACGAGAACACCCCACACATTAATCAGACAGTATACAATTGCAGATTTCTGATATCTCCTATGCTGATTTTAGATCCTTCACCGGAGCCGACAATCTCTGTCAGCCCTTCATTGGCACTCTACGTGGCTGGAGATTCACTCACTATTAATTGCACAGTTCCACACAGCAACTTGACTGGACATCTAGAGTTGCTGAAGGACTCGAATTCTCTCATCATCGGACAAGGAGCCCTCACATATGTCACTGAAAACGTCACCACCAGCGACCAAGGGAGCTATCAATGTTCCTATCGGCCTGAGGTGGCAGAGAAATGGTCACCCAGCTCTCTGAGTCAACCTGTTGATATTGTTGTGACAAGTGAGTGTGTCTTGTGTCAGTTTTGTAGAAAGTGAGGACAGCAGATGCTGGAGATCAGAGTCGTATGGTGTGGGGTTGGAAAAGTATCGCTGGTCAGGCAGCATCCGAGGAGCAGGAGAGTTGAGAGGAATGAAGATGCTGATGAAGAGCTTCTACTCGAAACATCGACTCCTGCTCCTGAATGCTGCCTGACCTGCTTTGCCTTTCCAGCACCACTTATTTCAGCGGTTGTTGGTTTGGAAAAATGTCCAGTTCCTGAATTTTTACATTGTGTTTCCCAGACCTATTCTGGGGGCTGAATCTCCAATGTAGGCCTGGAATTCATTTTCAGCTGTTTTTTTTAAGCACACAATGTTCAGAAAATGCAGCCTTTACTTCTATTGTTCTGCAGTTTCCACATTTCCTGAGGCCATGACCCAGTTGTTCCGCACTTCCCACCATCCGGAACACCGTTCTGATGGTTACCCTGCTGAGTTTTCACCAGCCCCCCAGACCTCCCCCTCACTGAGGACGAACGATCAGTCCTCAGCAAAGGACTCACCTTCATCCCCCTCCGTCCACGCATCAATGAATTTAATACACACCGTGACGTCGAACATTTCTTCCGTCGCCTCCGCCTCTGAGCTTACTTTCACAATCAGGACTCCTGCCCACCTTCTGAGGCCCCCTTCACCCACCTCCAACACACTGCATCCACCTGGACACCCTGCGCTGGCCTATTACCTGCCCTCGACCTCTTCATTTGCAACTGCCGCCGGGACATTAACCGCCTCAACCTGTCTAACCCCCTCCCCCACTCCAACCTCTCACCCTCACAACACGCAGCCCTCCAATACCTCTGCTCCTATCTCAACCTCACCATCAAGCCAGCGGACAAAGGGGGCGCAGTGGAGTCTGGCGCACTGACCCCTACACCGCTGAAGCCAAACATCAACTCGAGGACACCTCTTCCTACTGCCCCCTCGACCATGACCCCACCCCCCATCACCAAACCATCATCTCCCAGACCATACAGAACCTCATCACCTCAGGAGATCTCCCACCCACAGCTTCCAACCTCATAGTCCGGGAACCCCGCACTGCCCGGTTCTACCTCCTTCCCAAGATCCACAAGCCTGACCACCCTGGCCGACCCATTGTCTCAGCATGCTCCTGCCCCACTGAACTCATCTCTACCTACCTCGACACTGTCCTATCCCCCCTAGTCCAGGAACTCCCCACATACATTCGAGACACCACCCACGCCCTCCGTCTCCTCCAAGACTTCCGTTTCTCTGGCCCCCAATGCCTCATCTTCACCATGGATATCCTATCCCTCTACACCTCCATCCGCCATGACCAGGGCCTCCAAGCCCTCCGTTTTTTCCTCTTCAGACGTTCCCAACAGTACCCCTCCACCGACACTCTCATTCGTTTGGCTGAACTGGTCCTCACCCTTAACAATTTCTCCTTTGAATCCTCCCACTTCCTCCAGACCAAAGGGGTAGCCATGGGTACGCGTATGGGCCCAGTTATGCCTGTCTCTTTGTTGGCTACGTAGAGCAGTTGATCTTCCGTAATTACACCGGCACCACTCCCCACCTCTTCCTCCGCTACATTGATGACTGCATTGGTGCCACCTCGTGCTCCCGCGAGGAGGTTGAGCAAGTCATCAACTTCACCAACACATTCCACCCTGACCTTAAATTTACCTGGACCATCTCTGACACCTCCCTCCCCTTCCTGGACCTCTCCATCTCCATTAATGATGACCGACTTGACACTGACATTTATTACAAACCCACCGACTCCCACAGCTACCTGGATTACACCTCTTCCCACCCTACCTCTTGCAAAAATGCCATCCCATATTTCCAATTCCTCCGCCTCTGCCAGATTTGCTGCCAGGCGGACCAGTTCCACCACAGAAAACACCAGATGGCCTCCTTCTTTAGAGACTGCAATTTCCCTTCCCACATGGTTAAAGATGTCCTCCAACGCATCTCATCTACATCCCGCACCTCCGCCCTCAGACCCCACCCCTCCAACCGTAACAAGGACAGAACGCCCCTGGTACTCACCTTCCACCCTACCAACCTTCGCATAAACCAAATCATCCACCGACATTTCCGCCACCTCCAAACAGACCCCACCACCAGGGATATATTTCCCTCCCCACCCCTTTCCGCCTTCCACAAAGACCGTTCCCTCCATGACTACCTGGTCAGCTCCACACCCCCCTACAACCCACCCTCCCATCCTGGCACTTTCCCCTGCCACTGCAGGAACTGTAAAACCTGTGCCCACACCTCCTCCCTCACCTCCATCCAAGGCCCTAAAGGAGCCTTCCACATCCATCAAAGTTTTACCTGCACATCCACTAATATCATTTACTGTATCTGTTGCTCCCGATGCAGACTCCTCTACATTGGGGAGACTGGGCGCCTCCTAGCAGAGTGCTTTGGGGAACATCTTCAGGACACCCACGCCAATCAACCACACCGCCCCATGGCCCAACATTTCAACTCCCCCTCCCACTCTGCTGAGGACATGGAGGTCCTGGGCCTCCTTCACCGCTGCTCCCTCATCACCAGATGCCTGGAGGAAGAATGCCTCATCTTCCGCCTCGGAACACTTCAACCCCAGGAGTTCAACAGTTTCCTCATTTACCCTTACCCCACCTCACCCTAGTTCCAAACTTCCAGTTCAGCACTGTCCCCATGACTTGTCCGGATTTGTCCTACCTGCCTATTTCCTTTTCCACCTATCCATTCCACCCTCTCCTCCCTGACCTATCATCTTCATCCCCTCCCCCACTCACCCATTGTACTCTATGCTATTTTCTCCCCACCCCACCCTCCTCTAGCTTATTTCTCCATGCTTAGGCTCTCTGCCTTTATTCCTGATGAAGGGCTTTTGCCCAAAACGCCGATTTCGAAGCTCCTTGGATGCTGCTTGAACTGCTGTGCTCTTCCAGCACCACTGATCCAGAATCTGGTTTCCAGCATCTGCAGTCATTGTTTTTACCACCTTGATGGTTAACCTGTCCAGTCCTTTTAAAAGATCTAGTTTTTGTTCAAACAGACGCACCTTATGGTTGGGTCATGTAGTCACATGACAGAAAGGTGCCGTCACACTGATACAGTCAGCGGGATTTGGACACGCGGAGTGAGTGGCAAATGTAGGGCAGTTGCAGTTTGATGCAGATAAGGGAGAGGTTAGCCAGTGCGCTGCAAAGTGTCAGCAAGGTGTGTTATTACCCAAATGGTGTTAGATGGGGAAAGCAGGGAGGTAAAAATGAACCTGGGTGTTCCTCTACACCAGTCACGAACAGTAATTACATAGAACATAGAACATAGAAGAATACAGCGCGGTACAGGCCCTTTGGCCCTCGATGTTGCGCCGATCCAAGCCCACCTAACCTATACTAACCCACTATCCTCCATATACCTATCCAATGCCCGCTTAAATGCCCATAAAGATGGAGAGTCCACCACTGCTACTGGCTGGGCATTCCATGAACTTACGACTCGCTGAGTGAAGAACCTACCCCTAACTTCAGTCCTATATCTACCCCCCCTTAATTTAAAGCTATGCCCCCTTGTAATACCCGACTCCATACGCGGGAAAAGGTTCACACTGTCAACCCTATCTAACCCCCTAATCATCTTGTACACCTCAATCAAGTCACCCCTAAACCTTCTTTTCTCTAATGAAAACAGCCCCAAGTGTCTCAGTCTTTCCTCATACGATCTTCCTTCCATACCAGGCAACATCCTGGTAAACCTCCTCTGCACCCGTTCCAGTGCCTCCACATCCTTCCTATAGTATGGCGACCAAAACTGCACACAATATTCCAGATGCGGCCGCACCAGAGTCTTATACAACTGCATCATGACCTCAGGACTCCGGAACTCAATTCCTCTACCAATAAAAGCCAGTACGCCATATGCCTTCCTCACCGCACTATTTACCTGGGTGGCAACTTTCAGAGATCTGTGTACATGGACACCAAGATCCCTCTGCTCATCCACACTACCAAGTATCCGACCATTAGCCCAGTACCCCATCTTTTTGTTATTCTTCCCAAAGTGAATCACCTCACACTTAGCTACATTGAATTCCATTTGCCACCTTTCTGCCCAGCTCTGCAGCTTCTCTATATCCCGCTGTAACCTGCCACATCCTTCCTCACTGTCAACAACTCCTCCGACTTTCGTATCATCCGCGAACTTGCTCACCCAACCTTCTAACCCCTCTTCCAGGTCATTTATAAAAATTGTGGCCGGTGTAGCAGGGAATGAAGAAAGCAAATGGGATGTTGTCCTTCATAGGAAGAGGATTCAGGACCAGGATGGGACATCTTGATAGCACACCTGGACTTTTGTGTATGCACCTTGGGTCTCCTTATCTGCAGGGGGATGTTCTGGTTACCACCAGAACCAGAATCACAGTCTAAAGAAGACAGAGTGGGATTGAGAAAAGGAGTAATGTCTTCACTCAGAGAGTGGGGAGCCTGTGGGATTCTCTGCCTCAGGAAGCGGGCGACGTCAAAATGTCCCATGCTAGTCCAGTTAGAGTCGGATAGATGTTTTACAGATTACAGCGAGAAAGCACGGGAGCAGTGGACTGAGTTGAATAATGAGGAACGATATTATTGAATGGGCGAAGTCAACTTGAAGGGCCAAATGGCCTACTCCTGTTCCGATGTTGGATATTTCAGTGAGATGATTTGTTTTATTCGTCAGATCCTGTAACCGAGCCGAGCATCTCCGTGAGAGCTGACGGCGAATCAGTCAACATCAGCTGCACAGTTCCAGACAGTGTCCCTACAGGCCGCTTTCTGTTGCTAAAGGACACAGTTCCCATCATCAACAGCACCATCAGCCAGCAATCCTTCACCTACACCATTCCGAACATCACTGTCAGCAGCCAGGGCCAGTACACATGTTCCTACAAAACCCAGGTTTCAGGTCGTTGGATACCCTCATTTCAAAGTCGCCCTGTAACTGTCGCACGTGAGTAAGGCTTCCACTGGCTCTGTAAGACGTGAATATTCGGAACCCGTGTCCCAGAGAGTGACTAATTCTGCAAGGTAGATATTTACAATGTAATTCCAACTTTAAAGTGGCATTCCTGTGAAAGAGTACATTTATAAGGTGAACAGTAACAATACGTTTGCCTTTCCCGCTACCTGCTGTTGGAAAAATCCACCCCACATATATACAATATCCCCAGCTAGAAAAGTCTTGATGTTCTGCTCTTGACTGAGATGGGTTAGTAAGGTTGACTGGACATCTGGTCTGTGATGCACAGGGTCTCGCAGTGCGTGGTTTTAATTCCTGCACAGGCAGAGATCCAAGTGAGGATCCAGCCTTCTGAAACTTTGAAGTGAGGCGTGATGCTGTTCTGGTTAATCCACCACCGGCCAGATGCCATTGTTCTTTGCAAGGCACTGCAGTGTGCCCCACCTCCCTCCCCAATCAGTGCTTCGTTTGGGACTGGTACCCGCAACATTTGGATGGATGATGTTTCCTACAAGTGGACAGAGTCCCATCTCCGGTCTTGCTCCTTTCCCAGTTGGGGAACCCACAACTGTGTCATGGTGAGGATGCAGGTGTAACCTGTTACCCAGGTAAGACCCTGCTATCGAACTGATTGGCCATCTGACTTAGTCATGGGTTCACTGTATATTACAGCAAAAGAAGTGAGCCTTTGGCCCATCAACACCACACTGATGTAAACATCCATCTAAGTATTCTAATCACCATTTCCCCATTACCTGGACTGTATTCTTCTTCAATGTGTTGAGGGTTTCTGCTTCTCCCACCCTTGCTGGCATTGAGTTCCAGATTCCCCACCATCCTCTGGGTGAAAAACCTTTTCATCACATCCACCTCTAAACCTCCAGTCTCTTACAAACAACCTCTTCCTTTGACATTGATCAATATCAAGGGGGAAACGTTTTTTCTTGCTTGTCCTATTTATATCCCTCATCATTTTATACATTTCTCTGCTGTCCCCCTCTATCAATCTCATCTGCTCTAAAGCAAACATCTCCAGTCTGTCCAATGTCTCTCCATCACTGAAACTCTCAAGCCCCAAGGCAACATTCTGTTTAATCTCCCTGTGTACCTTTCCCAGTGCTATCACATCTCTCCATGAATGTGGATTCCAAGATGGCCCCAATACTCTTGATTGACCTTTCAGGGAGGAGAGCAGCATTTAAAGGTGAAATCTTTCTCAGTGACCTGAACAAACGCAACAATTCTAATGGAATGTTTAGTTGCTCACAAGAATAAGACAGAGCAGTAATCCCATAGCATCACAACAGCTCTCCCTTCGAAGTTTAGCAGCATTTCACTTTGACAATGAGGTGAAGATTTATGTTGTGCTAATTTAACACCTCCATCATAAATGGCCAACACCATTCTAGCTTTCAAAGATTTCGCATGTTTGCAGGAATGTTTTCTTTTTCAGTTCATGTACCTTCAAACTGATGGAGGAGATGTTTAGATTTGTCGTTACAATGAATGCATCTTTCCATGCACCGTACAGAGTGAAAGTGTGGGACTGCATAATAGTGATATAGTACAATTCACTGACCATTGTGTACAGTTTGGGATACAGTGACACACTCATACTGTGTAGAAACACCTTACAGCCCAACCTGTCCGTACCAACCAGGTTTCCTAACCTGAATGAGTCCCATTTGCCTGTGTTTGGCCTATAACCTTTAAGCCTTTCTTATTCATGTATCTGTCCAAATGTCTTTTAAACGTTGTATTTGTAACCATCTTTACCCTCTGGCAACATATTCCATATATGCACCATCCTGTGTAAAAAGGTTGCCGCTCAGGTCTCTCTCACCTTAAACCTATGCCCTCTACTTTTGGATATCCATACCCTGACAAAAAAGACCTTGGCTCTTCATCTTATTTATGCCCCTCATGATTTCACAACCCTCTTTAAGGTCACCCCTCAGCCTTTTATGCTGAAGGGATCAAAATCCCAGACTACCCAGCCTCTCCTTATAACTCAAACCTTCCATTCTTGCTCATATCCACCTTATTTGCAGCCTTTCTAGTTGAATAACATCCTTCCTTTAGCAAGGCGACCAGAATTGTAGACAGTACTGCAAACATGGCCTTACCAATGTCAATAACATCCCCACTCCTGTACTCAACTGCTCTGACTAATGAAGGCAACTGTGTCAAATGCTTTTTTCACCACCTTCTTAAAGGACTCAAATTAATGATGAAAGTAGCAGAAACAGCATGAGTGAGTGAAGAAATATACAATCACAGTTCACCTTTGGGAGTTTGGAGAAGAGCTAATTGGGCGGCACAGTGGCTCAATGGTTTGCACTGCTGCCTCATAGCACCAGGGTCCCAGGTTCAGTTTCCACTTCAGGTGACTGTCTGTGTGGAGTTTGCACATTCTCCCTGTGTCTGTTGGGTTTGTTCTGGTTTCCTTGTGCAGGCCAGGTGAATTGCCCATGGTGTTAGGTGCATCAGTCAGAGGTAAATGGGTCTGGGTAGGTTACTCTTCAGAGAGTCTGTGTGGACTTGTTGGGCAAAAGGGCTTGTTTCCACACTGTAGGGGATTTCATCATATTTTTTTCAAAAACAAACAGCAACTTAAAGATTATCAATGACAGTATCTTGAGGGAGTCATATGTTAGTTGCGCAAGGATCTGCTGCTTAAAGAAAAGGGAAAGAACCACAATTTCACCATTTCTAAGACCTCAAAGACTTAGAAAGGAGAAAGGAGAAATCTGATAAACTAGATGATGGCCAACTGGTATTTCCACTAGATTATTAATCCAGAGACCCAAGTTAATGTTCAGGTCTCCAGCGTTCAAATCATGCTATGGTAGATGGAGGACTTTGAACTCAATAAATCCCTGGAATTAGAATATAATGATGACTATTGTTGGAAAACTCCAGCTGGTTCAGTAATGGCCATTGAGGAGGTAAACCTGCCATCCTTCCCTAGTCTAGCCTACACATTACCCCACAGCGATATGGTTGGCTCTCAACTGGGCAATGAAGATAATAAATGCTGACTCAGCCAGAGACAATCATATCCTGCAAATGAATAAGCATAAACTCAAAGAAGGGGAGAGTGTGTTATGGGAACGGTAACAGATTTAAAGTCTTGAGGGCAATGTGCCCCTTAGATAAAACAGTAGGAGAATGCAAAGTGCACTCAGAATATCTTCTTTAAAGGAGATAACTTTCGCAGTCTAGATTAGAGTGGTGCTGGAAAAGCACAACAGGTCAGGCAGCATCCAACAAGTGGGAAAATCGACTTTTTCAGGAATAGAGGCAGGGTGCCTGCAGGGTGGAGAGATAAATGGGAGGGGGGTGGGGGGGTGCTGGGGAGAAGGTAACGAAGAGTACAATAGGTGAATGGGGTGGGGATGGAGGTGATAGGTCAGAGAGGAGGGTGGAGTGGATAGGTGGGAAGGGAGATTTGCAGGTAGGACAGGGGTCATAGGGACAGTGCTGAGCTGGAAGGTTGGAACTGGGGTAAAGTGGGGGAAGGGGAAATGAGGAAACTGGTGAAGCCCACATTGATGCCCCGGGGTTGTAATGTTCTGAGGCGGAAGTTAAGGTGTTCTTCCTCCAGGTGTCAGGTGGTGAGGGAGCGGCAGTGGAGGAGGCCCAGGACCTGCATGTCCTCAGCAGAGTGGGATGGGGAGTTGAAATGTTGGGCCACAGGGCGGTGTGGGTGATTGGTGCGGGTGTCCGGAGATGTTCCCTAAAGCGCATTGTGAGGAGGCGTCCAGTCTCCCCAATGTAGAGGAGATCGCATCGGGAGCAACGGATACAATAAATGATATTGGTGGATGTGCAGGTGAAACTTGTATGGATGTGGAAGGCTCCTTTGGGGCCTTGGATGGAGGTGAGGGGGGAGGTGTGGGCACAGGTTTCGCAATTGCTGGGATGGCAGGAGAAGGTGCAAGGATGGGAGAGTGGTTTGTTGGGGGGGAGGGCGTGGACCTGACTAGGTAGTCACAGAGGGAATGGTCTTTGTGGAAAGCAAATAGGGGTTGGGAGAGAAATATATCCCTGGTGGTGGGGTCCATTTATAAGTAGTGGAAATGTCAGCGGATGATGCGGTTCATGCAAAGGTTAGTAGGGTGGAAGGTGAGGACCAGGAGGGTTCTGTCCTTGTTACGGTTGGAGGGGTGGGGCTTGAGGATGGAGGTGTGAGAATGTGGATGAGATGCTTTGGAGGGCATCTTTAACCACATGGGAAGGGAAACTGTGGTCTGTAAAGAAGGAGGCCATCTGGTGTGTTCTGTGGTGGAACTGATCCTCCTGGGAGCAGATACGGCGGAGGCGGAGGAATTGGGAATACGGTATGGCATTTTTGCAGGAGGTAGGGTGGGAAAAGGTGTAGTCCAGGTAGCTGTGGGAGTCGGTGGGTTTGTAAAACATGTCAGGGTCAAATTGGTCGTCATTGATGGAGATGGAGAGGTCCACGAAGGGGAGGAAGGTTTCTTCCTCTCCCGACGTCCCCAGCAGTACCCTTCCACTGACACTCTCATTCATTTGTCTGAACTGGTCCTCACCCTTAACAATTTCTCCTTCGAATCCTCCCACTTCCTCCAGACCAAAGGAGTAACCATGGGCACCCGTATGGGCCCCAGCTATGCCTGTCTCTTTGTTGGCTATGTAGAACAGTCCATCTTCCATAGTTACACTGGCACCACTCCCCACCTCTTCCTCCGTTACATTAATGACTGCATCGGCGCCACCTCGTGCTCCCATGAGGAAGTTGAACAGTTCATCAACTTCACCAACACATTCTACCCTGACCTTAAATTCACCTGGACCATCTCTGACAACATGTGTTTGAAGATGCCCTCCAATGCATCTCATCCACATTCCATACCTCTGCCCTCAAACCCCATCCCTCCAACTGTAACAAGGACAGAACCACCCCACACCCAGTCCTCATCTTCCACCCTACCAACCTTCACATAAACCACATCATCCCAACGGAGTGGGACAATTCAATGCAGCCATTTTGCCACGAACGCTTCGGCGCAGGCTGTTTTGCCGCAGACCCGTTTAGCCACAGAGCTGTTTCGGCGCAGCTCATATTGATTTCAGGATTAACAAAAGCAGTAAAAATAAAAGTTGATTCCTTTTCAGGCTTAGTTAAAAACATTAATGAAAGCAATAAAAATACAAATTATGTTTATCCTCTTTAGTAAAAATGTTAAAGAGAAAAAAAAATAAAAGAAACTTGTTAACTAATCCTGAAATCAATATGGGCTGCGCTGAAATAGCTCTGCAGCTAAATGAGTCTGCGGCAAAACGGACACGCCGAAACGCTCACGCCAAATGGTCCTATACCCAACCGCCGGCATTCCCGCCACTTACAAACGGACCCCACCGTAAGGTATATATTTCCCTCCCCACCCCTATTCACTTTCCGCAAAGACCGTTCCCTCCGTGACTACCTGGTCAGGACCACGCCCCCCAACAACCCACCCTCCCCTCCTGGCACCATCCTCTGCCACCACAGGAATTGCAAAACCTGCACTCACATCTCCTCCCTCACCTCCATCTAAGGCCCCAAAGGAGCCTTCCACATCCATCAAAGTTTTACCTGCACATCCACCAACACCATTTATTGTATCCATTGCTCCCGATGCGGTCTCCTCTACATTGGGGAGACTGGACGCCTCGTCGCAAAGCGCTTTAGGGAACATCTCCGGACATCCACACCAATCAACCCCACCGCCCTGTGGCCTAACATTTCAACTCCCCCTCCCACTCTGCCGAGGACATGCAGGTCCTGGGCCTCCTTTGCTGCCACTCCCTCACCACCCGATGCCTGGAGGAAGAATGCCTCATCTTCTGTCTCAGAACACTTCAATCCCATGGCATCAATGTGGGCTTCACCAGTTTCCTCATTTCCCCTTCCCCCACCTCACCCCAGTTCCAACCTTCCAGCTCAGCACCGCCCTTATGACCCGTCCTACCTGCCAATCTTCCTTGCCACCTATCCACTCCACCCTCCTCTCTGACCTGTCACCTTCATCCCCACCCCCACTCACCTATTGTACGCTTTGCTACCTTCTCCCCAGCCCCACTCCCCTCCCATTTATCTCTCCACCATGGAAGCTCCCTGCCTTCAGTTGTGATGAAAGGCTTTTGCCCAAAACGTCGAAAACCTGCTGTGCTTTTCCAGCACCATTCTAATCTAGACTCTGATTTTCAGCATCTGCAGTCCTCACTTTTGCCTTGATAACTTTTGTAGTCTGGAGAGTGTGAATGGAGAATTGGGCTGATTTGGAGGTGAAGACAATATGATGGTATTGCTTTGCAGGCACCAAATGTTGTTACCACATCCAACCGGAATGTTGTCTTGGTCACACAGAAACTTTGTTGCTGTGAAGGAGGATGCAGAAATGTTTCTGTGTGATTTGGACAAGAATGGGCAATTGCACACCAGATGCAGTTTAATATTTGTTTATGTGAGGTTGTCCACTTTGGGAACAAAAACAGGAAGGTGGATTATTGTCTTTGTGATAGATTTGGAAAGGGAACAGTGAGAATTGGCTGTTCCTTCTACCTTCCGGTTCATTAATGTCCTTGAGGGAAGGAAACTGCCATCCTTACCTGGTCAGGTCTACATGTGATTCCAGACCCATTGCAATGCGGTTGATTCTTAACAGCAAACTAGGATGGGTAACAGGCAGCTGCACCATCATCTTCAATTGAATTTTTAAGAAGTGAACAAGTGACTGAAAGTAAGCATTGCAGATGCAGCAGCTGGTGAAGAAGGCAAATGTTGTCCTTCATAATGAGAGGTGTCAAGTACAGGAAGTTCTGCTGCAATTGTACTGGATGAGGCCACATCTGGAATATTGTGTGCACTGTTTTTGTCTCCTTATCTGAGGAAGGATGTTCTGGCTATGAGGAGAGTGCAGCGAAGGTTTGCCAGACTGATTCCTGAGATGGAGGAACCCATATCTGCTGGCTTGATTGATCATAGACCACAGAACCCCAATGGAGTGAAAACAGGCCTTTTGGTCCAACAAGTCCATACCAACACTTCGAAGAGTAACCCACCCAGACCCATTCCCCTACCCTTTTATCTACATTTACCCCTGACTAATGAACCTAACCTACACTCCCCTGAACACTATGGACAATTTAGCATGCCCAATTCACTTAACCTGCACATCTTTGGATTGTGGGAGGAAACCGGAGCACTCGGAGGAAACCTACACAGACACAGGGAGAATGTGCAAAGTTCACACAGAATGTGGTCCAAGGCTGGAATCAAACCCAGGTCCCATGCACTGTGAGGCAGTAGTGCTAACCAATGAGCCACCATTGCTCAGTAGTTAACACAGCTGCCTCACAGGTTCAACTCCACTTTCAGGTGACTATGTAGTGTTTGCATATTTGCCTCGTGCTTTGTGGATTCTCTGAGCACTCCAGTTTCCTTCCACCATGTGCAGGTTAGATGGATTGGCCATGCTAAACTGCCCATAGCATCTTGGGACATGTAGATTAGGTGGATTAACCATGGGAAACGCAGGATTACAGGAGTAGGGAAGGGAAGGGGGATGGGGGCGTGTCTGGGTGGGAAGCTCTTTGGAGGTTCGGTATGGGCTCGATGGGCCGAATGGCCTGCTTCCACATTGTTGTCATTCTGTGTGTGAAGAGAGACTGGATCAGTTATGATTGTATTCACCTAATTCCAGAAGATTCTTTGCAAACCTTGACTTCTCCTGCACCATTAACCTGTATAAAGTTTCTTGTTTATGTTATACTGCTTTTCAGATACAGCAGCCCGCCTTATGCAAATTAAGCTCATTTGACCAGTACAGGTCATTCTGTTCTAACGCATTTCGTTACTGTGATGAATTGGGAAATTGGGGACACTGTTTATAAAGCGTGAACTTTTAAAATGCGTGTTGGCTGTAACACAATTATATTGCCAACACTTTAAGCACTGTTTCTGAAGTGTGATTTTTTTTTTCTATTACACGTGGTTGCACAAGAATGCAACCATCGTGTTATCGAAGAACTACCTGCATTCAGAATGCTATCTCTGCCTCTCTGAACTCCTCCCCTCCCTGCTCTTTCTACTTCCACTCTGGACAAGCTGCTCCATTTGAAAGCATGGTCACTGACTAGACAGTAGATTCAGAGAGGTTTACAGTCACCACTGAGAATAAAAGGCCCATCATGTCCATGCTGGTCAAAACAAATCCATGAATTCCAATCCCATTTGCCCAGCATTTGACATCATAGCCTTGGCATCGTAAGTGCGTATCTAAATCCTTCTTCAATGTGATGACGGTTTTTGCCTATGCCATCTTTATTTGCAGTGAGTTCCAGATTCCCTTCCATACTCTGGATGAAATCTAATTACTCAAATACTGTATAAAGCTCCTCATCTTTGCTTTGAATTTCTGTTCCCCACACCTTACTCGTTATTGATCCCTCCCCTCAAGGTAAAATATTCTCCTTGTCTATGCCCCTCAGATCCCTGTACATCTCTATTAGATCCTCACCCTGCTCCAAACGAAACAAATTGAGCTTATCCAACCTGCCTACATCGCTGAAATGCTCCATCCCAGGCAATATCCTGGTGAATCTTCTCTGCAACCTCGCCAATACAATCACCTCCTTCCTTATTATGCACACACCAAAATTGTACATTTCCATCATCAGCTCTCAGCTCTTATAACCTAAGTCACTACTGATAAAGGCAACTGTCCCATGTGACTTCTTAACCACCATATTTAAATGTCTTGGCATGGAGTGAAAAATAAACAGGTTGGGACTCTACTCCCTGGAGTTCCCTGGTGAAATCCACCAGCACTTTCTGTGTTTATAGCTTGCAATGTTAAGTCTTTCCCCACACTATCTTTCTAGATGCTGCCAGACCTGCTGAGTCTCTCCAGTGATTTCTGTTTCTATTTCATATTTCCAGCAAGTATTGTTCTCTTATTTTGCAAATGCACAATTTGATTCAATTGTCTTTCAATTTCACAGAAAACCACTGGACTCAAAAGCTGACTCACTATCTTTGGGTGACGGGAATTGCACTGTTCATTGTTGTTGTAGCAGCTGCAATTGTGATGAAAATGAGAAACGGGAAGAAAAGAGGTTGGAGAAGGATACACTTTTCTTTAATATTGTGAGACTGAATTGTTCTAGAGCTATAACGTTTCAAAAAATGGAACAGCATTCAAACGACTGCCCCCTTCACCCCTAAAAATTCAGGTGAAGACCACAAATAGCACCATGAGGAATCGGGTAAGGAGTAGGCCATTCAGCCCCTTGTGCCCACCCCAGCTCCACCATTCATAGGGATCATGGCTTTCCTTTGATTTCCTGACTGATCAAGAATCTCTCTGTCTCAGCTGTAAATATACACAAGGACTCTGCAACCCTCCCCACTACACACAGCTCTCTATGGCAAGGGGTTCCATAGACTCAGCCCTCTGAGAGAAGAAATTCCTCCTCATCAGCCTTAAATTGGCATCCTTTTGTCTAAGATTGTGTCCTCTGGTCTGAGACTGTCCTGTGAGGGGGAAGCATACTCTTTGCAATGACCCTGTCAAGCCCCTTTAAGTTTTATCCTTCTATATTTCAGTGAGTAGAGTTCTAACCTCTTTAGCCTTTGCCCAATAGTTGACCACTGAATCTGTATCACCCATTGTTGAAGTCAAAGGTAAGGCATTTGTTTGATGTTAGTTTCTCACTCTTGCTTCTGGCAATACAGTGAGTCAGAAGAAAAAAAAAATCATTGTTTACATTATTCTCATTATGAATTTTCATTAATTACTAATTACTAAGAGGACAAGACAGGATGACCACAGGAAGGATGCTTCCAGTGACTGGGGGAGTTCAGTGGCGGGGGAGGGTGGTTACAGTCTGAAGAAACACAAGATAGGACTGAGAGGGAGGTATCATCCGAGAATACAAATTATTCCAATGGGCACCAATGCATCTTTATTTGGTAATATTTGGGTGTAAATAATTGAAACTCCATTCGATGAGTGAAGGGGTTGGGTGTATTCAGCATCACCTATATTATTGGAGTCAAATGTTCTTTTTTTTTCCCTATTTAAAGGACATGCTACATTCAGAGAATCTATCACCAAGTTTCAGATGCAAAATATTGCAAACACAATCGACCCATTGTGTTCAGAGGTGACACACTATGCAACTGAAGATTGAAGACTGGTTATACATCGTTGATTCATAGTGGAGAACATTGTCCTTGTCAGAATCTACTCTTCACTCCTAGAATTTTGTGAAGTTTTGACAACACATTGAATGCATAAACTCTGATTTTTGAAGAGAATACAGAATTAGAATCATAGTCCTCCACAGGACAGAAAAGTTCCTTTAGCCCATTAAATCTGAACTGATGTTAAAACAACTCTAAATCCACAGCAGTACTACTTTCCCTCACTAGACTCCCATACTCTTGAATGTTATGACACTTCAAGTGTTCATCCAAGTACTTTTTAAATGTTGGGAGGTTTCCTGCCCCAATTACCCTCCCAGACAGTCCATTCCAGACCCCCGCCACACTTTGAGGGAAATGATCCTCAAATCTCCCTCTGAGCCTCCTGTCTTTCACTTTAAAATAATACCCACTTGTTATTAACCCTGTGATTAAGGGGAATAACTGCCTCCTATCCAGCCTGTCCATGCCCCTCATAATCTTGTATTTGATTTCATCATCTTGAAGTCATATGGTGCAGAAACATATCCTTTGATCTAACTCATCCGGTCTTCACCACTTCCTCTGGCAGCTCATTCCATACATGCACTATATACTGCATTTGGAACTTACTCCTTGGATCCTTTATATAGCTTAAACTTATGCTCTCTAATTTTGACCTCCTCCACCCCATAAAAAGACCTTGGCCCTTCACCCTACTCATGCCCCTCATGATTTTGTGGCTCTATAACATCACCCCTCAATCTCCAATGCTCCAGAAAAAATAAACCCAGGCTATTCAGCTTTTCACTATAACTCAAATTCTCCAGTCCTGAACTGTGTGCAGTTTTCTAAAACTGTCCTCACCAACGTCATGCATAGCTGCAACGTGACGTCCCAACTCCTGTACTCAGTGTTTGACAAATGAAGGCAAGTGTGCTAAATGCCTTCTTCACCACCCAGTCTACATGCGACACCACAGAGTCAGAGCCCTACAGCACAGAGACAGGCCCTTTGGCCCAAACTGTTCCATGCTGACTAAAGTGTCCATCAATGCTAACCCCATTTTCCCTCTAAACCTTTCCTATCCATGTACTTGTGCAAATGCCTTTTAAATGTTGTTAATGTACCCACCTCAGCCACTTCAATCTGGCAGCTTATTCCATAAGCGTACCACCCTTTCTGTAAAATAGCTCCCTTTTATTCTTTATCCTCTAACCTTAAACTGATGCCACTTTCAAGGACTTGGAGGTGCTGGTGTTGGACTGGGGTGGACAAAGTTAAAAATCACACCACACCAGGTTATCGTCCAATAGGTTTATTTGGAAGCACTAGCTTTCGGAGCGCTGCACCTTCATCACAACCACCTGATGAAGGAGCGTCACTCCGAAAGCTAGTGCTTCCAAATAAACCTGTTGGACTATAACCTGGTGTGGTGTGATTTTTAACTTTGTCCACTTTCAAGGAACTATGCACCAAAGTCTTTTTTATTGGCAAAACTCTTCAGGGCCCCAACATTAACTGTAGAGGTCCTGCCTTGGCTTGCCATACCAAAATGTAGCACCTCACATTTATCTAAATTAAACTCCATCTGCCACTCCTCGCCTATTGGCCCATCTGGTATAAGGGCTGTTGTGCTCTGAGACAATCTTCTTCACTGTCCATTACATCATCTATTTTGGTGTTATCTGCAAACTTACTAACCATGCCTCCTATATTTACATCCAAGTAATTTATATAAATGACAAAAAGCAGTGGACCCAGCACCAATCCATGTGACACACAGCTGATCACAGGCCCCCAGTCCAAAAAGCAACCTTCTACTACAAGTGAATTTAACTTACAATAATTTGATAAAAATGTGTGTCTCATCACATTAAATGAATATTGCAGTTTTCTGTGGAGCAGGTGGGATTTGAACTTGGATTCCTGGCTCAGAGGTAGAGACATAACATAAACAAGCATCCATGCATACACAAAATCAGAAGCGCACATACAGGCAAACACAAACACAGAAAAGCATTAAGTACACCTATAACAAACAGCACACAAATACAATTAAGTGAGTACGTATACACAGAAGCATATACTTGCATAAAGAAAAACAAGCAGACACTTGCACATACTCATATGCAAATATACCAGTGCATGGAGACAAAAGCACCAGTGCACACACAAAGAAAACACAGAAAACACCAAGCACCAAAACTGTCTCAGACACACACAAACACAAGTATGCACATAAAAAAGCACAAGCAAATATACACAAGTGCATGCTCATACACACAGAAAAGTACTCAAACACACGCACACAAAAATGCAAGCACACATACAAAATCATAAGCGCACGTTGACTCAAACATGCACACAAAGAAAAATTCAGGCATGTACACAAAAACACAAGCACATGTGCACACAAATATAAACGGACATAAATAAAAAACAGGTATGTATAAAAACACCACAAATACAAGTCCACGCACACATAAGTGCACAACAGGCACACAAAGACACAAACAAAAACACATGCATACACAAATACAAGCACAAAAAAAAATCAAGCACACCCGGGCATTGGCAAACAAAAACACAAACATATATCCACAAAATATAAGCCTACATACACAGAAATACAAATGCACAAAAAAAACGCAAGCATGCACACAAACACAAAATGTGAGTACATACACAAGCACATGCAAACTCAAGCTTACAAAAAAACAAACATATGGACACAACATATTAAAAAGAAGCACACACACGCACACACAAAAACACACCTGCATCAAACAAGAATGTGGGTGTGCACACACATAAAATCACACACACACAAGTGCATGCATAGAGTAAACAAACACAGTGCACACATTGAAAAGCACAAGAGCACATACACAGAGAAAAACACAAGCAAACACACAAAAGAACAAGAACACAAACACTAGTTTACACATCCATACACCATGGGGTAGCAAGGTGGCTCAGTGGTTAGCACTGCTGCCTCAGGGCATGGTTAGGAACATGGGAGTGGGATATCATAGCAATTACAGAAAAATGACTCAGGGATGGGCAGGACTGGCAGCTTAATGTTCCAGGATACAAATCCTACAGGAAGGATAGAAAGGGAGGCAAGAGAGGGGGTGTTGGGGGGGGGTGGGGGATGGGGGTGGCAATTTTGATAAGGGATAACATTTCAGCTGTGCTGAGGGAGGATATTCCTGGAAATACTTCCAGGGAAGTTATTTGGGTAGAACTGAGAAGTAAGAAAGGGATGCTCATCTTATTGGGATTGTATTATAGACCTCCTAATAGTCAGAGGGAAATTGAGAAACAAATTTGTAAGGAGATCTCAGCTATCTGTAAGAATAACAGGGTGGTTATTAGATTACTTACAGTGTGGACAGAGGCCCTTCAGCCCAACAAGTCCACATCGACCTGCTGAAGCATTCTCCTACATTTACCCCTTCACCTAACACGACATGCAATTTACTTAACCTGCACATATTTGGATTGTGGGAGGAAACCAGAGCAAACCCACACATTTCACAGGGAGAATGTGTAAACACCATACAGAGAGTTGCCTGAGGTAGGAATTGAACCCAGATCTCCTGGCACTGCAAGGCAGCAGTGCTAACCACTGTGCCACCAGGACTTTACCTTTCCAAGCATAGACTGGTACTGCCATAGTGTTAAGGGTTTAGCTGGAGACACATTTATTAAGTGTGTACAAGACAATATTCTGATTAAGTATGTGGATGTACCTACTAGAGAAGGTGCATAACCTGACCTTCTCTTGAGAAATAAGGCAGGGCTGGTGACTGAGGTGTCAGTAGGGGAGCACTTTGGGGCCAGCAACCATAATTCTATTAGATTTAAAATTATGATGGAAAAGAATAGACGAAATCTAAAAGTTGAAGTTCTAAATTGGAGAAAGGCTAATTTTGACGGTATTAGGCAAGAACTTTCAAAAGCTGATTGGGGGCAGAAATACGCAGGTAAAGGACGGCTGGAAAATGGGAAGCCTTCAGAAATGAGATAACGAGAATCCAGAGAAAGTATATTCCTGTCAGGGTGGAAGGAAAGGCTGGTAGGTATAGGGAATGCTGGATGACTAAAGAAAGAGGGTTTGGTTAAGAAAAAGAAGGAAGTATATGTAAGGTAGAGACAGGAGAGTGAATCCTTAGAAGAATATAAAGAAAGTATACTTAAGAGGGAAACCAGGAGGGAAAAAAGGGGGCATGCGATAGCTTTGGCAAATAGAACTAAGGAGAAGTTAAGGAGAGTTTTTACAAATACATTAAGAACAAAAGGGTAACTAGGGAGAGAATAAGGCCTCTCAAAGATCCGTAAAGCTGCCTTTGTGTGGAGCAGCAGAAAATGGGTGAGATACTAAATGAATATTTTGCATCAGCATTTACTGTGGAAAAGGATAAGGAAGGTATCTAGGACAAATGTTCGGCACAACATCGTGGGCTGAAGGGCCTGTTCTGTACTGTATTGTTCTATATAGACTGTATGGAAATAGATGGTGACATCTTGCAAAATGTCCATATTACAGAGGAGGAGGTGCTGGATGTCTTGAAACGGGAAAAGATGGATAAATCCAAGGACCTGATCAGGCATACCCTAGAACTCTGTGGGAAGCTAGAGAAGTGATTGCTGGACTTCTTGCTGAGATATTTGTATCATCGATAGTCACAGGTGAAGGGCCGGAAGACTGGAGGTTGGCTAACGTGGTGCCACTGTTTAAGAAGGGCGGTAAAGACAAGCCAGGGAACTATAGACCGGTGAGCCTGACCTCAGTGGTGGGCAAGTTGTTGGAAGTAATCCTGAGGGACAGGATGTACATGTATTTGGAAAGGCAATGACTGATTAGGGATAGTCAACATGTGCGTGGGAAATCATGTCTCACAAACTTGATTGAGTTTTTTGAAGAAGTAACAAAGAGGATTGATGAGGGCAGAGCAGTAGATGTGATGTATATGGACTGCAGTAAGGCGTTTGACAAGGTTCCCTATGAGAGACTGATGAGCAAGGTTAGATCTCACGGAATACAGGGAGAACTAGCCATTTGGATACAGAACTGACTCAAAGGTAGAAGACAGTGGCTGGTGGTGGAGGGGTGTTTTTCAGACTGGAGGCCTGTGACCAGTAGAGTGCCACAAGGATTAGTGCTGGGTCCTCTACTTTTTGTCATTTACATAAGTGATTTGGATGCGAGCATAAGAGGTACAGTTAGTAAGTTTGCAGATGACACCAAAATTGGAGGTGTAGTGGACAGTGAAGAGGGTTACCTCAAATTACATCAGGATCTTGACCACGTGGGCCAATGGGCTGAGAAGTGGCAGATGGAGTTTAATTCAGATAAATGCGAGGTGCTGCATTATGGGAAAGCAAATCTTAGCAGGACTTATACACTTAATGGTAAGGTCCTAGGGAGTGTTGCTGAACAAAGAGACCTTGGAATGCAGGTTCATAGCTCCTTGAAAGTGGAGTCGCAGGTAGATAAGACAGTGAAGAAGTGTTTGGTATGCTTTCCTTTATCGGTCAGAGTGTTGAGTACAGAACTTGGGAGGTCATGTTGCGGCTGTACAGGACATTGGCTAGGCCACTGTTGGAATATTGGAATAATTCTGGTCTCCTTCCTATCGGAAAGATGTTGTGAAACTTGAAAGGGTTCAGAAAAGATGTACAAGGCTATTGCCAGGGTTGGAGGATTTGAGCTATAGAAAGAGGCTGAACAGGCTGGCGCTGTTTTCCCTGGAGTATCGGAGGCTGAGGGGTGATCTTTTTGAGGTTTACAAAATTATGAGGGTAAATAGGGTAAATAGGCAAAGTCTTTTTCCTGGGGTCGGGGAGTCCAGAACTAGAGGGCATAGGTTTAGGGTGAGAGGGGAAAGATATAAAAGAGACCTAAGGGGCAACTTTTTCATACAGAGGGTGGTACGTGTATGGAATGAGCTGCCAGAGGAAGTGGTGGAGGCTGGTACAATTGCAATATTTAAGAGGCATTTCGATGGGTATATGAATAGGAAGGGATATGGGCCGGGTGCTGGCAGGTGGGACTAGATGGGTTGGGATATCTGGTTGGCATGGACGGGTTGGACCGAAGTGTCTGTTTCCATGCTGAACATCTCTATGACTCTATGACTCTATGAGGTGAGTGGGACAGATAGCTTTTGCCGTCAATCTTCAATGATTTCCCAGTTATTGCTGGACTCTGAATTTCAGGTTTTTATTTGAATTCACATTCCACCATCTGTCATGGAGGATTCAAACTCGGTAATGTCTCCACAACACTACCGTGCTCTCTGGATGAACTGTCCAGTGATCATAACACAAGGCCATTGGCTCCATGTCAAAGTGGGCGGTCAGGTTGGACACTCACAGAGCTCACAACAAAAAGGTCTGGGAGGTTTTGAGGTCTCTGAGAAACTATTTATTGCTCAGAAAGATTCATTTCATATTTATTCCCAGTGGATTTTATTTTTCAGAGGGCAGTTAGGAGTAAACCAGTTTGCTGTGGATCTGGAGCCACACGCAGGCTAGCTTTGGTAAGATTTCAGCAGATATCCTTCCCTGAAAGCCATTAGTGAACCAGATGGGTCACACAACCGTCAGCAGGAATTCCATGCTCGCCATCAGTCTAGCCTTTAGGTTACAGATGTTGAATTGGAATGAAATGAACCATCTGACCCAGTGGATTTTGAATCCGTCCCCACACCCCCTACAACATCAGTCTGGATTTGTGGATTGTTAACCCAATGACATTCTTACTGCACCACCACTATTGTAGCAGTGAAATAAAGTTTGAGTGTGCACCCACAGTGAGAGATTAAAAATGGACAGAAAGTGATTAACTCTTTCTCTGTGTTTTCTTGAAAGCAGAGGAGGGAGTCTGTATGTGAACCTGATCCTTGGAATAAGGTCTGGGATATTCATTGTAGCTGTTGTTCTCCCTGTTGCTGGTGTTTGTGGCTGCAGTCAGCATACAGTTAAAGGAACCTGATAGAATGTTCCAAGCTTTCTACAGCTTTGTAAGTGCAACCACATTACAGGTGTTCTTTCATGAGGTTGTACCGAATCCAGTTAATGGCACTGGTTAGGATCATGTGAGAGTCATAGATTCATTGCAGAACATAATGAGGACATTTAGTCCTTCCTCACAATCCCTGCTCTGTATATCAAACACACAAATTTCCCCCGATCCTTGTCTCATCACTTTCCATTGTCTCCCTGAATTAAACCTGTCCCCACATGCTCCACCATGGTCAGAGTCACCACAATATCCTTCACTCTGAGGGGAACAGCCTCAGCTTCTCCAACTGAATCCTGTCACAAAATCCCTGCTCATAGGAACCATTCAGGTCAATCTCCGGCCACACGCACTCCAGGACACTCAACTCTTTCCCCCTCAAACACCTTCACATCCTCCTCTCGCACTGTCCCTCACACCCTCCCTCCAGAACCCTCACAGCCACCCCCCTCAAACACCCTCACATCCTCCTCTCACACTGTCCCTCAGACCCTCCCTCCAGGACCCTCACCTCCATCCCCCTCAAACACCGTCACATTCTCCTCTCCCACTGTCCCTCACGACATCCTCACATCCTCCTCTCCTTCTGACCCTCACACTGTATCCCTCCAGGACCCTCACCTCCATCCCCCTCAAACATCCTCACATCCTCCTCTCCCACTGTCCCTCACACCCTCTCTTTCGATCACATTCAGCTCCTTCCCCCTCAAACACCCTCTCACCCTCCTCTCCCACTGTACCTCACACAATCCCTCTAGGACCCTCACCTCCTTCCCCCTCAAACACCTCAATATCCAACTCTCCCACTTTCCCACACACCCTCCCTCCAGGACTCTCACCTCCTTCACATCTAAATACCCTCACATCCTCCTCTCCCAATGTCCCTCACATCCTCCAGCCAGGTCCCTCACCTCCTTCCCCCTCAAACACCGTCATATCCACCACTCACACTGTCCCTCACACACTCCCTGCTGGACACTCACCTCCTTCCCCCTCAAACACCTTCACATCCTCGTCTCCCACTGTCCCTCACAAACTCCCTCCTGGACCCTCACCTCTTTCCACCTCAGACACCCTCACATCCTCCTCTCCCACTGACCCCACACACTCCCTCCAGGATCCTCAACTCCTTCCCCCTCAAATGCCCTCACATCGTCCTCTCCCACTGTCCCTCACACCCTCCCTCCAGAACCCTCACCTCCATCACGCTCAAACACCTTCACATCCTCCTGTCCCACTGTCCCTCACACCCTCCCTCCAGAACCCTCACCTCCTTCCTTCTCAAACACCCTCACATCCTCCTGTCCCACTGTCCCTCACACTGTCTCCCTCCAGGCCCCTCACCTCCTTCCCCCTCAAACACCCTCACATCATCCTCTCCCACTGTCCCTCAGGCTGTATCCCTCCCGGACCCTCACCTCCTTCCCCCTCAAACACCCTCACATTCTCCTCTCCCACTGTCCCTCACACCCTCCCTCCAGGACCCTCACCTCATTCCCACTCAAATACCCTCACATCCTCCTCTCCTACTGTCCCTCACACCCTCCGGCCAGGTCCCTCACCTCCTTCCCCCTTAAACACCCTCATATCCTCCTCTCCCACTGTGCCTCACACACTCCCTCCTGGACCTTCACCTCTTTCCCACTCAGACATCCTCACATCCTCCTCTCCCTCTGACCCCACACCTTCCCTCCAGGACCCTCACCTCCTTCCCCCTCAAACAACCTCACATCCTCCTCTCCCACTGTCCCTCACACCGTCCCCCCAGGACCCTTACCTCCTCCCCCCTCAAACACCCTCACATCCTCCCCTCCCATTGTGCCTCACACACTCCCTCTTGGACCCTCACCTCCTTCCCCCTTAAACACCCTCATATCCTCCTCTCCCACTGTCCCTCACACACTCTCTCCTGGACCCTCATCTCTTTCCCCCTCAGACATCCTCACATCCTCCTCTCCCTCTGACCCCAAACACTCCCTCCAGGACCCTCACCTCCTTCCCCCTCAAACAACCTCACATCCTCCTCTACCACTGTCCCTCACACCCTCCCTCCAGGACCCTCACCTCATTCCCACTCAAATACCCTCACATCCTCCTCTCCTACTGTCCCTCACACCCTCCGGCCAGGTCCCTCTCCTCCTTCCCCCTTAAACACCCTCACATCCCCCTCTCCCACCATTCCTAACACACTCTCTCCAGGACCCTCACCACCATCCCCCTCAAAAACCCGCACATCCTCCTCTCCCACCGTCCCTAACAACCACCTCCAGGACCCTCACCTCCTTCCCCCTCAAACACCCTCACATCCTCCTCTCGCACTGTCCCTAAAACCCTCTCTCCAGGTCCCTCACCTCTTTCCTCCTCAAACACCCTCACATTCTCCTCTCCCACTCTCCCTCACACCCTCCGGCCAGGTCCCTCACCTCCTTTCCCCTCAAACACCCTCACATCCTCCTCTCTCACTGTCCCTCACACCCTCCCTCCAGGACCCTCACCTCCTACTCCATCAAACACCCTCACATCCTCCTCTCCCACTGTCCCTCACACTGTCTGCCTCCAGGACCCTCACCTCCTTCCCCCTCAAACACCCTCATATCAAACACCCTCCTCTTCCACTGTCTCTCACACCCTCCCTCCAGGACTCTTAACTCCATCCCCCTCAAGCACCCTCACATCGTCCTGTCCCACTGTCTCTCACAACCTCCCTCCAGAACCCTCACCTCCTTCCTTCTCAACCACCCTCACATCCTCCTGTCCCACTGTCCCTCACACTGTCTCCCTACAGGACCCTCCCCTCCTTCCCCCTCAAATACCTTCACATCCTCCTCTCCCAACGTCCCTCACACCCTCCGGCCAGGTCACTCACCTCATTCCCCCTTAAACACCCTCATCTCCTCCTCTCCCACTGTCCCTCAGACACTCCCTACTGGACCTTCACCTCTTTCCCCCTCAGACATCCTCACATCCTCCTCTCCCTCTGACCCCAAACACTCCCTCCAGGACCCTCACCTCCTTCCTCCTCAAACACCCTCACATCCTCCTCTCCCACTGTCACCCTCATTGTTTCCCTCCAGGACCCTCACCTCCTCCCCCTCAAATACCCTCACATCCTCCTCTCCCACTGTCCCTCACACCCTCCAGCCAGGTCCCTCACCTCCTTCCACCTCAAACACCCTCACATCCTCCTCTCCCACTGTCCCTCACACTCTCCCCCCGGGACCATTACCTCCTCCCCCCTCAAACACCCTCACATCCCCCTCTCCCACCGTCCCTAACACACTCTCTCCAGGACCCTCACCACCATCCCCCTCAATCACCCGCACATCCTCCACTCCCACCGTCCCTAACAACCACCTCCAGGACCCTCACCACCATCCCCCTCAATCACCCGCACATCCTCCACTCCCACCGTCCCTAACAACCACCTCCAGGACCCTCACCTCCTTCCCCCTCAAACACCCTCACATCCTCCTCTGGCACTGTCCCTAACACCCTCTCTCCTGGTCCCTCAACTCTTTCCTCCTCAAACACCCTCACATTCTCCTCTCCCACTCTCCCTCACACCCTCCGGCCAGGTCCCTCACCTCCTTCCCCCTCAAACGCCCTCACATCCTCCTTTCTCACTGTCCCTCACACCCTCCGTCCAGGGCCCTCACCTCCTTCCCCCTCAAACAGCCTCACATTCTCCTCTCCCACTGACCCTCACACCCTCCCTCCAGGACCCTCACCTCCTACTCCATCAAACACCCTCACATCCTCCTCTCCCACTGTCCCTCACACTGTCTGCCTCCAGGACCCTCACCTCCTTCCCCCAAAAACACCCTCATATCAAACACCCTCCTCTTCCACTGTCTCTCACACCCTCCCTCCAGGACCCTTAACTCCATCCCCCTCAAGCACCCTCACATCCTCCTGTCCCACTGTCTCTCACAACCTCCCTCCAGGACCCTCACCTCCCTCCCCCTCAAACATCCTCACCTCATCCTCTCCCACTGTCCCTCAGGCTGTCTCCCTCCCAGACCCTCACCTCTTTCCCCCTCAAATACCATCACATCCTTCTCTCACAACGTCCCTTACACCCTCCCTCTAGGACCCTCACCTCCTTCCTCCTCAAACACCCTCACATCCTCCTCTCCCACTGTCACCCTCATTGTTTCCCTCCAGGACACTCACCTGCTCCCCCTCAAATACCCTCACATCCTCCTCTCCCACTGTCCCTCGCATTGTCTCCCTCCAGTACTCTCACCTCCTCCCCCTCAAATACCCTCACATCCTCCTCTTCCTGCGTCCCTCTCACCCTCCCTCCAGGACCCTCACCTGCTTCCTCCTCAAACACCCTCACATCCTCCTCTCCCACTGTCACCCTCATTGTTTCCCTCCAGGACACTCACCTCCTTCCCCCTCAAAGACCCTCACATCCTCCTCTCCCACTGTCCCTCACACCCTCCCTCCAGCACCCTCACCTCCATCCCCCTTAAACACCCTCACATCCTACTCTCTCATTATCCCTCACACCCTCCCTCTCCAGCATCCTCACCTCCTTCCCCCTCAAACACCCTCACATCCTACTCTCCTCCAGGACCCTCACCTCCTTCCCCCGCAAACACCCTCACATCCTCCCCTCCCACTGCCCCTCACACCCCCCCTCCAGGACCCTCATCTCCATCTCCCTCAAACACCCTCACATCCTCCTCTCCCACTGTCCCCCACAACCTCCCTCCAGCATCCAGACCTCCTTCCCCCTCAAACACCCTCACACCCTCCTCTCCCACTGTCCCTCACACCATCCCTCCAGGACCCTCACCTCCTTCCCCCTCAAAGACCCTCACATCCTCCTCTCCTAGTGTCCCTCCAGGACCCTCACCTCCTTCCCCTTCAAAGACCCTCACATCCTCCTCTCACAACATCCCTCATACTGTCTCCCTCCCGGACTCTCATCTCCTTCACCCTCAACCACCCTTACATCCTCCTCTCTCACTGTCCCTCACACCCTCCGTCCAGGACCCTCGCCTCCTTCCCCCTCAAACACCCTCACATTCTCCTCTCCCACTGACCCTCACACCCTCCCTCCAGGACCCTCACCTCCTACTCCATCAAACACCCTCACATCCTCCTCTCCCACTGTCCCTCACACTGTCTGCCTCCAGGACCCTCACCTCCTTCCCCCTCAAACACCCTCATATCAAACACCCTCCTCTTCCACTGTCTCTCACACCCTCCCTCAGGACCCTTAACTCCATCCCCCTCAAGCACCCTCACATCCTCCTGTCCCACTGTCTCTCACAACCTCCCTCCAGGACCCTCACCTCCCTCCCCCTCAAACATCCTCGCATCCTCCTCTCCTTCTGACCCTCACACTTTTTCCCTCCAGGACATTCACCTCCCTCCTCCTCCATCACCCTCACACCCTCCTCTCCCACTGTACCTCACACCCTCCCTACAGGACCCTCACCTCCTTCCCCCTCAAACACTCTCATGTCCTCCTGTCCCACTGTCCCTCACACTGTCTCCCTCCAGGCCCCTCACCTCCTTTCCCCTCAAACACCCTCACATCATCCTCTCCCACTGTCCCTCAGGCTGTCTCCCTCCAGGACCCTCACCTCTTTCCCCCTCAAATACCCTCACATCCTCCTCTCCCACTGTCCCTCGCATTGTCTCCCTCCAGTACTCTCACCTCCTTTCCCCTCAAATACCCTCACATCTTCCTCTCCCAGCATCCCTCTCACCCTCCTTCCAGGACACTCACCTGCTCCCCCTCAAATACCCTCACATCCTCCTCTTCCTGGGTCCCTCTCATCCTCCCTCCAGGACCCTCACCTCCTTCCTCCTCAAATACCCTCACATCCTCCTCTTCCTGCGTCCCTCTCACCCTCCCTCCAGGACCCTCACCTCCTTCCTCCTCAAACACCCTCACATCCTCCTCTCCCACTGTCACCCTCATTGTTTCCCTCCAGGACACTCACCTCCTTCCCCCTCAAAGACCCTCACATCCTCCTCTCCCACTGTCCCTCACACCCTCTCTTTTGAGCACCCTCACCTCCCTCCCCTTCAAACACCCTCACATCCTCCTCTCCCACTGTCACCCTCATTGTTTCCCTCCAGGACACTCACCTCCTTTCCCCTCAAATACCCTCACATCCTCCTTTCCCACTGTCCCTCACACCCTCCCTTTTGAGCACCCTCACCTCCCTCCCCCTCAAACACCCTCACATCCTCCTCTCCCACTGTCCCTCACACCCTCCCTCCAGCACCCTCAGCTCCATCCCCCTCAAACACCCTCACATCCTACTCTCCCACTATCCCTCACACCCTCCCTCTTCAGCACCCTCACCTCCTTCCCCCTCAAACACCCTCACATCCTCCCCTCCCACTGCCCCTCACACCCCCCCCTCCAGGACCCTCATCTCCATCTCCCTCAAACACCCTCACATCCTCCCCTCCCACTGCCCCTCCAGGACCCTCACCTCCTTCCCCCTCAAACACCCTCACATCCTACTCTCCTCCAGGACCCTCACCTCCTTCCCCCGCAAACACCCTCACATCCTCCCCTCCCACTGCCCCTCACACCCCCCCTCCAGGACCCTCATCTCCATCTCCCTCAAACACCCTCACATCCTCCTCTCCCACTGTCCCTCGCACCCCCCCTCCAGCATCCTGACCTCCTTCCCCCTCAAACACCCTCACACTCTCCTCTCCCACTGTCCCTCACACCGTCCCTCCAGGACCCTCACCTCCTTCCCCCTCAAAGACCCTCACATCCTCCTCTCCCACTGTCCCTCCAGGACCCTCACCTCCTTCCCCTTCAAAGACCCTCACATCCTCCTCTCACAACATCCCTCACACTGTCTCCCTCCCGGACCCTCAGCAGCTTCACCCTCAACCACCCTCACATCCTCCTCTCTCACTGTCCCTCACACCCTCCGTCCAGGACCCTCGCCTCCTTCCCCCTCAAACACCCTCACATTCTCCTCTCCCACTGACCCTCACACCCTCCCTCCAGGACCCTCACCTCCTACTCCATCAAACACCCTCACATCCTCCTCTCCCACTGTCCCTCACACTGTCTGCCTCCAGGACCCTCACCTCCTTCCCCCTTAAGTACCCTCATATCAAACACCCTCCTCTTCCACTGTCCCTCACACCCTCCCTCCCAGACCCTCACCTCTTTCCCCCACAAATACCCTCACATCCTCCTCTCCCACTGTCCCTCGCACTGTCTCCCTCCCGGACCCTCACCTCCTTCCCCCTCAAATACCCTCACATCCTCCTCTCCCAGAATCCCTCTCACCCTCCTTCCAGGACACTCACATCCTCCCCCTCAAATACCCTCACATCCTCCTTTTCCTGTGTCCCTCTCACCCTCCCTCCAGGACCCTCACCTCCTTCCTTCTCAAACACCCTCACATCCTCCTCTCCCACTGTCACCCTCATTGTTTCCCTCCAGGACACTCACCTCCTTCCCCCTCAAACACCCTCACATCCTCCTTTCCCACTGTCCCTCACACCCTCCCTTTTGAGCACCCTCACCTCCTTCCCCCTCAAACACCCTCACATCCTCATCTCCCACTATCCCTCACACCCTCCCTCTCCAGCACCCTCACCTCCTTCTCCCTCAAACACCCTCACATCCTACTCTCCTCCAGGACCCTCATCTCCTTCACCCGCAAACACCCTCACATCCTCCCCTCCCACTGTCCCTCACACCCCCCCTCCAGGACCCTCATCTCCATCTGCCTCAAACACCCTCACATCCTCCTCTCCCACTGTCCCTCACACCCTCCAGCATCCTGACCTCCTTCCCCCTCAAACACCCTCACACCCTCCTCTCCCACTGTCCCTCACACCCTCCCTCCAGGACCCTCACATCCTTCCCCCTCAAAGACCCTCACACCCTCCTCTCCCACTGTCCCTCCAGGACCCTCACCTCCTTCCCCCTCAAAGGTCCTCACATCCACCTCTCGCACTGTCCCTCACACCATCCCTCCAGGACCCTCACCTCCTTCCCCCTCAAAGATCCTCACATCCACCTCTCGCACTGTCCCTCACACCCTCCCTCCAGGACCCTCACCTCCTTCCCCTTCAAAGACCCTCACATCCTCCTCTCACAACATCCCTCACACTGTCTCCCTCCCGGACCCTCACCTCCTTCCCCCTCAAACACCCTCACATCCTCCTCTCCCACTGTCCCTCGCATTGTCTCCCTCCAGTACTCTCACCTCCTCCCCCTCAAATACCCTCACATCCTCCTCTTCCTGCGTCCTTCTCACCCTCCCTCCAGGACCCTCACCTCCTTCCTCCTCAAACACCCTCACATCCTCCTCTCCCACTGTCACCCTCATTGATTCCCTCCAGGACACTCACCTCCTTCACCCTCAAACACCCTCATATCCTCCTCTCCCACTGTCCCTCACACCCTCCCTTTTGAGCACCCTCACCTCTTTCCCCCTCAAACACCCTCACATCCTCCTCTCCCACTGTCCCTCACACCCTCCCTCCAGGACCCTCACTTCCTTCCCCCTCAAACACCCTCACATCCACCTCTTCCACTGTCCCTCACACCCTCCCTCTCCAGCATCCTCACCTCCTTCCCCCTCAAACACCCTCACACCCTCCTCTCCCACTGTCCCTCACACCGTCCCTCCATGGCCCTCACCTCCTTCCCCCTCAAAGACCCTCACACCCTCCTCTCCCACTGTTCTTCCAGGACCCTCACCTCCTTCCCCCTCAAAGATCCTCACATCCACCTCTCGCACTGTCCCTCACACCCTCCCTCCCGGACCGTCATCTCCTTCACCCTCAAACACCCTCACATCCTCCTCTCCCACTGTCCCTCACACCCTCCCTCCAGGACCCTCACTTCCTTCCCCCTCAAACACCCTCACATCCACCTCTTCCACTGTCCCTCACACCCTCCCTCTCCAGCATCCTCACCTCCTTCCCCCTCAAACACCCTCACACCCTCCTCTCCCACTGTCCCTCACACCGTCCCTCCAGGGCCCTCACCTCCTTCCCCCTCAAAGACCCTCACACCCTCCTCTCCCACTGTCCCTCCAGGACCCTCACCTCCTTCCCCCTCAAAGATCCTCACATCCACCTCTCGCACTGTCCCTCACACCCTCCCTCCAGGACCCTCACCTCCTTCCCCCTCAAACACTCTCATGTCCTCCTGTCCCACTGTCCCTCACACTGTCTCCCTACAGGCCCCTCACCTCCTTCCCCCTCAAACACCCTCACATCATCCTCTCCCACTGTCCCTCAGGCTGTCTCCCTCCCGGACCCTCACCTCCTTCCCCCTCAAACACCCTCACATCCTCCTCTCCCACTGTCCCTCACACCATCCAGCCAGGTCCCTCAGCTCCTTCCCCCTCAAACACCCTCTTATCCACCTTGCCCACTATCCACACACACTCCCTCCTGGACACTCACCTCCTTCCCTCCGAAAGCCCTCATATCCTCCTCTCCCATTGTGCCTCACACTGTCTCCCTCCAGGACCCTCACCTCCTTCCCCCTAAAACACCCTCACATCCTCCTCTCCCAACATCCCTTACACCCTCCCTCCAGGACCCTCACCTCCTTCCCCCTCAAACACCCTCACATCCTCCTCTCCCACTGTCCCTCACACCCTCCCTTTCGAGCACCCTCACCTCCTTCCCCCTCAAACACCCTCACATCCTCCTCTCCCACTGTCCCTCACACCATCCAGCCAGGTCCCTCAGCTCCTTCCCCCTCAAACACCCTCTTATCCACCTTGCCCACTATCCACACACACTGCCTCCTGGACACTCACCTCCTTCCCCCCGAAAGCCCTCATATCCTCCTCTCCCATTGTGCCTCACACTGTCTCCCTCCAAGACCCTCACCTCCTTCCCCCTAAAACACCCTCACATCCTCCTCTCTCACTGTCCCTCACACCCTCCCTCCAGGCCCCTCACCTCCTTCCCCCTCAAACACCCTCACATCCTCCTCTCCCACTGTCCCTCCCACCCTCCCTCCAGGCCCCTCATCTCCTTCCCCCTCAAACACCCTCACATCCTCCTCTCCCACCGTCCCTCACAGCCTCCCTCCAGGAGCCTCACCTCCTTTTCCCTCAAATACCCATGGAACAGTGACTGTTTTGTTGCAAAATTATCGATTATTCTGTGAAGTTTTCCAATAGAGTTTGGTTATTCTGATTTCCTCTTTCTTTTGTTGTATTTTAATCACACTCTATGGATAAAGTGTGTTTCACTTCAAATCTGTTCGTCTGACCGATTAAAATGCAGTGCCTGGAATTTACCTTTAAAAGACGAAAAAGTTAGGGCCTGGGGGAATCTGGTCTGGTCCATAACACTTTAATATCCTCCAGTTCCTACACCCATCAATACAACCGTACCCTCTTGCAGCCCCCACCCCTCCCTATCTCTGTGTTCTCCTCTGCACACACAAACCTCCCTACCTCTGTACCCTCCTCCAGTGCCTACACCTCTCACTATCACTGTAACCTCTTGCAGTCCCTATCGCCTTCCCTATCTCTGTAACATCCTCCAGTCCCTGCACCCTCCCTGTCTCTGTAACCTCTTCTAGTCCCTACACCCTCCCTGCGTCTGTAACCTCCTCCAATCTCTGCAATCCTCCTATCTCGGTACTCTAATGCTCCCTCCCAATATCTGTAATTTACTCCAGCACCACAATTCCGCCCTATCTCTGTACCCTCTTCCCCACATATAACCTTCCCTATCTCGGTACCCTCCTGTACAGCAACTCCAACCCACTATGACTGTAACTTTCTTCAGTTCCTACAACATTCCCAGGCCTGTTTGTTTCCCCAATTCCAATTTCTTGGCCATAGCCCAGTTTCTATCCCTTTCTCAGTAGTGGCTGTGCCTGGATCCTGAGCTCTGAAACTCCATCCCTAAACCTTGAGGCTAAAGGAGAATCTCTGAGACTCTCCCAACACAGCATCAGTCAAACAGAATGTCCCAGCCTCACACTTCCTGCCCACTCTCCTCAGTACAGTAACCACGATAAGGAAGTAAAATCACTGACAGTTAAACAGAACCCAAACCACTTCATATGTAAAGTTCAGAAGTCTACAGAGCTTTTCTGTTTGTCTCTGATTCACAGAACAGTTAAAATGAATCAATTCACACACTGATAGCACAGAAAGAGGCCATTCAGCCCATCATGACTTTTCTGACTCTCCGATAGATCTAACCAATAGTCCCAATGTCCCGCTCATTCACACTCGATCTAAATGCCCATTTCCTCAAAGTTCCTGCTGAATCTACATCCCTAATTCTTTCAGAATCTACATCACCGCAGCTCACTGTGAGCAATAAACCTGAGCCTGCCTGCTCAGTCACAGTCTCTACAAGATGTGAAGAATTATTTTAATGCAGTGGATATAAGGTCAAATTAGGAAAGTATGTAGATTGTGTGGAAGAATATTAGGTGAAAGGTTTAATTTGTGGGAATGGTCCACAGAACTCAACAGTAACCATACAATGGGAGAAGGTGGACAAGAAGAAATATTGGGTGGTTGTGATAAATGATGAAAATAATCTTGGGTGACTTAAACCTACATCTAAATTGGAAAAATCAGATGAATAAGTTGATGGAAAATATTCAGCCTGGACTCCGGTTACTAGTGGTGTGCCACAAGGATCTGTTTTGGGACCACTGCTGTTTATCATTTTTATAAATGACTTAGACGCAGGCATAGATGGGTAGATTAGTAAACTTGCAGATGACTCTAAAGTTGATGGAATAGTGGACAGTGTGGATGAATGTTACAGGTTTCAGGGGGACTTGGATAAACTGCAGAATTGGGTTGAGACATGGCAAATGGAGTTCAACGCAGCTAAATGTGAAGTGATGTACTTTGGGAAGAATAACAGGAAGGTAGAGTACTGGGTCAATGGAAAGATTCTTGGCAGTGTGGATGTGCAGAGGGATCTTGGAGTCCATGTACATAGATCTCTGAAAGTTGCCACCCCGGTGGATAGTGTTGTTAAGAAGGCATACAGTGTGTTAGGTTTCATTGGTAGACGGATTGAGTTGGGCAACCGCAATATGATGATGCAATTATATAAAACGCTGGTGCGGCCACACTTGGAATAGTTTGTGCAGTTCTGGTTCCCATATTTCGAGAAGGATTTGGAAGCATTGAAAAAGGAGCAGAGGAGATTTACCAGGATGTTGCCTGGTCTGGAGAGAAGGTCTTTTGAGGAAAGGCTGAGCGACTTTAACCTGTTCTCATTAGCAAGAAGAAGGCTAAGGGGGGATTTGATAGAGACATACAAGATGATCAGAGGATTAGATAGGGTAGACAGTGAAAGTCTTTTTCCTAGGATGATGACGTCAGCGTATACGAGGGGGCATAACTACAAATTGAGGGGTGATAGATTTAAGACAGATGTCAGAGGCAGGTTCTTTACACAGAGAGTGGGAAGGGCGTGGAATGTAGTTAACTCAGCCACATTAGGGAGATTTAAACAATCCTTGGATAAGCACACGGGTGATTCTGGGATAGTGTAGGGGGGCGAGCTGAGAATAGTTCACAGGTCGGTGCAGTATCGATGGCCGAAAGGTCTGTTCTGTGCTGTACGGTTCTATGTTCTATGTTCTATAAACAACGTGAGTGCTGAGCCTGTTGAGTGAGACCAGAGAGTGATTGGGGAATAATAAAGAAATCATGAGTGAAAACAACAAATATCTTGCACTTCTCTCCATTATAGAGAATACAAAACCAGTCCAGTGATAAATGTAAGTCAGCCAGTGGAAGAGAGAGAGGAACTTTATGGAAGTACATACAATGATGAAGTATGTTGTACTGGTAACACATGGTGCTGTGAGCTGACAAATCCTTGCAATCTGGTGGGCTTCATCCTCAGGTGTTAGTGGAGGTGACAACTTGATGAGTTGATGAGTTGTTGGTAGTTTTACAAACTTTGCTGGATGCTGGAAAGATTCCATCAGATTAGAACACAGCAAATATAACTTCTCTATTCTAGAAAGTAGGGAGGCTACAAACAGGAAACTATAGACCAGTCAGCTTGTTTTCTGTCATGCTGAAGCTTGATGATAAGGAGTATTACTGAGCATTTAAACAAATTCAAGATAATTAGAAAGAGTCCACATGGCTTTGTGAAAGGGCGATCCTGTTCAACCTATTGATTGCAGGTATTTGAAGGGATAATGAGCATTGCGATGAAGGAGAGCCTGCAGACCTATTGTCTGTAAATTTCCAGAACGCATTTGACAAGGTGGCAGGTGAAAGGTTCTTGTACAAGGTAGAAACGTATGGTGTAAATGTGACAAGCTGGTACCACAGGGATCAGTGCTGGAGTTTCAATGTCTTACAATTGGTATCAATGACATAGATGAGGGGAAAGAAGACATGGGAGTTAAAATTGCTAATTACACAAAGATAGACAGGAAAGTATGTTATGGAAAAGACATAAGGAGGTTGCAGAGAGATACAGAAAGATTCAGTGAGTGGGTAAAATTCTGGCAGACGGGATATCATGTGGGAAAATGTAAAGTTATAGAGTCACGCAGAATGGAAACAGACCGTGTTCCAATCAGTCCAAGCAAACCACAATCTTAAACTAAACTAGTCCCACCTACCTGCGCTTGGCTCATACCCCTCCAAACATTTCTTATTCACATACTTATCCAGATGTCTTTTAAACATTGTAACTGTACCCACATCCACCACTTCCTCTGGAACTATTTCACACACAAATTGTGTAAAATGTTGCCCCTCATGTCCGTTTTAAATCTTTCTCTTCTCACATTAAAAATATGGCCCCTGGTCTTGAATTCCCCTATCTTAGGGAAAAGACACCTGCCATTCACCTTATCTAGTCCCCTCATGGCTTAGAAAACCTCTATAAGGTCATCCCTCAACCTCCCACGCTCCAATGAAAAAAGTCCTAGCCTATCCAGCCTCCCCTTACAACTCAAGCCTCCATTCTTGATGACATCCTGGTAAATATTTTCTGAACCCTTTCCGAAGTGACCCAGAACTGGACACAGTACTCCACAAGTGACCTACCAACCTCAGCATGACATCCCTACTCTTACACTCAAAAGGTCTAAATAATGAGCATTAACATACTAAATCCTTCTTAACCATGTTGCCAATAAGTGATGCAAATTTCACAGAATCATGTCCTTAAACCCCAAGGCCTCTTTGTCTGTGGCACTACCCAAAGCCCTACTTTTAATTGTGACAGTCCTGTCCTTGTTTGTTTTACCAAAATGCAAAACCTCACATTTTATCCAAATTAAACTCCATCTGCCACTCCTCAGCTTGTTAACCCAATAGATCAGGATTTGTTTGTAACCTTAAATAACCTTCTTCACTGCCCACTATACCACCAACATTGGTGTCTTCCACAAACTCATTAACCATGCCTCCTATATTCTCATCCAGATCCTTAACTTTAATGACAAACAAAAGTGGACCCAGCATCAATCCCTGTGGAACATTGCTGGTTACAGGCTTCCAGTCTGAAAAACAACTCTCCAACACCACTCTGTCTCCTGCCATGAATCCAATTTTGTATCCAATTGGCAAGCTCACCCTAAATCCCACGTGGTCTAACTTTACTAATTAGTCTCCCATGTGGAACTTTGTCATTGGCTTTACTAAAGTCCAAGTAAACAATACCTACTCATCTGCCCTCATCAAGCTTTTTGGTTACTTCCTCAAAAACTATTCAATCACGTTCATGAGATATGCTTTCCCTCGCACATAACCATGCTGACTCTCCCTAATCATTCCCGGCCTCTCCAAATACATAGATGCCACCATTCAGGATTACCTCCAACAAGTTACCCAACATTGATGTTAGACTCACAGGTCTATAGTCCCCAGGTTTCTCCTTACATCCCTTCTTAAACAAAACCACAACATTAGCCACTGTCCAGCTATCCGGCATCTCATCCATAGTTACAGATGATACAAAAATATCTAAAAGGGATCCTGCAATTGGGGTGGCATGGTGGCTCAGTGGTTGGCACTGATGCCAAACAGCACCAGGGACCCAGATTCAATTCAGCCTCAGGTGACTGTCTGTGTGGAGTTTGCACATTCTCCCTGTGTCTGCGTGGGTTTCCCCCCACATTCCAAAGCTATGCAGGTTAGGTGGATTGGCTGTGTTAAATTGCCCCTTGTGTTCAGTGATGTGTAGATAGGTGCATTAGTCAGGGGTATCGGGGTACGGGAATGGGTTTGGGTGGGTTACTCTTCAGAGGGTCAGTGTGGACTCGTTGGGCTGAAGGGCCTGTTCCACACTGTAGGGATTCTATAATTCTAAGTTAGATAATTTACTTCCCAACTTCACATAACATCCTGGGAGACACTAGATCATGTCATGAGGATTTATCCACATTTATATTTTCTTAGACCTCCAGTATATCCTCTTCTGTAATGTAACCTCCTTTTAAGATATCAATATCTATTTCCTTATGTTCTCTTGCTTCCATTTCTTTCTCCACAGTAAAAGCTGACACAAAATATTCATTTAATAGTCACTACAAAGATGACCTCTTTGCTCTTTCAGGGGCCCTACTCTCTCTCTAGTTGCTCTCTTACTCTTTTGTACTTGCAGAATCTCTTCGGATTTTCCTTAACCTTATTTGCCTAGGCTATCTCATATCCCCTCTTTGCCTTCCTGATTTCCCTCTGAAGAATGCCCCACACTCTTTACACTGTTCAAGAGACATTTGAACCTAGTTGTCTGTGTCTAATACATGATTTTTACCAATTCTTGACGAGAACTTCAATATCTTTATCCATCCATTGTTGCCTAATCCTCCCAGCTTTACCCTTCACTCTGACTCTAGACTCTTGTAATCACAGCTTTGAAAGCCTCCCATTTATCAGATATTCCCTCCCCTGTGAACAGCCTACTCCAATTAACTTCTGAAAGTTCCTGTCTCATACCATTAAAATTTGCCTTACTCCAATTAAAGCATTTAACTTTTATGGAAGCCTTATGCTTTTTCATGAACATTTGAAAAGTAATAGAATGATGATCACTAGACCCAAAGTGTTCCCCTACTATCACCTCAATCATTTGCCCTGTCTTACTACCCAAGAGAAGTCACATTTTGTTCTGGAGAAGCACAGCATATCAGGCAACATCTGAGGAACGGGCACATGCCTGATGAAGGGCTTATGCCCAAAATGTCGACTCTCCTACTCCTCTGATGCTGCCTGACCCGCTGCGCTTTTCCAGCATCACACTTTTCAGCAGCAGGTTACAGTCCAACAGGTTTATTTGAAAACATTAGCTTTTGGAGCACAGCTCCTTCATCAGGTGTTTGTGAGAGAGAGGTGGCATCAGACAGAGAATTATAAGGAAAAGATCAAAGGGTCGTACAACTCATGAGAGCAAATTGAACACACCTAAGATGGCTGTTAAACTTTTAATTGGTTAGGATGGAGGTGTAGGTTTCGATTGATTAATATCCATATCCCAGAATTTCTACCAAGTAAATGCCCCAAGAAAACTGAAGGTGTTATCAATATAAAGGAAGTGACACCTCTGGTCTGAGAGTGTATTTTAGAAGTGAAGTCTTGTTTGGAGTCTGACTGTGTATTTTATTTCCAAAGTAGGAGTTTATAAAATGCCACATTGACTGACTGTCTACAAATTGTGTACTTTTTGAACAAAATTGAATGTACCTGTAAACACAAATCTGCTGTGTGTGTTTATGAGAGAATGTGTGCATGTGCATGTGTGTGTGAGAGACAGAGACAGTAGGAGAGAGAGAGTGTGTGCGTGTTTGAGAGAGAGTGTATATGAGAGAGACTGTGTGTATGAGAGAGGCTCTGTGTGAGTGTGTTTGTGTGAGAGAGAGAGTGAGAGAGAGAGTGTGTATGAGAGAGAGTTGTGTGTGTATGAGAGAGTGTATGCATGAGAGATGCCCTGCGTGAGTGTGTTTGTGTGAGAGAGTGTGTGTATGACAGAGGTTCTGTGTGAGTGTGTTTGTGTGAGAGAGTGTGTGAGTGTGTGAGAGAGAGTATGTATGAGAGTGTATGTATGAGAGATGCTCTGCGTGAGTGTGTTTGTGTGAGAGTGTGTGTATGACAGAGGTTCTGTGTGAGTGTGTTTGTGTGAGTGTGTTTGTGTGAGAGAGTGTGTGAGTGTGTGGTGAGAGAGAGTGTGTATGAGAGTGTATGTATGAGAGAGGCTCTGTGTGTGTGTTTGTGTGAGAGAGTGTGTGAGTGTGAGAGAGAGAGTGTGTATGAGAGTGTATGTATGAGAGAGGCTCTGTGTGTTTGTGTGTGTGTGTGTGTACACTGTGATGGGGGTCTCCTGTCATGTGACATGAACCCAAGATTCCAGTTGAGGCCATCCTCATGGGTACCGAACTTGGCTATCAGCCTCAGATTTGGGACTCTGCGTCGTTGTGTGTCCCAAAATCCACCTTGGAGGATGGTCACCTGAAGATCTGAGGCCGAAAGTCCCTGACTGCTGAAGTGTTCCCTGACTGGGAGCAAACACCCCTGTCTGGCAATTGTTGCATGGTGTCCATTCATCTGCTGTTGCAATATCTGCTTGGTCTCACCAATGGAGCATCCTTGCATGCAGCGTGTGAGATGGACAACATTGGCCAAGTCACAGGAGTATCAGCTGTGCACATAGTGGGCAGTTTCCCCATATATAACAGTGCTATCCATGTCAATGTCAGAGTCTGCCCTGACAGGGTTGTACTGTGTCATGGTTGATGTTGCCCTGGAAGCCGGGCAGTTTGCTGCGAACAGTCGTCTGTTTTAGGTTTGGTGATTGTTTAAAGGCAAGAACGGGAGGTGTAGGGAAGGTCTTGGAGAGGCACTCGTTGTTATCGATGATGTGCTGCAAGCTGTGAAGAATGTACCATAGTTTCTCCGCTCCCGGGAAATTCGGGACAAAGAAGGATACCCTATCGATGGTGTCTCCTGAGCAGGTCCTCGCCAGTTTTTGCTGTGGCGCATCAGAGCTGGTGACCGATGAGATGAGCATCATACCCCGTTTTATTACCCTTTGATCTTTTCCTTATAAATTCTGTGTCTATGATCTTCCCCTCTGACTAGTGCCTGATGAAGGAGCAGTGCTCTGAAAGCCAGTGATTTCAAATAAACCCGTTGGACAATAAAACGGTGTTATATGATTTTTGACCCTGTCATTTCTAATTAGCTCCCACTCTTTGAAGATTCATAACCATCCTCTATCTTTTCATTTACAACTCTACATACCCCCTCCTCGAACAGTTCACAGTCTCCCATCATAGAAGCAGCAAATCTCCCCACTAGGATATTGGTCCACATCCAGCCCAGGTTTAAACCATCCTTTTTAAACAGGTCTTTTCTGTATCAGAAAAGATCTTAATGATCCACGAACCTGAATCTTCTCCAGCCATTAATGTATCACCTTTATCCTTTTTATTTTTTCCCCTCATTTGAGCTTGGCACTTGCAGTAAACCAGAGATGACTACTTTTGAGGTTTTGCATTTTAATCTTGTACCTAACTTCTCATATTCACTCTGTAAGGCCTTAACAGTAATAGCCCTAACTATATCATTCATACCAATGTGTCCAACACTCTTCCTTTTAACAATATTAGCTTCTCTACAGTGTGGAAACAGGCCCTTTGGCACAACAAGTCCACAGTGACCCTCTGAAGAGCAACCCACCCAGAGATTCCCCGTAACGCTACAGGCAATTTTTAGCATGGCCAATTCAGCTAACCTCCACATCTTTGGACTGTGTGAGGAAACTGGAGCACCCAGAGGAAACCTACGCAGACACGGGGAGAATGTGCAAACTCCACACAGTCGCCCGAGGTGGGAATTGAACCCGGGTCCCTGGCACTGTGAGGCACACATGCTAACCACTGAGCCACCATGCTGCCCTATGTTGCAAATATTTTGAGACATCCTTGATCCAGGAAATCAACACGCCATCCTAAAGTGATGCTCAATGCCACAGGATTTCCTGTCTGAGCCTCTGCCAGAGGAATCCCCTTCAACAATTATTCTTTCACATTTTGTCAAATGTTACGTAATATAAGATTTTCTTTTAGTACCCAAGTTCAGGCTGTCTCTTCAGAAAGACTATCCCTTTCAGCAGGACCCAAATCTGTTTGAGAGAGGAATAGCCGCAGGAAACATCTGACCTACCTCACCCCTTCCTGACAGTCACCATCTGTCTGACTGATCCTGCTGTAATCCCGGAGAAAGTGAGGACCGTGGATGCTAGAGCTCAGAGTTGAAAAGTGTGGTGTTTGGAAAAGCCCAGCAGGTCAGGCATCTTCTAAAGAACAGGAGAGGCGTCATTTCAAGTATAAGCATTTCATCATGAGGGTGAGGGAGTGGAGAAGGGGGCTGAGAGATAAATAGGAGGTTGAGGGTAGGGTTGGGGTGAAGGTAACTGGGAAAGTAATAGGTAGATGAAGGTGAGGGGGTGATAGTGATAGGTTGGAGCGGAGAGTGGGAAGGAAGATGGATAGGTAGGACAGTTCAACAGAGTGGTGCTGCATTGGAGGGTTGGATCTGGAATGAGATGGGAGGAGGGAAGATGAGGAAGCTGGTGAAATTAACGTTGATACAGTGTGGTTGGAGGGTTCCAAGGTGGAAGATGAGGCATTCTTCCTCCAGGCGTTGGGTGGCTTGAATTTGGCAGTGGAGGAGATTCAGGACTTGCATGTTCTTGGTGGAGTGGGAGGGGGAGTTGAAGTGTTCGGCCACAGGGCGGTGGGTCTGTTTGGTGCGTGTGTCCCAGGGATATTCTCTGAAACGTTCTGCAAGTTGGCGTCCAGTCTCCCCAATGTCGAGGAGACCACATCGACAGCAACCACATGGCATCAACATCAACTTCACCAGTTTCCTCATCCCCTTCCCCCGCCTTATCCCAGATCCAACCCTCTAACTTGGCACTGCCCTCTTGATCTTTCCACCTGTCCATCTTCCTTCCCACCTATCCGCTTCACCCTCCCAACTGACCTATCACAATCACACTAGCTGCATTTACATATCGCCTTCCCAGGAACCTTCCCCCCAATCCCACCTCCACCCTCTTATTTATCTTTCAGCCTCCTAGAGCACACCCTACATTCCTGATGAAGGGCTACTCGGTTGCTACCTGACCTGTTATGCTTTTCCAGCACCACATTTTTCGACCATTTTAAATCCCTGAGCCATTTCATTGTGTCTCTTGTATACCCTTGAAGGCACTAAGCCAAAAAGAAGCTTTCAATAGCATCTTATACAGTATATCAAATAAATGACTTTTCCTTACACACAGAAATTATTATTAAGAATGCAAAACAAAATCAATCACATAAATCTTCAATAAATTCAGCCAGTTATAGTCTTAGAGTCATAGAGATGTACAGCATGGAAACAGACCCTTCAGTCTAACCCATCCATGCCGACCAGATATCCCAACCTAATCTAGTCCCACCTGCCAGCATCTGGCCCATATCCCTCCAAACCTTTCCTATTCATATACCAATCCAAATGCCTCTTAAATGTTGCAATTGTACCAGCCTCTACCATACACGTACCACCCTCTGCGTGAAAAAGTTGCCCCTTAGGTCTCTTATATATCTTTCCCCTCTCACCCTAAACCTATGCCCTCACAAACTCTTAACATTCACCTGTACCTGTGTTTTTGTTTTGCTGCTCTTACCTATTATTTACGCTACTTAACTCTGTGATCTGCCTGTATTGCTCACAAGACAAAGCTTTTCGCTGTGCCTATGTACACATGACAATAAATTCAATTCAATCAATACAATAGTACTGGACTCCCTCACCCCAGGGAAGAGAGTTTGTCTATTTATCCTATCTATGCACCTCATGATTTTATAAACCTATATAAACCTCAGCCTCTGACACTCCAGAGAAAACAGGCCTAACCTCTCCCGATAGCTCAAATCCTCCAACCCTGGCAACATCCTTGTAAATCTTTTCTAAAGCCTTTCAAGTTTCACAACATCCTTCCGATAGGAAGGAGACCAGAAATGCACACAATATTCCAACAGTGGCCTAACCAATGTCCTGTACAGCCGCAACATGACCTCCCAACTCCTGTACTCAATACTCTGACCAATTAAGGAAAGCATACCAAACGCCTTCTTCACTCTCCTATCTACCTGTGACTCCACTTTCAAGGAGCTATGAACCTGTACTCCAAGGTCTCTTTGTTCAGTAACATTCCCTAGGACCTTACCATTAAGTGTATAAGTCCTGCTCTGACATGTTTTTCCAAAATGCAGCACCTCACACTTATCTAAATTAAACTCCATCGGTGAGTGGGTGAGTGGGTGAGTCACTCTTTCTTGTCAGAGATTGAGATTTTTTTTTCTCACTGGATTTTGTAAGTTCAGAATTTTGCCTCCGATCCCAATGGAGACAGGAATATGGAATATTTTTCAGCAGAAGAAGATAGATTATTGGTAGGCAAGGGAGTCAAATGTTATCGGGGATAGATGGGAATGTGTGATTCAGTACAAAACCTCATCAGCCATGCTTATATTGAATGGTAGAGCACGATGAGGGGGGGAGCAGAATGGCCTGCTTTTGTTGCTAGCTGACATGTTTGTCCAACAACATGGGGCTGAGATTCTGGACTGGGGACTCCATCTTCTAGTTTCTGCTGCAGAGTGAGGGAGTGAGTTTGAAAGCCCCAGAGCCAGTGTAGAAATTCTATGTGATCAGCTGCCCAGCTCTGAACAGAAACATCACAGAGTCAGGGTTAAACGGGCAACTACTTGCAACGAAAGCAACATTTTGTGGAATATCGCACTTGTTCCCTACTTCCTCATTCTAACACTTTATAATTACCAGCAGGTAGAGCAAAGGCCATTCAGTCCAAGCAGAGGATCCCCAGGCGAAGAGTCGGGCAGGTCGTATGTAAGTAATGAAATGATTGTCATGGGACTAATTGCAATACTTTTAATGATACAGAGACTTCATAAAAACAGATCCCAATGATTGATGCCTTCAGTAGATTCCTCCTTATTATTGAATAGGAATCCTACTTGTTACTGAGCTCTGGGCTTGTTTCTCGAACAGAAACCAATTCTCAACTTCTGTTAGACACAAACATAATGAGGTCTGCTCAGCTCCTCCAGCCTTTTAAACAGGAACAGGAGATCAATTTAGCCTGTTACACAAGGATGAGACTAATCCAGTCCCACGAAACTGGAGTAAGTCCAATCATCCCCTCAGATCTGAGAGAGGGACAGGAGAAAACCCGTTCAGCTCCATCAGACCATGTTAAATACTGCCCGGGTCTGCATAGAGACAATTGCTAACAAACAGTTCGCAGTTTATTTGTAATGCTGGGCAAACTGCTGCCTTCTCACTTTGAACCAACTTCCCAACCTCACTCACAGTGACACATGGAAAATACAAATTAAATACACGTGGAAGCAGCACAGGAAGAGGCCATGCTGACCAAGCAGAGTGTGTCAGCACTTAATCCTTAGGCAAGCAGTCAGACAGGTCCAGGGTAAATAATAACACAACAGGAACTCACTTCCAGGATCAACATCATCCTTTGTTAATGCTGTGACTTTGTAAAGACATATCCCAGTCACTGGTGATTGGAATCAGATTTCTACTGATTGATATCTGGCCATAAGGCTCATGTTGCTGATACAGAATGTCTTCATGGACCAATGGACAAGGCAAGGAGCTTTGGGAGATGCTGAGGAGGTGACAGACACGACAAGAAATTCAAGTTGTTCATTGTTTTACTTTATTGAAGCCTTGTAAATCTCTGCTGAGCACTGATCATCCCACAGAGAATCAAAATAGTCTGTGAAGACATTGTCTAATAGATGTTCTGATAGGTATATACCGCAGGGCAAGAGTTATAGCTGGGGGAAAGGCAATTATGCAAGATGTAGGATGCATAGGACAGGGAAGGAAATTGCAGGAGATGGGAAAGTAACTGCAGGAGATGGGTACAATCGAAATGTGGAACTTATTCAAGGATAAGTCAGTACCTGTCAGGCAGGGAGGGAGTAATCAAGTGATGGGTTTACTAAAGAAGTTGTCTTGTCAAGAGGAAGAAGAAGGCTAATGTTAGATGAGACATGAGGCTCAGTTAGGGTCCTGGAGAGTTACAAGTTAGCCAGGAAAGACCTAAAGAGAGAGGTAAGAAGAGTCAGGAGGGAACATGAAAAGTCATTGGCAGGAAGGATCAAGGAAAATCTTAAAGCTTTCTGTAGGTATAACAGGAATAAAAGAATGACTAGCATATGATTAGGGCCAATTAAGGATGATATGGGAAGTTGTGCGTGGAGTCCGAGGAGATAGGAGAGGCATTAAATGAATATTTTTTGCCAGTATTCACAATGGAAAAAGACAATGTTGTTGAGGAGAATACTGAGATACAGGCTACAGGACTAGACAGATTGAGATTCACAAGGAGCAGGTGTTAGCAATTCTGGAAAGTGTGAAAATAGAAACGTCCCCTGGGCTGGATGGGATTTATCCGAGGGTTCTTTGATCTTTGGCTTTGATATTTGTCATCATTGTTTGCAGGAATAGTGCTGGAAGACTGCAGGATTGCAAATGTTGTCCCTTTGTTCAAGAAGGGGAGTAGAGACACCCTTTATAGACCAGTAAGCCTTACTTCAGTTGTAGGTAAAGTGTTATTTAGGGTTATAAGTGATAGGATTTATAATCATCTAGAGAGGAATAATTTAAGTAAGGATAGTCAACCGGGTTTTGTGAAGGGTAGGTCGTGCCTCACAAATCTTATTGAGTTCTTTGAGAAGGATGAGGTTAAAGTGGTTGATGTGGTGGATATGGATTTCAGTAAGGTGTTTGATAAGGTTCCCCAGATTAGGCTATTGCACAAAGTATGGAGGCATGGGATTGAGGGGGATTTAGCAGTTTTGATCAGAAAAGAAAGAAGACAGAGGGTGGTTGATGGGAAATGTTCATCCTGGAGTTCAGTTACTAGTGGTGTACCACAAAGATATGTTTTGGGAACACTGCTGTTTGTCATTTTTATAAATGATCTGGATGAGGGCACAAAAGGATGAATTAGTAAATCTGCAGATGACAATAAGGTCAGTAGAGTTGTAAATAGTGGTGAAGGATGTTGCAGGTTACAGAGAGACACACAAAAACTGCAGAATTGGGCTGAGAGGTGGCAAATGGAGTTTAACATGGAAACATTTGAGGTGATTCACTTTGGAAGGAGTAACAGGAATACAGAGCACTGAGCTAATGGTAAAATTCTTGGTCGTGTGGATGAGCAGAGAGATCTCGGTGTCCATGTACCTAGATCCATGAAAGTTGTCATCCAGGTTGATAGGGTTGTTAAGAAGGCATACGGTGTGTTAGCTTTTATTGGTAGAGAGATTGAGTTTTGGAGCCATGAGGTCACGTTGCAGCTGTACAAAACTATGATGTGGCCACACTTAGAGTATTACATACAGTTCTAGTTGCCTCATTATAGGAGGGATGTGGAAGCTTTGGAAAGGGTGAAGAGGAGATTTACTAGAATGTTGCCTGGTATGGAGGGAAGGTCTTATGAGGAAAGGCTGAAGGACTTGAGGCTATTTTTGTGAGAGAGAAGAAGGTTGGGAGGTGACTTAAATGAGTCATATAAGATGATCAGAAGATGGTGTGGACAGTGAGAGCATTTTTCCTTGGATGGTGATGGCTAGCAAGAGTGGACATAGCTTTAAATTGATGGTCGCAGATATAGGACAAATGATAGAGGTAGTTTCTTTACTCAGAGAGTAGTAGAACTCACTGCCTGCAACAGTAGACTCAACAACTTTAAGGGCATTTAAATATTCACTGGATAGACACATGGATGAGAATGGAATAGTGTAGGTAAGATGGGCTCCAGATTGGTTTCACAGGTTGGTGTAACTTTGAGGGTTGAAGGGCCTGCACTGTGTTGTCATGTTCTAACTCTAACTCTAACTTGAGAGCTGTCAGACAAAAAGTGAGGTCTCATTAACTCCTTTCCCTTTCAGAGCTTGCGAGGGAGAAGCTAATGAAATATCTAGGAGAGGACAATGATTGGGAAATCTTACTTCCTGCTGTCACTCCTGCAAGGTAATGTCATCATCGACTTGGTCAGGTTGCTGTTTGATTAATCTTTTACAAAGACGTCTTTATTGAGCTCTGATTGGGAACAATTCAGCAGTGAGCCAGTGCGCACACTCACATCAAATCCAGGTCACATATCACCCTGTGCTCACCGATATACACCAACTACTCATCTGACAACAGTAGTGGAGGAGGACAGAGATCTTCAATGTACATTGTAGGTCTAGAGCGGGTTACAGAGGCAGTGAGTGGAGGAGGAGGACGGGAAATCAATGGTGATTATCCTGAAGCTGAAGTTTCGTTAACCAATGGAAGTCAGTGAACGATGAGTCAGTCATGGGTCTGAGTTTTGATAAAAACTGGGAATGATGTTTATTCTGAAGCGACATGTTTGAGTGCAATTTTCTGAAACTTGTGTATTTTGTTGATTTTTGACACAATTGCCCACTTCTCCTAAAATACACAGGCTGCTCAGTGTCACACTTCCTCTGCATTCTCACTGTGATAGAAACCAGGAAGGGTGTGAGATAACCAACAGAGAGAGGAAAGGAAACACACTCAGTGAAGAAATGTGTCAAACATTCAGTTCCTAATTTACCTTTGCTCTCAACATATGCAGAGCTCAGGCTAGAGGCACCTTGCTCGAGTGTTTCATACTGTCTGCAGGATTGGGGTCAGTGCTGAGTTTGGGAACCAGTCAGTCTCCAATGCTACATCAGAATCAACAATACAGCAATGTGGAGCATGGACTAATTCTCTCCCTCTTACACTTTAATTTCTACCTTTTTGAGATTTTGTTCTCCATGATTACCAACCCCTTTGTCTAATGCGTTGGGTCTCGATGTCATTGGCCCCACCACAGCTCTGCCAAAATTATGAAAGAAAGCCTCTTTTCCAACACCTTCCAGTTCTGAAGAGTCATTTCAGACTCCTTTGTGAACTCTGTTTCCCTCTGCACACAGTTGATCTGAATTTCACCAGCTTTCTCAAAGTTTGCTGAGATTTCCAGCATCCACACTGTTTCCCTTTCAGTATCCAGTAACACCACGACCAGTCAGAATCAACGTGGCTTCTTCAATTTTTTTTTAAAAGCTTGCATTGATAACTGCGGAGAGAAATCAGAGTTAACATTTCAGTTTGAGTGTCCCTTCCTCAGTTCCATAGATGCTGACAGACCTGCGGAGCTTTTCCAGCAATTACTGCTTTTGTTTCTGCTTTACAGCATCCTCAGTTGTTCCATTTTTTTTATAGAGCTGATAATTATTCCCTGGTAAATTCCATGGCACGTCATGACTACATTCTGCCTATCAATATATAGGGAACATTTCTTCATGCAGTCTAGATTGTGGTGTCCTTTGAAATTTGGACTGATGAGTGCAAAGTGAAATACTTCAAAAGTACGCCTCTCTTTTCAACAATAATCAAGTACAATCCACCAAAAAACAATGAACACACACTGGCAGGAAAAATAGGAAGGTCTGTGGAAGGTGTCAGTGAGGTGGAGTTGTGGAAAACAGGGTTCATGTTGAACAAATATATCAATCATTCATCACTGCTCCATGGATGAGTGAATCCACAAAGTAACAAACTGAGCACTGCACTTAATTTCCAGAGGGATACAATTGAAATGTAGGAACACTACATTAAACCCAAATCGAATCCTGGTCAGACCACATCTGGAGTACTGTGTGCAGTCTTGATGTGCACATTATAAAATAGACCCAGGGTATTTGAGAGAGTGCAGGAAAGATTAATACAGTGGATTTCAGAAATATGTGGATCAATGCATCAGGAAAGGATTAACAGACTGCTCCTTGCTGGCAGAAAAGCTGATGTGATGAAGTTGCTCCTTTAACAAAGTTTTGCTATCCTTGGCTTTTCTTTTTCAGAGAGATTGTAATTGACACAGACTCTGAAAAGGTTTTAGGACCAGTTTGATAATAGCTAACAGATACTGCCTCAGGCAGAGGCTTTCAAGTTTAATAAAAACACTTGTACAATGAAAGGGGTGTGGCCAGTTCTGCCAGCTCAGCTTTTCTCTGGTTGGCTTTTTTTAGCAGTAGTGTGAAGAACAGCTCCTGGGTCTACAGGCTGCTACTCTGTCTCTGACTTCTATCCTCTAAGAATTTGAGTTTGATTTTACCATTTGTGCCAAAGGATGTTTTGGCGATTGTTGAAAGTATTTGGAACAGCAGCATTAATTTGATCTGTTGGGTTTTGGAGAGGTTAAGTTATTCGGTATTCCATTTTCTGTTGTTTATGTTTCATTCAGAAATCTTGTAAATAAATTCTGTTTTGTTTAAACTAAATGGTTTGACCAACTGTATCTCTCCTGGAGTACACACCTCACACCTACTTAAAACAACCAGCAAAGTTAGGGCCTGGGATACAATCTTGAAATGATTTAAGGGGTCTGGCCTGGTCCAGAGCTCTTTGCGGGATTTGTTCTGTAGTTCCAAATTGGGATGAGAGTTATCAGACTCAAGGGCAGCAAGTGTTAGTGTTAGTGTCTTTTGTTCTGGGTGTTGAATTCAGTTGATTTAAATAGTGCTTGGGATAGCAATGGCTCTTTCTGTCAACCAGAGATTTCTCTGGGTGGAAGAAGTGACCTTGGGGCTTTTACAAAAGGTGATTAAGGCCAAGCTGCTGCAATTAGCCGACAAGCTGGGGTTGGAACTGCCTCCTTCCATGAGCAAAGGAGAGATATTTATAGCAGTAGCTCAGCATTTGAATTTGCTGGAAACACCATCAGAACCTTTCGAGATGGATAAAATTTAATTGCAAATGAAGCAGCTTGAGTTACAGGCAAAATACAAGGGATTATGATGAAAAGCAAAGGAGAGAGGAAACGAAAAAGAGAGAGAAGAGAGACAAAAGGAGAGTGAGGAAAGTAAGAAAGAGAGAAGGTTTGAACTTCAAAAATTAGCACTTAGACAGGAAAATCAGCTTACAAGGTTGGAGATGAAGGTTGAAGGTAAGTTTAGTGTGGAAGAGTTTGAGGATGAACAAACTCATGGAGCCAATGACCTGGTTCAAGCATTGCCTCAATTTGATGAGAAGAATGAGGAAGTCGTTTTCATCTCACTTGAAAAAGTGGCTAAAAAATGTGGTGGCCAGTGACCCTGTGGGTTTTGTAGGTAGAGCAAGTGAGGTATTCACATCACTGTCAGAGGAAGTATCTGGGGTATATGAGGAGGTGAAGAAAGCTATAATAAGTGCATATGAGCGTCTGCCAGAATCCTACAGACAACATTTCAGGAATCTAAATAAGAACCCTGGCCAAACCTACATTGAATTGGAAAGCATCAAACAAAGTAATTTTTACAGGTGGATAAGAACATTAAAAATAGAGTATACCTACAATGCTCTTACAGAGACAATTATTTTGGAGGAGTTCAAAAATTCACTTTCTGAAGTAGGGAGAACACGTGGAAAAGCAGACAGTTAAAATGGCAAGATTAGTAGGGTGGCACGGTGGCACAGTGGTTAGCACTGCTGCCTCACAGTGCCTGAGACCCGGGTTCAGTTCCCGCCTCCAGTTCCCGCCTCAGGCGACTGACTGTGTGGAGTTTGCACATTCTCCCCGTGTCTGGGTGGGTTTCCTCCGGGTGCTCCGGTTTCCTCCCACTGTCCAAAGATGTGCAGGTCAGGTGAATTGGCCATGCTAAATTGCCCATAGTGTTAGCTAAGGGGCAAATTTAGGGGTATGGGTGGGTTGCGCTTCGGCGGGTCGGTGTGGACGTGTTGGGTCGAAGGGCCTGTTTCCACACTGTAATGTAATGTAATCTAATCTAATCTAATCTAATCTAATATCTGAAATAGCTGATGGTTGTAAGTTGGCCCATAAGTTAACATTTGGCTTCCAGAATCAATTTCAGTCCATGAGGGATAGAAACTGGAGAAAAATAGAAATCCTCACGTGGAAAGGGAAAGATAGATTTCGGTGAAGATCATCAGGATAACTTACCATAGGGTAAAAAGTAAACCCTTGAAGGGGATAGAGAAGTTAAAAAGCTCCCAGGTTTTCACTGCAATAAAGTAGGCTGTTGTTGGTTAGGAGAAGCCATGGGAAGCCAGCTGTAGGAATACAGGATAAGTCAGTGAATTCTGTTGGAGTGGTGACAGAAAGTACAGTGAAGGCTATAAAGCTGTACCAGAATGTACAATCTGGTTGGAGGTTGGTTAAGGAGGAAGTTGGTTCAGATCTTCTTAACCCATATACCTGCAAAGGTAAAGGTTACTCACATAGGCCAGGAGCAGCAGGTAAAGAGGTCATAATATTAAGAGACACAGGATCCTCTCAGTCTGTGATGCAATAAGATGAGGAGACATGTACTTGTGAAGGGTTACTGCCAGTAAAGGTACTAGTAATGGGAAATCACAGGCAGACAAAAAACATTCAATTATGTAAAGTGAGGTTAGAGTGTTCAGTGATGAATGGTGAATTTGTCACAGGAATACTGGACAAACTCTCAGCTCCAGGAATAACATTTGTCCTTGCTAATGATATAGCTGATATTAGTGGGTAGGGGTGCTACCTACTGTGGTTGAAAAGCTAGTGGAAACTCAGGCAACTGAAATAATGCAGGACACATATTCCTGGAATTTTTCCTCATTGTGTGGTAATGAGGTCATAAAGTCACCAGCTGAAACAGGAGAGATCAAAGAGTACAGCTAAGAATGTTGAAGTAGATTGAGCAGAGACCCTGCTTGATCAGATGGTTGAGACAAAACAGGAGCAGATAGATGACAATGCAGACATCTTTAGCTCAGATATATTAACTTGGTTACAGCAGAAAGATGAAAATTTTAAGCAATTGCATCAAAAGGCATTCACAGAAAAGGAATGCAAATGAATCTCTGAATGTTATTATCTTAACAATGATGTGTTAGTGAAGAAATAGAGACCATCACGCATTCAGGCAGATGAGAAAAGGGCAGAAGTTCATCAAATTGTACTGCCAGTAGGTTATAGAAAGGAGGTGTTGTGAGTGGTGCACAAACTACCAAAAGGGGGGGTCATTTAGGAATGAATAAAATGCAAAGTAAAATACCAAAACATTTTTACTGACCTGGAATGCACAAGGAAATAATTGAATTTTGCCAGACGTGTCAGCATGTCAGATGATTGGAAAACCACAGGCAGTAATAAAACCTGTACATTTACAACCTATTCCTGCATTTGAGGAACATTTTACAAGGGTCTTTATTGATTGTGTAGGACCCCTACCTAAAACAAAAAGTGGGAATCAGTAATTGTTAACAATAATGGAAATGTTGACTCGATTTCCAGAAGCTATTCTATTACCCAATATCACGACTAAAAGGATTGTAGAGGAATTACTCAAGTTTTTCACGAGATATGGACTACTGACAGAGACACAATCAGATCAAGGGTCAAACTTCACATCAAAATTAATCAAGAAAGTTATGTACAGTTTGGGAATAACAAACACTTAGGAATAACACTGTAAGTAATCTAATCTAATCTAATCTAATCTAATCTAATCTAATCTAATCTAATCTAACAATTCAAATATACTGTGGACCATCCAGAATTGCTGGGAGTGCTAGGAAGATGGTATCAGACATTGAAGACTATCCATATGATTGAGATAAGGGAATTCCGTTTGTGGCTTTTGCGATCAGAGATGCATAAAATTAATCAGCCAAAATCAGTCCATTTGAATTAGATTTTAGGCATGAAGTGAGAGGAAAATTGATTAAAGAGAAATTGTTAAGTCAGAATTCAGAGACCACATATTTGGATTTTGTGTCAAATTTTAGGGAACAATTAAATAGAGCTGGGGAGTTGGTGACACAGCATTTACAAGTATCGCAGCATACATTGAAACAGGAAGCAGACAAGAAATCAAAAATTCACAATTTTGCTCTCTGGGGATAAAGTATTGGTATTCCTCCAGTGATAGTTGAACCTTTAAAAGCAACGTTGAGTGCACCTTATAAAGGAAACTGAGTGAGGATCAAATTATTCTGTTGTTTGTGTTTCATTCTGTAATTAGATTAGTTTACTTACAGTGTGGAAACTGGCCCTTCGGCCCAACAAGTCCACACCGACCCACCAAAGCCCAACCCATCCAGACCCATCCCCCCCTTCACCTAACACTACGGGCAATTTAGCATGGCCAATTCACCTAAGCTGCACATTTTTGGATCGGGGGAGGAAACCGGAGCACCCGGAGGAAACCCACACAGACACGGGGAGAATGTGCAAACTCCACACAGACATCACCTGAGGCGGGAATTGGACCCAGGTCTCTGGCGCTGTGAGGCAGCAGTGTTAACCACTGTGCCACCATGCCACCATTGTGTAAGTAAATTGTTTTGTTTAAAACTAAGTAGTTTGACCAGATGATTCTGTCCTGGAATATATACTCTCCACTTGCTTAAAACAACTAGGAAAGTTAGGGTCAAGGCTACCTTCTTGAAATGTTTTGTGGAGTCTGGCCTGTTCCATAACATTGATGGATAATCTTAATGATGCTGTTAAAATTCTGAGAGGATTTGAGACAGTGAATTCGGGAAGAATGCATCATCTTGTGGGATATACCAGGGACCATTGACAGAGACAAGAAATCCAGATGTGAATTCAGGAGAAACCTCTTCACTGAGTACGCGCAGAATGTGACACTCCCTCTCATGGAGAGTAGTTGAGGTGAATCATGTCAATGTCCATAATGAGGGCACTGGATAAACACACAAGGGAGAAGGGGATAGAGGGTGTCAATGTTAGACATGGATGAAGAAAGATGGGATGCTTAAGTGGAGTAGCAACAGCAGTGTGGACTGGTTGAGCTGAATGGATTGTTTCTGTGATCTGTATCTAATGTATTGCCATAGATTCATACTTACCCTGAATTTGTTGTCCCTCTGCTCTGTCTCATCATTGTTCTCAAACTGCCCTCTAAGTGATTGCCTGCTTCCTGAATCCCATTATTAACACTGTCCTTCTGCACATCACCCTCATGTTGTGAGTGTTATAAATTAGATTGGGAGCCTGTAATTATGAAGGGTTTATGTCCAAACTGTTGATTCTCCTGATCCTTGGATGCTGCCTGACCGGCTGTGCTTTTCCAGCATATACTCTTGACTGTAATTACCATGAGCCAATGTACAATGAACTTGTCCATTCCTGTGTCCAGTATTTTACTCCTTCCTTGTGTGTCCTGGAGCTGGTCCTTACTGCAGCTACTGTGCACAAGTGATGGAGGGAATGGATATTGAGTCTATTGGATCTACAGCCTCTCCAGTGCTAAATACTGATATTTCTCTCCCCAGCTGGACTGGCACTAGAGTGGGAAATCGACACACCACCTGAGGTGACAGTACAGGAAGGTTCCTGTGCACAGATCCCATGTCGTTACCGATATCCTTCACCTCTGGCTAGTCAACATCGAGATGGAATCTGGTTTAATAACGAGAAACCGGTCACATCATCGATAGCCTTTCACTCCCGGGATCACAGCAAAGAGTTGCCACATTTCCGACACCGGACCCGGCTCACTGGAAACCTGAACGATGGAGACTGTTCCCTGATTATAAACAACATCAGACAGGAAGATGCAGGACCTTATTTGTTCAGAGTAGAATTTGGGGGAACGTATAAATACAGCTACTACCCTGTAACCCAGCTCTATGTTTCAGGTCAGTGATATACAATAATTGCTCAGTTCAGACCCAACACTCAGTGCCAAACTGCACAGCCTTGGGTTTGTTGCACCAGTTTTGCGGGTGTACTAATTAGTGTCAGTACATTTTGTGACTCAATTACCACTCTGTTCCACGCGCTGTACCACTAGGGTAAAGGTTTTGATTTAATAGAACACAGAACATAGGCCCTCAATGTTATGCTAACATTTTATCCTACTATCAAACTAACCAATATACCCTACATTTTACTATCATCCATGTGCTTATCCAAGAGTTGCTTAAATGTCCCCTGACTCTACTACCATCACTGGCAGTGCAATTCCATGAACCCAGAACTCTCTGTGTAAAGAATCTATTTCTGACATCTCCCCTAAACCTTCCTCCAATCACTTTATAATTATGCTCCTCATGATAGCTGCTTCTGCCTTGGGAAAAAGTCTGACTATCCACTATATCTATGCCTCTCATCATCTTGAAAACCTTGATTAAGTCACCTCTCATCTTTCTTCGCCCCAATAAGAAAAGCCCAAGCTCCCACACCATGTCTTCATAAGGCATGCCCTCCAGTCCAGGCAGCAGCCTGGTAAATCGCCTCTGCACCCTATCTAAAGTTTCCATATCTTTCCTATAATGAGGTGACTAGAACTGAACACAATATTCCAAGTGTGGTCTAACCAGGACTCTACAGAGCTGTAGCAGAACCTCGCGTCTCTTAAATCCAATCCCCTTGCTCATGAAAGCCAACAGACTAGATACCTTCTTCACAACCCTATCAACTTGGGTGGCAACTTGAGGGATCTGTGGATGTAGAACCTAAGATCTCTCTGTTCCTCCAAGAATCCCACCTTTAACCTTGTAACCCTTCCAAACTGAATCACTTCACACTTTTCCAGTTTGAACTCCATCTGCCACTTCTCAGCCCAGCTCTGCATCCTGTTAATGTCCCGTTGCAATCTACAATAGCCCTCCATGCTATCCACCCCTCAACCAACCTTCATGTCAACAGCAAACTTACTAACCCTCCCTTCCACTTCCCCATCCAAGTCATTCATAAAAATCAGAAAATCCAAAGGTCCCAGAAATGACCCCTGTGGAATACCACTGGTAATTGAGCTCGAGGCTGAATACTTTCTATTTGCCACCAACCTCTGTCTTGTAATTCTGTATCCAGACAACCAAACTTCCTTGCATCCCATGCCTCCTTACTTTCTAAATGAGCCTAATATGGGGAACCTTATCAAGCGCCTTGCTAAAATCCATATACACCACATCCACTGATCTACCTTCTTCAATGTGTTTGTCACATCCTCAAATAATTCAATAAGGGTTGTGAGATATGATCGGCATTTCACAAAGCTATACTGACTATCTCTAACCAAACTATGGTGTTCTAAGTAATCACAAACGCAGAATCCTCTTCAATAATTTATCCACCACAGCTGTAAGACTGATTGGTCTGTAATCCCCAGGATTATCAATGAGATTGAAATACTGTCCATTGTTGAATGACAGAATAACTTCAGGCCAAACTTCAGACAGATGGAAAGTTAGTTGGATTTAGCTCTTTGAGTAGAAGTTAGAGTCCAGCTTTTAGGGTTGGTGAGATTGTCAGAAATACCAATATCTGGGACTTTCTCAGGTTCTCACTGAAAGAGAGATCTGTGTAGGTTCTCCTGTTGTATCGTGTCTCCTTCCATTTGCAGGAGAAAAAGACTAGCCTTCTGCACATTTTTGAGATTTGTTCTCCCAGTGACACATACAGATGTCATGGAAGATAGCAACCATCTCCAGAAGAGTGGTGCTAAACACTATCAGTACCTATGTCCCATTTGTTCCAACCAAGTTTTTCCATTAATTAAAGCAATAAACTTTCCCACTAATCCCTCTTAAAATATTTACTTCTATCCTTTCCAAAGTTACTTGACATTCAGTAATGATCAGGTGAATCACAGCTCACATTACTGTTAAGCAATTCTCCATAGTCGTAGGACCCATCAACCCTTGGTAAATATTATCATATTGTCTGTTCTGGCCATGTAAATAATTCTTCATATGGTTGAATGAGCAAACTCCACTGAAACAGTTTAGCAATTTTATTATTAGATTTATCTACAAAGGCTACAGTATTACAAAATGGAGGTGAACACCTCTGTTAATTAAACCAAACATCGAGGAAAGCTCACCTCGCTTCATTATCTGTTAAAATATGAGTGACAGAGAACTCCCAAATTCCACTATTTAAAGAAAATGATATCAACTTATTCTTTAACTCTAAAAGTGAGCATTAAACAATAACTATTCACAACCCTAGGCCCTCTTTTTCTTAATTGCTTATTACCTGCATCCAATTCTATAACAATATACTGCTCCATTAAAACACTTATTAAAATTACATGGACTTAATTTCAAAATCACACAGTGGCTGTCGTCTTTGGTGTCTTTTTTCTTCTAACTGAAGATCTCCCATGGCCATCTTCTTTCTTTTACTGTGAATATGCTTCATATAAAAAGGTATCATTGATAGAGAGTGTTTCCTAATTTCTTGCATCTATCTCGATGGCAGTTTTCAAAATGCCTGTATTTTTATATCCCTAACATTGGATCATCTCATTGGCTTGATGTTGGCAAAACAATAAGTTCAAACTTGATTAGGTTTTCGTATCCTGGGGCATAATTCAAACTAATTGGTTAAATTCAAATTGTTAAAACAACAAACAGAACTCAGATAGCCATTTCACAGCCATATGTTACATATTTTCATTTTTCCAGTACACTCTGAGACTACCATATATTCATATACACAGGTGCTTGTAAGCTCTCACTTCAGAACAGTATTCACTCTCTCTTAAAGGTGCAGTATGACTTCATGACACCTCCACCCTTAAGAAAAAAATGAACCACCATTATAAAAATGATAGCTTCATTTTTTTTCTAATTCTTAATCCCATTATAAGGAAATACATAGGTCATTAATCTAAGTTAATTTCTGCATATACACATAAAAAATAAAACATGGGAATCTGTCCAATCTTACCTTTATGTTTTCCTTTAAATCTGTGATAATGGATCTCTGATCACATTTTTATGACCTGCAACATGGTCAATTTGCAAATTAGAAGTCTGTAACATAAGACTCCAACAAAATAATCTCATATTCTGTCTTTGAATCATTCCAAGAATGTAAGAGGAGTGTGGTCCATGTACATAACTGTGTCTAACACATTGTTCATCACAAAATATTGAAATGTTGTAAAGCCAGTACCAAACTTAATAATTCTTTTTCAATGGTAGATTATTTTCTCTGCTGGGTGTTGAGCTTCTTTGAAAAGTAACCAATTGGCCATTCAATTCCATCATCATCTTCCTGTAGCAATACAGCTCCAGCTCCATATCTCTAACATTGATTGAAACTTTGAAGGGTTTCAAAAGATTTGGTGTCGCTAAAACTGGTGCGGTTGTTAATACTGCTTTTAAATTCTCTAATGCCTCCTCACATTGTTCTGTTCACCAAAATGTTGTGTTTTTCATTAGTAAATCTATTAACGGTGCTACCATACCACTGAAGTTTGGAACTCTGGGAGTAACTGCTTAGTCCCAAAAATTGAAGTACCTCTTTCTTCGAGGTTGGTCTTGCAAATTCCTTGATGGCCTTCACCTTGCATTCCTTGGGGTCAACCTTCCATGACCAATGTTATGTCCTAAGCATTCACCTCTGGTTTTGCAAAGTCTGTTTTCTTGATGTTTGTTACCATCAAGTTTTACTTCTTGTAATCTTTCATTAAGCCCTGTCAACTCTACCGTGTAATCTTTCCATGACTCACTAAATATCGCGAAAGATCACTACATCATCCAGATAAACTGCATAGTTTGTTAATCTGACCACAACTCTGTTCATGACTCTTTAGAGTATGGCTGGTGTGTTCTTCATTCCAAAGGGCATCAGTTTGAATTGATATAGCTCCTTTGGGGTGACAAACGCAGAGACTCTTTTCGCTTTCTCTGATAAAGGCACCTACCAATAACCATGCAGAGTAAGTACAACTTTGTCAACTTTCACTCTACAGTCTTGGTATTGGGTATGAATCTGATTTTGTTGCAGTATGACCTTTCGATAGCCCACGCAAAGCTGTTGAGTCCTGTCAGGTTTGTGCACTAACACGATCAGCAAACTCCACTCACTCTGACTCAGATCGATAATAGCTTCATTGAGCATCACATCCATTTCCTTCTGGACCTGTGAATAGCATTCTCTACTTCCACCTCATGCACAATAGTATAAGTCCTCCCCATTTTATTCTTGCATACTGCTGTAACCAACCTCCCAACTGTACTCTTTGCTCCTGAGACAGATAGTTCACTAACCTATCCCACTCCTCAAGGACTTCCTCATTGTTTAACGTATCTTGAGGCATGTCAAACTCCATGACACCTGCATTTGATTCCTTACTCTGTGGGGCAGTAACTAGCACCTGTTTCTCCAGTTCCCTGTTTCTATTACGGTAAAGTTTCAACATTCTCACATGACATCCCTGAAACATTTTTTTTTGATCCATCATCTTTACCAAATAGTTTACCTCATTTTTTTTTCTCAATTTGAAGCAATCTCCTACCATTGGTAATGTCATCCCGAGGGGAAATGTCTGAATTTCAAGTTTTTATCTGCCACCTGCTTCATTCTATGCTGTGCCCTCTTTAGGTGGTGTTTAGCTAACTCACATACCTGATTTAGTCTCTCCCTCACCTCAGATACATAATCCAAGTGTGAGATCTCCAACTTCAGTCCTGTCAATTTTTCTTGGAATTAATTTCAAAGGCCCTCTCACTTCATGTCTGAATATTTACTCAAAGGGAGTAAATTTGAATTGTTGTCAAAACAACAAACAAAACTCAGGTATCCATTCCACAGCCAAATGTGACATATATACTTTGTTGCTGCATTCGTGGGCGGCACGGTGGCACAGTGGTTAGCACTGCTGCCTCACAGCGCCAGAGACCCGGGTTCAATTCCTGACTCAGGCGACGAACTGTGTGGAGTTTGCACATTCTCCCCGTGTCTGCGTGGGTTTCCTCCGGATGCTCCGGTTTCCTCCCACAGTCCAAAAGATGTGCAGGTCAGGTGAATTGGCCATGCTAAATTGCCTGTAGTCTTAGGTAAGGGGTAAATGTAGGGGTATGGGTGGGTTGTGCTTCGGCGGGTCGGTGTGGACATGTTGGGCCGAAGGGCCTGTTTCCACACTGTAAGTAATCTAATCTAATTAATTTCTGAGAATTGTGCTCTATAAGCTTCTTTATGTCCAATTATCATTTTGCAATGAGGCTGCCCCACCCCCCCCCCCGACCCGCAAGTCTTCAGTGTGAATGATGATCACTTTAAAGGGGCTGCAGGTCAGACCTACAAGGAAACACCAATCCTGGGAACTGGGCTGCTTCTGGATAATGTGTCTAAGGGTGGCATCACAGAATGACACGAGTTAATTGTTGCTAAACTGCTATTAGGGTCTGTATTTCAACACCAGGTGCATTAAAAAATGTAAATTTTTAAACAAGAACTGGGATGGTAGAATTTCCAGGTAGAAATGAGAAAGGTAATCTGGAAAAACACACCAAAGAGCACCGAAAAAAACAGCACAGAACAGGCCCTTTGGCCCTCAATGTTGCGCTGACCTGTGAACGATTCTCAACTATCCCCCTACACTATCCCATCATCATCCATGTGCTTATTCAAGGATTGTTTGATGTGGCTTAATGTGGCTGAGTTGACTACATTAGCAGGTACTGCATTCCACGCCCTTACCACTCTCTGAGTAAAGAACCTGCCTCTGACATCTGTCTTAAATCTATCACCCCTCAATTTGTAGTTATGCCCCCTCATACAAGCTGACATCATCATCCTAGGAAAAAGACTTTCACTTTCTACCCTATCTAATCCTCTGATCATCTTGTATGTCTCTATCAAATCCCCACTTAGCCTTCTTCTTTCCAATGAGAACAGACCCAAGACTCCCAGCCATTCCTCATAAGACCTTCCCTCCAGACCAGGCAACATCCTGGTAAATCTCCTCTGCACCTTTTCCAATGCTTCCACATCCTTCCCAAAATATGGGGACCAGAACTGTACACAATATTCCAAGTGTGGCCGCACCAGCGTTTTGCATAGTTGCATCATGATATTGTGGCTCCGGAACTCAATCCCTCTACCAATGAAACCTAACACACCGTATGCCTTCTTAACAGCACTATCAACCTGGGTGGCAACTTTCAGGGATCTATGCACATGGACTCCAAGATCCCTCTGCACATCCATACTACCAAGAATCTTTCCATTGACCCAGTACTCTACCTTCCTGTTATTCTTCCAAAGTGCATCACCTCACATTTAGCTGCATTGAACTCCATTTGCCACCTCTCAGCCCAATCTGCAGTTTATCCAAGTCCCCCTGCAACCTGTAACATTCTCCCACACTGTCCACTACTCCACCGACTTTAGTGCCGTCTGCAAATTTATTAATCCACCCATCTATGCCTGTGTCTAAGTCATTTATGAAAATGACAAACAGCAGTGGTCCCAAAACAGATCCTTGTGGCACACCACTAGTAACTGGACTCCAGACTGAATATTTTCCATTAACCACCACTCGCTGCCTTCTTTCAGAAAGTTAAAAATCACACAACACCAGGTTATAGTCCAACAGGTTTAATTGGAAGCACTAGCTTTCAGAGCACCGCTCCTTCATCAGGTGGTTGTGGATTTTTATCTTTGTACACCCCAGTCCAACACCGGCATCCCCATCATGACTTATTTCAGAAAGCCAGTTTCTAATCCAAACTGCTAAATCACCCTCAATTCCATGCTTCTGCATTTTCTCCAACAGCCTATCATTTGGAACCTTATCAAAGGCTTTACTGAAGTCCACGTATACCACGTCAACTGCCTACCCTCATCTACATGCTTGGTCACCTTCTCAAAAAACTCAATGAAGTTTGAGAGACATGACCTGCTCTTGATGAAACCATGTTGACTATCTGAAATCAAATTGTTGCTTGCTAGATGATTATAAATCTCATTATCTTATAATCCGTTCCAAAACCTTTCCTACAACAGAAGTAAGGCTCACTGGTCTATAATTACCTGGGTCATCTCTACTGCCCTTCTTGAACAAGGGCACAACATTTGCAATCCTCCAGTCCTCTGGTACTAAACCTGTAGACAATGACGACTCAAAAATCAAAGCCAAAGACTCTGCTATCTCCTCCCTAGCTTCCCAGAGAATCCTCAGATAGATCCCATCGGCCCAGGGAACTTGTCTACTTTCACTCCTTCTAGAATTGATAACACCTCTTTGTAACTAACCTCGATCCTTTGTAGTCTAATGTCACGTACCTCATTCTTCTCCTGTACAATATTCTCCTTTTCCTGAGTGCAAACCGATGAGAAATGTTCGTTAGGCACTTCTCCAATCTCCACAGGGTCCACACTCAACTTCAGAACAGAACCACAGCAGCTTCCCATTTCTGTCTTTGACTGGCCCTATTCCTACCCTAATCATCCTTTTATTCTTCACATGCCTATAGAAAGCTTTAGGGTTCTCCTTTTTCTATTTGCTAAAGACTGCTCGTGTCCTCTCTATGCTCTCCTTAACTCTCTCTTTAAATCCTTCCTAGCTGATCTGTAACTCTTCTGAACCATCTTGCCTCATCAACACATAAGCCTCCTTCTTCTGCTTAACCAGAAATGCAATTTCTGTAGTAAACCATGGTTCCCTTACCTTATCACTTCCTCCCTGCCTGACAAGAACATACCTATCAAGGACACGCAATATCTGTTCCTTAAACCAGCTCCACATTTCCATAATCTGCAACCCCTGAACTTTGCCATCCCATTTTGTGCATCCTAATTCTTGCCTAATCGCATTGTAATTGCCCTTGCCCCATCATTAAGTCTTGACCTGTGGCATGTACCTATCGATTTCCATCACAAAACTAAACATAACTGAATTATTCCTCTCCAAAGTGCTCACCTACAACCAAATCAAACATCTGGCCTAGATCTTTACCAAGCACCAGATCCAGTGTGGCCTCCCCTAGTCGACATACTGTGTCAGGAAACCTTCCTGCACACATTAGACAAAAACTGATCCATCCAACGTACTAGAGTTAGAACATTTCCAGTCAATGTTTGGGAGTCAAAGTCCCCCATAATGGCCACCCTGTTCCTTTCATCCCTGTCCAGAATAATGTTGCTAATCCTCTCTTCCACCTCCCTGGAACTCTGCAGAGGCCTATAAAAAACTCCAAGCAGTGTGACCTCTCCTCTCCTGATTTTAACCTCAGCCCACACTACCTCAGTAGACGAGTCCTTGTCAAAACTTCTTTCAGCCACCGTTATACTACCCTTGACTAATAAGGCCACACCTCCCCCTTTTTTACCGCCTTGCCTGTTCTTAATGAAAGATCTAAACCATAGAACCTGCAACATCCTTTCCTCACCCTGCTCTATCCATGTCTCCGAAATGGCCGCAACATTGAAATCCCAGATACCTATCCATGAATTCCTACTTTCCACTTAATTGTCAGGTATTGGTTAATAGTACAAGAAGAAGTTAACGTTGGTAAAAGGAATGAAAGTTTTATAAATTTGGAAGTATAAGGTCCAGAAAGGTGAGCTCGGTTAGTTAAACCCCCCCCCCATCCCGCCCCCCCCCAACTCCATGGCATACATGGTGTCATGGAGACTTGTTGTGGTCTGGACCAGTCTAACTGCAGGAAATTACAACGGCTGCACAAGTTTGAACTCTGGGTTTCAGAGCTCGAGCAGCAGCTCCAGTTACTGAGCTGTGTATGTGGGGCAGACAACAAAATGGATAGTACATTCAGGGAGATGGTCATACCGCATGTTAGGGCTAAGCAGGCAGATAGGGAATGTGGGAACACCTGGCAATCTAAGAGAAACAGGCAGGTAGTGAGGAGTTCTGAAGTACCACTCACCAGCTGGTTTTCCATCTGGATGTTAGTGATGGTGATGGATCCCTGGAGGAGTGCAGCAACAGACAAGGCTGTGGTACCATTGGTGGCCCACATGGACCAGGAGAGATGAGGCAAGAGTGAAAGGGCAGTACGAGAGGGGGTTATTTAGCTCGGGGACAGAGAGACATTTTTCCTGTAGTCAATGTGACTCATAGGTAGGAAGGGATTTTTTGGGCATTTTGCTGGTGTTGTTGAGGAAGTTAATATTCATTGAGTTGTGGGTGGGGACCAAGTAAGAATATGAGACCTTTGAATTCTGGAACAGAGTTACGCTGCATGTTTGTGAATGCAGATTATAGGTAATAAAACCAGGAAGTGTCAGGCACAATTTGTCTTGGTTGATTATGGTGTAATAATGTGATACTAATGGACACCTTTCTCAAGGAGAGGCATGTCTGAGTGTTAAATATCCCTGGTTACAAAGTGTTCAGAAAAGAGAGGATAGGAAAAAAAAGTAGATGCTCTGATATATTTGTTAAGGAGGGAATTTCAGGATTGGAGAAAGGGGAGCTTTCAGAGGGTTCAATGACAGAATCACATTGGCTGGAGCTCAGGAACAAGAAGAATACAGTGACAATACTTAGTGTAACATACAGACCACCAGCTAGTGGGAAGGATATCGAGGAATAAATCTCAGGGGCAATTATAGAGAGGTGTAAACAGCATACAATCTTTCTGAAGGGGGACTTTAATTGACTGTATGTAGGCAATGATAGCGGTCGTGAAAACAGGTAGTGATTGTTTTCAGGATAATTCCCGATACCAGTATGTGTCCAGCCCAACAAGCAAGGGGTCACTGCTGGCCCTGCTTCTTGGGAATGAGGTGACCAGTAGATCAAGAGACAGTGAGGGAACATTTAGGGGACAGTGATCATTGTTTCATAAGGTTTAGGATGGAAGAGGGGAAATGACAGATGAATCCATAGTGAGAAAAATCAACTGATGGACAGCAGGCTTCAATGGGACAAGGACAGAGCAAGGCTGTAACCCTGACTGAAACCACAAAGATTAACAGGAGAAACAAGAGCTGAACAATGAACTACCTTCAACCACGAGATGGCTGGAGCAGGGTAAACGAATATCCCCTCAATAGGTAAAGGAGGGAAAATAAAATCAGGGCTCCCTGAATGCAAAGGAGGTCAAAATTAAGTTAAAGAAGACAAATGGTTTTGTCCAGGTGAAACTCAGCAGGTCTGGCAACATCCGTGGAGAGAAAGCAGAGTTAGTGTCTTGAGACATTTACCCTTCTTAATAACCAGATCATTTGCCAAATTTGAAAACACAGAGAAGTATGAGGTGAAATACTTTGATACAAGGAACTGGATAATCAATGGCAAATAAACATAATAATCTAAAGAGTGAGCAGGAACAAAGAGACAAAAGTGTACGTATGCATAAGATATTAAAGGTGGCAGGACAGGTAGAGAGAGCTGTTAATACAACATATAGTATTTAAGGCTTCATTAACAGGACTATACAGTACAAGGGCAAGGAGGTTATGAAGTTATAAAGACACTGTTTAGAATTCAGCAGGAGGATTGTGTGTCATTCTGGATCCCACACCATAGTGAGGACAGGGTGTGGAAGTGGATTCTGCGAATGATTCCAGGGATGAGAAATTTCGGTTCTGAGGACAGGTTGGAAAACCTGGGGCTGGTTTCCTTGGAGAGGAAAAGGCTAAGGGAAGAGTTGGACAGAGGAGAGACTGAGAAATTGGCCCTGAACATTAAAGAATCAAGAACCAGAGGTCACACATTTACAGTGTTTTGCAGAAGAGATGAATGTGAGATGAAGAAAGCCTTTTCTCCCCACAGTGAGTTGTTTGGTCTAGAATGCACTGACTGAAAGTCTGGTGGTGTCAGGTTCAATTGAGGCATTTAGGAGGAGTCTGGATAGTTATTTAAACAGACACAGTGCACATGGGATGGAGTAAAGGCAGGAAATTGGCACGAGGTCAAAATGCTCAGAGAACCAGCACAGACGCAATAGGCTGAATAGATCTATTTCTTCAAATTTCAAATACATAAAGGAGTTGATTGGCCAACTGGGAAAAGTGTTATTATTTCATGTTGTGAGCTATGGAGTGGTGGGGCTACAGTGAAGGTGCACTTCTCCAGTCTTAGCACTAACCCTCAGTACAGAGATCATCCTGGTTAACATGTTTTATCATGTAGGAGGGTGGTTTCTATTTGGTCTGATGCTCCAGGCTATATTTATCTAAGAAGATCCATTCTCTGTGTGTTAGATTTCACAGATAAACCTCTGATACACCCTGTGGAAATTATCACAGGAAAGCGTGTGAACCTAACCTGCATCTTCAATACAACGTGCAATGGAACAGCACCTGTCTTAACCTGGGCTACTCCAACTGCTGTACATGGATCAGTCTCAATCACTGTCACTCGGCATGGGGTCACTCTGAGCTATACTTCTGTTCTGAGCCTAATACCATCACTCAGACACCAGGGACAAGCCCTCACCTGCAGAGTGAGTTATCCAACTGTGTCAACAGAGCAGACCCTCATACTGACAGTGCAATGTAAGTATGGACATCTCTCATTCAACTTTTGCTGAAACAGCTTACATTGTGCACAGCAAGATCCCAAAATTCCCAATGTGCTGTGCACTGCATTTCAACTGAGCAATCTCAGACTGAGAGTGCAGAGACAGTTTACTGACATTACAGATGGCAATGTTGCGCTCTCACAGAACTAACATTCAGACAGAGATGCTTTCCTTCTGCACTGCCGATCCAACAGTGCAGCATCGCCTCAGTAACTGACCATCGATCAGTGTGGCTCTCCCTCAGCACTTACTCTCTGATCGTGTAGCACTCCCTCAGTACTGACTCTCTGACAGTGCAACACTCCCTCAGTACTGACCCTCTGATAGTGCGGTACTGCCTCAGTGCTGACCCTCCGACAGTGAAGCACACTCTTAATACTGACCCTCTGACAGTGCGGTACTCCCTCAGTATTAACCCTCCAACAGTAAAGTTGCGACATTCTCTCAGCACTGGATATATATGCAGTGGATAGTGCATATATGGAATTAGCTGCCAGAGGATATGGTGGAGTCTGGTACAATTACAACATTTTAAAGGTATTACAATTGGTATAGGAACAGGATAGGTTTCCAGGGAGATAAGCCAAACTAGGACCTCAGGATATCTGGTCAACATGGATGAGTTGGTCCGGACTGTTTACGCACTGTACAATTCTATGATTCTCCTGTCTTCACAATGACCAGAAATGCCTACTTCTTCTGTGATTTGTGGGTAAAGAAACTGCAATGATATCTCAGCTTTCATATACTCAGGAACTGATCATATGTGACACAATGGCACAGTGGTTAGCACTGCTGCCTCACAGCGCCAAAGACCCGGGTTCAATTCCCGCCTCAGGCGACTGACTGTGTGGAGTTTGCACGTTCTCCCCGTGTCTGCGTGGGTTTCCTCCCACCATCCAAAGATGTGCAGGGTCAGGTGAATTGGCCATACTAATTGCCTGTAGTGTTAGGTTAGGGGTATGGGTGGGTTTCGCTTCGGCGGGTCGGTGTGGACTTGTTGGGCCGAAGGGCCTGTTTCCACACTGTAATCTAATCTAAATCTAATGATTTGTTTTTAGACCAACCACGGAATCTCTCAATTACTTCCCTGGATGGGATTAAAGATTCATCCATCAATATAATTGAGGGGAATTCTGCAGTCATAATCTGCTCTGTGAAGAGCTTCCCAGTATCTAACCTGACGTGGAGACATCTTAATGTCACAATGAACAGGACACATTCCAACAATGAGCTGTGGTTGGAGATTCCTCACATTACACCCAGGGAGACTGGAGACTATCAGTGTGTGGCAGAGAATGAACATGGAGCAATGGAGAGCTCCATAACCATCACTGTGACATGTGAGTTTATACAGACTGCAACATCTCTCAGATATACACACACAATAAAACCTAGACACATACACACATTACCAGCTCTCATTCTGTGTTGAAGCAATGAAAACACCAGAGTACCCAGGCACTGTTTAGTAATTAGCATCCTACACAGAGAACTGCAGATTTTTTCTTTTCTCTATCATTGCAACCATTTGTACTGTGTACAACAGCAATCTGAGAATATTGTAACATTCAGGGAATACTGTATTCCTTTGGCTGCTGCTGTCAACCACAGTGGTACAAGAGTGCTGCTCGTTGTCGAGTTTTCAATAGATCACTAAGTGACATGGTGTGAGTACAGGGGTTCAATAAGCTTTGAGTCATTTAGACAGTTCGAGGATCACAAAAACAAAGAGAGACTAAGAGAATGACAAACACAGAGACTGATAGGGAAAGAGAAGTCAAAAATAGGTTCTATGCAGAACAAGCTGCTGCTAAAAAGCCAACTGAAGGCCACTCGTTGTGTGGGCTTGCAGCACAGGAAGAAATCCCTGCAGCTGTTTGACTATTCTGTACAGTTGGGACTCAGGTGAGATTCTGGAAACAAGTTGTGTGCTGTGGTTAAGGCCCATCAATAGTCCAGGGAGCCAGGAGGTGTCATTAAATGTTAGAGTTAAGTTTCAGAAAAACACTTGAGATCTACTGAGGTCCCAGAATAAAGTCATGAATAGGTCAGAAAGAGATTAACCAAACTTCCACTTTCACATTAAATGGGTATGATGAGCCACAGCATCACTAACATCTGGGATATTGCTGACACATCAGTGGGATCTGTTTTCACTTCATTTTTCATTTGGTGTGCGCTGCAGGCTCTTTAATCTTTAATTCTGGACACGAGAATGTATCCGAACCATACACTGGAGACTCTACTATTGTGTTGTTTTCCATGATAAATTTAATTTCTATTCATTAAAAACTGTTGAATCTAGTGGCTTCCTTGTCGAAGTAAGTATCAGAAAATTAAATGTTGTTGACTTGTTTTCAAGCACGGCCAGCAGGTAGCTATTGACCAGGTCTGGTCTGGACTCACACCATGTCACTTAGTGATCAAATACTATCCAGTGACTGACAAGCACCAGGGCACATGCTGGGGACATGAAAGGAACTTTCTTTTTTCGAGATAGACAGCAGCTCCAATGCTGAGGGAATATAATGACAGCTTACACAGGCAATCTCCATCAGAAATGTGACACAGAAACTTACACAGAGGGAAAATGAATGCAAATTCAGAGGCATCAAAGACTGAAAATCAGCGTGATGTGCACTGTTCTGACACAATGTTATCTTCCTTCATTTTTAGATGCACCACAGAATCTCTCAATTACTTCTGCTCACATAATTAAAAACTTATCGATCACTACAATTGAGGGGAATTCTGTGGTGATAATCTGCTCTGTCGAGAGCTTCCCAGCTTCCAACCTGACGTGGACCTATCTGAATGTCACAATGAACAGAACAAGTTCCAACAATGAGCTGTGGTTGGAGATTCCTCACGTTACACCCAGGGAGACTGGAGACTATCAGTGTGTGGCAGAGAATGAACATGGAGCAGTGGAGAGCTCCATAACCATCACTGTGCAATGTGAGTGTACACAGCGTTCAACACCTACACTAGAGGGCAAACAATCAGAAATGTGGTACATAGTACCACCAATGACAAAGATAGAGAAAAGGGATGAGGTCCTGCAAGGTGAGGGGCAAGATTCAAGGTTCAAGGGGTCCAATCGCCACCAGGACAGAACCCCACTGGTCCTCACCTACCACGCCACCAACCTCCAGATACATCGTATCATCCTTCGTCATTTCTGCCTGACCTGCTGTGCTTTTCCAGCAACACATTTTTCAGCTCTAATCTCCAGCATCTGCAGTCCTCACTTTCTCCCTCAAAGATCAGCAAGGCAGCCTTTGTGTGGAGCCACAGAAAATGGGGGAGATACTAAATGAGTATTTTGCATCAGTATTTACTGTGGAAAAGGATATGGAAGATATAGACTGTAGGGAAATAGATGGTGACATCTCGCAAAATGTCCATATTACAGAGGGGGAAGTGCTGGATGTCTTGAAACGGTTAAAGGTGGATAAATCCCCAGGACCTGATCAGATGTACCCTAGAACATTGTGGGAAGCTAGAGAAGTGATTGCTGGGCCTGTTGCTGAGATATTTGTATCATCGATAGTCACAGGTGAGGTGCCAGAAGACTGGAGGTTGGCTAACATGGTGCCACTGTTTAAGAAGGGTGGTAAGGACAAGCCAGGGAACTATAGACTGGCGAGTCTGATGTCAGTGGTGGGCAAGTTGTTGAATGGAATCCTGAGGGACAGGAGGTACATGTATTTGGAAAGGCAAGGGCTGATTGGGAATAGTCAACATAGTTTTCTGTGTGGGAAATCATGACTCACAAACTTGATTGAGTTTTTTGAGGATGTAACAAAGAAGATTGATGAGGGTAGAGAAGTAAATGTGATCTATATGGACTTCAGCAAGGCGTTTGGCAAGGTTCCCCATGGAAGACTGATTAGCAAGGTTAGATTTCACGGAATGCAGGGAGAACTAGCCATTTGGATACAGAACTGGCTCAAAGGTAGAAGACAGTGGGTAGTGGTGGAGGGTTATTTTTCAGACTGGAGGCCTGTGACCAGTGGAGTGCCACAAGGATCGGTGCTGGGTCCTCTACTTTTTGACGTTTACATAATGGGGAGGCACGGTGGCACATTGGTTAGTACTGCTGCCTCACAACACCAGGGACCCAGGTTCGATTCCAGCCTCAGGCGACTGTCTGTGTAGAGTTTTCACATTCTCCCCGTGTTTGTGTGGGTTTCCTCCAGGTGCTCTGGTTTCCTCCCACAGTCCAAAGATGTGCAGGCCAGGTGAATTGGTCATGCCAAATTGCCTGCAGAATTGGGTGCATTAGTCAGGGGTAAATATGGGGAATAGGTCGGGGTGGGTTACTCTTTGGAGGGTTGGTGTGGACTAGTTGGGCTGAAGGGCCTGTTTTCACACTGTAGGGAATCTAATCTAATTTAAATGATTTGGATGCGAGCATAAGAGGTACACTTAGTAAATTTGCAGATGACACCAAAATTGGAGGTGTAGTGGACAGCGAAGACGGTTATCTTAAATTACAACAGAACTTTGACCAGATGGGCCAATGGGCTGAGAAGTGGCAGATGGAGTTTAATTCAGAAAATGCCAGGTGTGGCATTTTGGGAAAGCAAATCTTAACAGGACTTATAGACTTAATGGTAAGGTCCAAGGGAGTGTTGCTGAACAAAGAGACTTTGGAGTGCAGGTTCATAGCTCCTTGAAAGTGGAGTCGCAGGTAGATAGGATAGTGAAGAAGGCGTTTGGTATGCTTTCCTTTATTGGTCAGAGTATTGAGTACAGGAGTTGGGAGGCCATGTTGCGGCTGTACAGGACATTGGTTAGGCTACTGTTGGAATATTGCGTGCAATTCTGGTCTCCTTCCTATTGGAAGGATGTTGTGAAACTTGAAAGGGTTCAGAAAAGATTTACAAAGCTGTTGCCAGGGTTGGAGGATTTGAGCTACAGGGAGAAGCTGTACAGGCTGGGACTGTTTTCCCTGGAACGTCGGAGGCTGAGGGGTGACCTCACAGAGAATTACAAAATTATGAGGGTAAATAGAGTAAATAGACAAAGTCTTTTCCCTGGGGTCAGGGAGTCCAGAACTAGAGGGCATAGGTTTAGAGTGAGAGGGGAAAGATATAAAAGAGACCTACTGGGCAACTTTTTCACACAGAGGGTGGTACGTGTATGGAATGAGCTGCCAGAGGATGTGGTGGAGGCTGATACAATTGCAACATTTAAGAGGCATTTGGATGGGTATATGAATAGGAAGGGTTTGGTGGGATATGGGCCGGGTGCTGGCAGGTGGGACTAGATTGGATTGGGATATCTGGTCGACATGGACGGGTTGGACCGAAGGGTCTGTTTCCATGCTGTACATCTGTATGACTCTCGGACTCTGAATAAAAAATATCTAAGAGGAAATTTAAAGAGAAAATTCAGAAAGCAAAAAGGGGGCATGGAAGGAACGTCCCAAGTTATTTCACGAGTACAATAAGAGTAAAAGAATGGATAGGGAAACGGAAGGGCCCATTTAGGTATTTTGTATGTGGAGCCGAAGGATGTGGGTTAGGTTCTAAATGAATATTTGGTTTTGGTGTTCACTCATGAGAGCAATAGTTTAGATATCGTCATCAGGGAGATGGAGTGTAATATACATTACAAAATTTGCTCAGACAGACAGGGGGCTCTGAGTGACCTAGCAGGCTTAAAACTAGACAAATCGCAGGACCAGATGCAGTGTATCCCAGGCTGCTGAGTGAGGCAAGGGAGGGAACTGTCAGGGGCACTGGCAAATATTTTCAATTCCTCTGTGGCCACTGGAGAGGTACCAGTGGATTGGAGAGCAGTCAATGCGGTACTAACATCCATGAATGAATGGTGATTCATTTGCCATATTCTACTCCAATTGCAACAAGGCTTTAGATAAGGTCCAACTTGGGAAGCTGTTTGTGAAGGAGAAAGTCCATGGGATCCAAAGAGCATTGCCAAATTGGATTTGGAGTTGGCTGAGTGGCAGGAAGCAGAGGGTCATGGTTTGAGGGGTGTTTCTGTGACTGGAAGCCTGTACCCAGTGGGGTCTCACAGGATCATGACTGGAGCCCTTGCTGATTGAAGCAGATATAAATAATTCAGAATTTAGGAGGATTGATCAGTCAGTTTGAGGTTCATCCAAAACTCAGTGAGCTGATAAATACTGAAGCATTCCCTCAGTATTGACCCTTGGATAGTGCAGCACTCCCACAGTACTGACCCCCAATACAGAAGCACCCCCTCAGTACTGACACTCTGACAGTGCAGCACTCCCTCAGTACTGACCCTCTGACACAGCAACACTCCCTCAGTGCTGACCCTCTGTCAGTGCAGCACTCCCTCAGTACTGACCCTCTGACAGTGCAGCACTCCCTCAGTGCTGACCTCTGACAGTGCAGCACTCCCTCAGCACTGACCCTCTGACAGTGCAGCACTCCCTCAGTACTGACCCTCTGATAGTGCAGCACTCCCTCAGTGCTGACCCTCTGACAGTGCAGCACTCCCTCAGTACTGACCCTCTGATAGTGCAGCACTCCCTCAGTGCTGACCCTCTGACAATGCAGCACTCCCTCAGTACTGAATTGAAGTGTCTGCTATGGTTACATGATGTGTGGAGGAGGAAACCGCGCTGCTATCTCACCTTTCACATTGTCGGGATCTAGGATGTTTTTGACTATCATTGTAATGAACTGATCATTATTTGCTTTTAGACCCACCACGGAATCTCTCAATTATTTCCCTGGATGGGATTAATGATTCATCCATCAATATAATTGAGGGGAATTCTGCAGTCATAATCTGCTCTGTTGAGAGCTGCCCAGTATCTAACCTGACGTGGAGACATCTTAATGTCACAATGAACAGGACACGTTCCAACAATGAGCTGTGGTTGGAGATTCCTCACATTACACCCAGGGAGACTGGAGACTATCAGTGTGTGGCAGAGAATGAACATGGAGCAGTGGAGAGCTCCATAACCATCACTGTGACATGTGAGTTTATACAGACTGCAACATCTCTCAGATGTACACACATACACACAGACAAACACATACACATTATCAGTTTTCATACTGTGTTGAAGTAATGCAAATTCCTGAATGACTAGGCACCCAACTGAAGAAGCAGCATATCTATCCAAAACTGCAGATTTATCTGTTCTAGGTTATTTTTTGTTGGATCAATTTGTCCTGTGTACAACAATTTTGTAACATTCATGGAACATGATATTGTGTTGGTTTGTATTATTGGAAAAGTGCAGCCAAGTCAGGCAGCATCCCAAGAGCAGGAAAGTCAGATTTTGGGCATAAGCCCCTCATCAGGAATGGAGGCCCAAAACGTTGATTCTCCTGCTCGTCAGATGCTGCCTATCTGGACTCTGGTCTCACTTTCTCCTGGTTTGTATTGTCAAGTTTTCAACATGACACTGAGGTTAATCCAAGGATTCAGCGTTGGTTTGAGTTTGATTCAATTACACAATTCAAGAGAGAAAGAGAGAGAAAGGATGTGGCACAGAGGGAGAGATAACACGAGGTGGAGAGTGCGAGAGAGCGTGTTAGAGTTTAGAAGGATGAGGGGATATCGGTTTGAAACTTACAAAATGGCCAGGACAGAGTGGACATTGAAAAGATGTTGACAAGAGATACTAGGACTTGAGGGCAAAGCCTTAGAATAAAAGGAAGATCTTCTAGAACGGAGATAAGGAGAAACTTCTTCAGCCAGACAGTTCTGGAATTCATTGCCACAGAAGGCTGTGGAGGCCAGGTCATTATATATATTTAAGATGGAGATAAGTAGGTTGTTGAGTATCAAGGAAATCAAGAGCTATGGGGAGGAAGTGGGAGAAATGGGTGAAAAACTTCTCAGCCTTGCTTGAATGGTGGAGCAGGCTGAATGGCCAAATTCCAGCTGCGAGATCTTACGGAGAGACCATGAGAGGGAAGGAGAAAGATGGTGAGAACGAGAAAAAGGGAGAGAGAGAGAGAGAGAGAAGGGGTGGGGGGAGGGGGGAGAGAAAAAAACAGAGGAGAGAAAAAGAGAGAAAAAGATCAATTCCAACAACACGCTGTGGTTGCAGATTCCTCACGTTACACCGAATGAAACTGAAGACAATTAGTGTGTTGCAGAAAATGAATATGGAATAGTGGAGGAGCCCATAGCCATCACTGTGGGATATGAGTGTACACAACATTCACCATCTCCACTGGAGGGCAACAGACAGAGATTGTGATCCATATTGGTACCAACAGTCTAGGGACATAAAGGGGTGAGGTGCTGCAAGCTGAACTTGGGGGACTAGGGCACAGACTGGGGAAAAAAAAAACTTCACATTTTGCAATCTCTGGATTACTTCCACTGCCTTGTGCTAAGGAGTATAGAAATGGGTGGTTCGTCCAGATGAATGTGCGGCTGGAGAGATGATGCAGGAGGGAGAACCTTTGATTTCTGGGACATTGGGACACTTTTCGGGGGTGGTGAGATGTGTACCAGGACTGACAAGTTGCAACAGTAAAGGAATGGGACCAGCATCCATGTGGGGAGGTTTGCTGGCGCTGTTGGGTAAAGTTGAAACTAATTTGGCAGCTGGCTGAGATCCTGAGGGATGTTTCAGCAAAGGAAGGTGCACAGCCAGAACTAAAAGAGACAGCAAGTGAGTCAGGAAGTCACAAGAAGAACAGACCAGTTAAGACACAGGGAGATTGGTAAGGTTGGATGTTACTACTTTAATGTAACGAGTCTGACAAAAAATGGGTGAAGGTACAGACTTAAAAATGAGATGTGTTACTATTGCTGTCAATAACATTGTTGAGAGAGGGACAGAATTGGCAACCTAATATTCCAGGACACAGGATCTTCAGGTAGAACAGGGAAAGAGGTAAAAGAGGAGCAGATATCACAATACTGACCAGTGAATCAATTACAGCAGTAAGGAGGGATGACAGGTTCATCGGCTCCTCAAGTGAAGCCGTTAGATAAAACCTAAAAACTGAAATGGAGTGAACACATTGTTGAGTGTTCACTAAAGGCCCCAGTCAGAGAGAAATAGTATGGAGGTAAATTTCAGAGAATGCAAAAGGAACAGGATAGTGACAGTGAGAGATTTCTTCTTTCCCAAAACTATCTGATGTAGTCCTAATGTGAAAGACTTAGAGTGAGCAGAATTCCTAGGATACGTCCAGCACAGCCTTTTAAAGCCTGCACAGTCAGTTCTTCATTAATGTGATGATTCCATTCTTGAGCAACCCCACATTATAGAAAAATCGCACTTTAGAAACAGCGCTTGAAGTGTTGGTGATATAATCATGACACAGCCAACAGAAGTTTTAAAAGTTTGTTGACTGTGTTACAATGAATTCACATTGATGAAATGCACGTTATAACAGAACGATCTGTATGCAGAAGAGCCTGCAAGGCAGGGGGCTTTATTATAGGAAGTGAAGCAGTACAGGTGGTTGGAATATCTGCAAGAGAGCACTTTGTGGACAGTGATTCTAACTCTGTTAGATTCAAGACAAGGATGGGTCTGAAATCAAAGTTCTAAACCTGGGGAAGGCTGATTTTAATAAGATCTGATATTATTTGGGCCAGATTATACTCAGAGACATGCTTTTCAGCAAGTCTGTGCCAGAAACATGGGACACATTCTCAAAGGAAATAGAGAGAGTTACAGGTGCACAATTTCCAATAAAGATAAAGGGTGGGATCCACAAATCCAGTGAACCCTGAATGATGAGGGATATACAGGACTGGATAAAGATAACAGCCAATGGGATCCAAGGAAAGTTGGTAAATTGGATCCAGAATTAAGCAAGTGGCAGGAAGTGGCAGTGGGTGATAGTCAAGGGGTGTTTTTGTGGCTGGAGGTCAGTGGATTCTACAGGGATCACTGCTGGAGCCCTTGCTGATCAAAGTACATATAAAAGATTGAGACATGAATGTAGGCTGGCTGATCAGTCAGTTTGAGGATGATACAAAACTGATGATTAGTGAGGAACAGCCTTAGATTACAGGCTGATCAGTGGCAAATGGAATTCAATCCAGATAAATGTGAGGTGATGCAGCTTGGGTAGGATAAATAAGACAAAGGAATATAGGGTGAATGGTAAGACCCTGGGGAACACTGATGATCACCGAGACCTTGGTGTGCATGTCCACTGGTCTCTTAAATGTAGCAGGACAGGCAGCTGATGTGGTCAAGGAGGCATATGGGATACTGGTCTTTATTAGCTGAACAATTGAATACAGGAGCAGGTAGATTATACTTGGGACTGTATAAAATATTGATTAGAACAAAGAACAAGAAAAATTACAGCACAGGAACAGGCCCTTCAACCCTCCAAGCCTGTGCCGATTCCAATCCTCTATCTAAACCTGACACCTATTTTCTAAGGTTATATTCCTCTGCTCCCTGCGCATTCATGTGTCTGTCGAGACATATCTTAAATAACGCTATCGTGACTGCCTCTACAACCTTCCTTGGCAACCCTTTCCAGGCATCCACAACCCTCTGATAAAGAACGTTCCACGCTTATCTCCCCTAAACATTTCTCCTCTCACCTTGAACTCGTGACCCCTAGTAATTGAGTCCCCCACACTGGGAAAAAGCTCCTTGCGATCCACCCTTTCTATACCATCATGATTTCGTTGACCTCAATCAGATCCACCCCTCTCAACCTCCATCCTTCTAATGAAAATAATCTTAATCTACTCAACCTCTCTTTATAGCTAACACCCTTCAACCAGGCAACATCCTGGTGAACCTCCTCTGCACCCTCTCCAAAGCATCCACATCCTTTTGGTAATTTGTCAACCAGAACTGTACACAGTATTCGAAATGTGGCCAAACCAAAGTCCTACACAACTGTAACATAACCTGCCAACGCCTGTACTCAGTACCGCATCGGATGAAGGAAAATATGCCGTGCATGTTCTTGACCACGCTATTGACATGCGTTGCCATCTTCAGGGAACAATGGATGTGAACACCCAGATTTCTCTACACTTCAATTTTCCCTCAGACGTTTCCATTTACATAAGAACTAGGAGCAGGAGTCGGCTATCCGGCCCTTTGAACCTGCTCTGCCATTCAATAAGATCATGGCTGATCTTCTTGTGGATTCAGATACACTTACCCGCGCTCACACCGTATCCAGAATCACAACAACGAGCACCCGAGCTATAAATCTTCTCACAGAAGCGCTTCACAGGAGGCTCCCAAGCACTGAGGATGTCATCTAGACAGGGGACGAAACGTCTGCAACACAAATTCCCAGCTCGGCGAACACAACCACAACATTGTTAAAAAAAATTCTACTTTAGCTTTAAAACTGTTTACTGAAGTAGAGTCAACTACTTCCCTGGGCAAGGAATTCCATCGATTAACAACCCTCTGGGTGAAGAAGTTCCTAAATCTGCTCCCTCTAATCTTGAGGCTATGATCTCTTCATCTGCCAGTGGAAACATCCTATCTATTTCTATCTTGTCTATTCCCTTCATAATTTGATATGTTTCTATAAGATCCCCCCTCATTCTCCTGAATTCCATTGAATAGAATTGCAATCTACTGAGTTACTCCGCATAAGCCAAACCCCTCAACTCCGGAATCAACCTGGTGAACCTCCTCTGCACCCCCTCCAGGACATCTTTTCTCAAGTAACTTGTACAGCTATGGCATTACCTCTCTGCTTTTAAACCCAACCCCTTTAGGGGTTCCACTTACCTTCCTAATTACTTGTTGTACCTGCAGACCAATCCTCTGTGATTCATGCACAAGGACACCCAGGTCTCTCTGCAAAACAGCATTCTGCAACTTTTTTACCATTCAAGTAATAATCCTTTTTACTATTACCCCAACCAAAATGTATGACTTCACATTGTATTCCATCTGCCAGACCTTTGCCCACTTGCACAATGTATCCATGCTCCTCTGCAAAGTTTCACAGTCCTCTGCACACTTTGCTCTACCACGCATCTTAGTGTCATCGGTACGACACGTGATCGCCAACTCCAAACCATCTGTACAATTAATATGTAAATAATTGCAGTCCCAACACCAATCCCTCAGGCACACCACTAGGCACTGATCGCCAGCCAGAATAGCACTCATTTATCTCCACTCTTTGCTTCCTGTCAGTCAACCAATCCTCTATCCACGCTAATACTCTACGCCAACACCATGCATCCTTCTCTTATGCAGCAGCCTCATGTGCAGCATATTGGCAAAGGCCTTTTGGAAATCCAGGTACACCACATCCACTGGGTCCCTATTTTGCACCTTGCTTGTAAAGTCTTCATAGAATTTCAAAAGATTTGTCAAGCATGACCTGCCCTTCATGAACCCATGCTACGTCTGCCCAATGGGACAATTTCTATTGAGGTGCCCTGCTATTTCTTCCTTGATAACAGACTAAGTATTTTTCCCACTACAGAGGTTAACCAGTCTATAATTCTTCACCTTTTGTTTACCTTCCTTTCTAAATAGTGACGTCACATTTGCAGTTTTCTAATCTGCTGGACTGCCCCAGGGTCCAGCGAATTTGGAAAATTATCACCGGTGCACTTGCTATTTCTCCCATTTCTTTTACCCTGGGATGCATTCCATCAGGGCCCTGATATTGTCCTTGAATATCAGAGCTACGCCACCTCCCTTACCTTACTGTACTTCCGAATAGTCGGGGTCCCCTGTATATTTAACTCCTGGTCATGACCATCCTGTAACCATGTCTCCATAGTGGCTACTAACGGCATGATTTGTGCCGTTAACTCATCAAGCTTTTTACAAATGCTACGAGCATTCAGGTAAAGTGCCTTTATCCGAGCTTTCTCACTCTCATGATTCATGACATCTATAATGTCTCCTGAGTTCTCCTTCCTTTTTGCTTCTTTGATAGTCTGCCTTGAACTTAAGCCCTCCTGCACACAATCTAACCTGCCGCTTACCTTGTTATTTACCATCGCTCTGCCGTTTTCCCTATCCCTTCCCCCCCGACTTGCTAGGACACTGGCTCCAGATTGGTTCAGGTGGAGACTGTCCCATCGGTACAGATCCTCCTGGTTCCAAAACTGACCTCTCGTTCCCACACCATTCCCTTAGCCACGTGTTTACTTCCCTAATTTTCTTACCCCTAAGCCAATTTGCACATGGTTCAGGAGGTATTTCGGAGATTAAAACCCCTGAGGACCTGTTCTTTAATTTTGTTCCTAGCGCTTGTTAATCCCCAAACAGGTCCTCGATCCTAACCTTGCCTATGTTGTTAGTCCCAACGTGGACCACAACAACTGGATCCTCTTCCTCCCATTTCAATATCCTTTCAAGCCGGTCAGAGATGCCCTGCACCCTAGCACCGGGCAGGCAACACACCATGCAGGACTCCCGATCTGGCTCACAAAGAATACTATCTATCTCCCTATCTATAGAATCCCTGTAACTACCACTTGTCTTTTTCCTGCCCCCTCTTGAATGGCCTTCTGCTCCATGGTGCCACGGTGAGCTAGCTCATCCTCCCCTTTTCCTCACCCACACAGGGAGTAAATATCTCGTACCTGTTGGATAAGGTCAAAAGCTGAGGGTCCTCCATGCCTGAACTCAGGATCCCCTAGCTGCCTCACTTGCAATCATACCCAGATGTCCCTAATCACGAACTGAATTTGACTTACTTAATCTACCAGGTATGACTGCCTCCAGAAACAAAGTGTCAAGGTAACTCTCTCCTTTCCGAATGTGCTCTTAAATTGGATTTTCCAAAATACATCATCTCGCATTTGCTCAGAATGAACTCCATCTGCCATTTCTCTGCCCAGCTCTCCAATCTATTTATATTCTGCTGTATTCTCTGACAGTCATCTTCACTATCTGCTACTCCAACAATTTTAGTGTCATCTGAAAACCTGCTAATCAGATTACCTATACCTTCCTCCAAATCATTTATGTATATCTCAAACAACAGCGGTCCCAGCATGGATCTCTGTGGAACACCACTGGTCACAGTTCTCCATTTTGAGGAACTCCCTTCCACTACTACTTTCTGTTTCCTGTTACCCAGCCAGTTCTCTATCCATCTAGCTACTACACCCTGGACCCTATGCAACTTCACTTTTTCCATCAGCCTACCATGGGGAACCTTATCGACATCCTATTGAAGTCTATGTGTATGACATCTACAGCACTTCCCTCATCAATCAACTTTGTCACTTCCTCAAAGAATTCTATCATGTTGGTAAAACATGACCATCCCCACCCAAAACCATGTTGCCTATAACTGATAAGCCCATTATCTTCCAAATATCAATAGATCCAATCCCTCAGTATCATCTCCAAGCAGCTTCCCAACCACTGGCATCAGGCTCAACAGTCTATAATTACCTGGATTATCCTTGCTGCCCTTCTTAAACAAGGAGAAAGCATTAGCAATTCTCCAGTCCTCCAGGACTTCACCTTGATCAAGGATGCTGCAAAGATACCTGTTAGTATCCCAACTATTTCCTCTTTCACTTCCCTCAGAAACCTGGGATAGATCCCATCTGGATCTGGGGACTTGTCCACCTTAATGCGTTTTAGAATACCCAACACTTCCTCCCTCCTTATGCCGACCTGACCGAGAGTAATCAAACATCTATCCATAACCTCAACATTCATCATGTCCCTCTCCTCAGTGAATACTGCTACAAAGTGCTCATTAAGCATCTGACCCATTTTCTCTGACTCCACACATAACCTTCCTCCATTGTCCTAGAGTGAGCCAACACTTTCTCTCGTTACCCTCTTGCATCTTATATATGAATAAAAGGCTTTGGGATTTTCCTTTACCTTGTTTGCTGAAGATATCTCATGACCCCTTTTAGCCCTCTTAATTCCCTGTTTCAGATTGGTCCTACTTTCTTGATATTCTTCCAAAGTGTTGTCTGTTGTCAGTCACCTAGACCTTATGTATGCTTCCATTTTCCTCTTAACTAGTCTCACGACTTCACATGCCCTCCATGATTCCTTAATCTTATTATTTCTATTCTTCATTTTTGCAGGAACATGTCTCTCATGCATGCTAATCAACCTCTCTTTAAAAGCTTCCCACTTATCGAATGTGAATTTACCTTCAAACAGCAGATCCCAATCTACATTCCCCAGCTCCTGCTGAACTTTGGTACAGTTACCTCAATTTAGCACTCTTCCTTTAGGATATCTCTCATCTTTGTCCATGAGTATTCTAAAACTTATGGAATTGTGATCCTACCTGTGGTGTCCTACTTTTTAACTTGGCTCCTAACTTCATATATTCTGCTTGGAAGACCTCATTCTGTTGTTTTTACCTATCTCATTGGTGCCTATAATTACCACGACAACTGGCTGTTCACCTTCCCCCCTTCCGGATGTTCTGCAGCCAATCTGAGACATCCCTGACCCGTGCACCTGCGAGGCAACATGCCATTTGGGAGTCTCGTTTTTTGACCACAGAACCACCTATCTACTCCTGTAACAATTGAATCCCCGATGAGTATAACCGTTCCACTCTTTGTCCCACCCTTCTGTACAGCAGAACCATCCACGGTGCCATGAACCTGGCTACTGCTGACTTCCCCTGGTGAGCCATCTCCCCCAACAATATCCAAAATGGAGTTTAATATAGATAAGTGTGAAGTCTGGCATTTTAGAAAGTCAAATCATGGGATGAGTTTCATCGTGAATGGTAAGGCCTTAAGGAGTGTGGTGGAACAGGGGGACCTTGGAGTTCAGGTTCACAGTTCTCTGAAACTGGAATCACAGGTAGACAGGGCAGTGAAGAGGGTTTTTGGCACACTGGCCTCATCAGTCAGGGCATTGAGTATCGAAGTTAGGAAGTTATGTTGCAGTTGTCCAGGATGTTCGTGAGGCCACACTTTGTGTATTGTGTTCAGTTTTGGTCACCTTGTTACAGGAAGGATGTCGTTAAAATGGAATGAGTGCAGAAGAAATTTGCAAGGATGTTGCCTGGACTCAGTGGTCTAAGGAGAGGTTGGACAAGCTTGGAGTTTCTCCTTCAGAGTGTAGGAGACTGAGGGGGATCTTTTGAAGTGTATAAGATCATGAGAGGCATGAATCGGAAGCATGTAGGGTTGCTGTATCGAGGATGAGAAGTTAGAGGGAAAGAATAAAAGGGAGCCTGAGAGCCACTTTTCTTTATACAGAGAGTCACACGTATATGGACAGAGCTACCAGCGGAAGTGGTTGACGTGGGTACATTAAAAACATTTAAAAGGCATTTGGACAAATACATGGATAGGAAAGGATATGGGCCCAGAGCAGGGGAATGGCGTTCATGTGAGTTTGAGCCAAAAGGCCATGCTGTAGGATTTGATGAATCTATTCAGGTGCGTCCTGGTAATGTCAAGGCACACAAGGCTATTGGCCAACTGCTAATAAAAGGGTGAATGGATAGACGGCTGTTTTTGATTAGTATAGACTGGTTGGGCTGAAGGGTGTTTTTATTACCCTGTAGAGTTCTATGATGCTGATGAGTACAGCTCTCGCTCATGCACAAACATATATAGGAACTCTGACCCCTAAAACCAGGAGCATATCTGCAAGCAATTTGCTGGCAGTGCTGCACAGCTGCGTGTGTGTCAATAGTAGAACAGATTAGGTCCTGACACACAAACAGAGCAGCGTCTCCTCAGTAATAACGCGCTGACAGTGCAGCACTTTCTCTGTGATAACTCACCGACAGTGCAGCTCTTTCTCTGTGAAAACCCACTAACAGTGCAAAACTTTCCCTGTGATAACCCACTGATAGTGCAGCAGTTTTTCTGTGATATCCCACCGACAGTGCAACACTTTCCCTGTGATAACCCACCGACAGTGCAGCACTTTCTTGGTGATAACACACCGACAGTGCAAGACTTTTTTTGGGATAACCCACCGACAGTACAGCACTTTCTCTGTGATGACACACCGACAGTGCAGCACTTTCCCTGAGATAACCCGCCGAGAGTTCAGCACTATCAGTGATAACTCACCGTCAGTGCAGCACTTCCAGTGATAACTCAAAGACAGTGCAGCACTTTCTCTGTGATAACTCACCGACAGTGCAGCACTTTCTCTGTGATAACCCGCCGACAGTGCAGCACTTTCTCTGTGATAACTCGTATATGTGTGGAAAGTGTGTGTACGTTCAGCTACTGACAGAGCACATTGCAACACTGATGAAAGAAGTGAGACAACCCACTGACAGTGCAGCACTTTCCCTGTGATAACTCACAGACAGTGCAGCGCTTTCTCTGTGATAACCCACCGACAGTGCAGCACTTTCCCTGTGATAACCCTCTGACAGTGCAGCATTTTCCTTGTGATAACCCACCGACAGTACAGCACTTTCTCTGTGATAACCCACCGACAGTGCAGCACTTTCTCTGTGATAACCCTCCGACAGTGCAGCATTTTCCTTGTGATAACTCACCGACAGTGCATCACTTTCTCTGTGATAACTCGCCGACAATGTGGGACTTTCTCTGTGATAACCCGCCGACAGTGCAGCACTTTCTCTATGATAACCCACCGACAGTGCAGCACTTTCTCTGTGATAACTCGTATATGTGTGGAAAGTGTGTGCATGTTCAGCTACTGACAGAGCACATTGCAACACTGATGAAAGAAGTGAGACAACCCACTGACAGTGCAGCACTTTCCCTGTGATAACTCACCGACAGTGCAGCACTTTCTCTGTGATAACCCTCCGACAGTGCAGCATTTTCCTTGTGATAACCCACCGACAGTGCATCACTTTCTCTGTGATAACCCGATGACAGTGTAGCATTTTCCCTGTGATAACCCGCCGACAATGTGGGACTTTCTCTGTGATAACCTGCTGACAGTGCAGCACTTTCTCTGTGATAATCCACCGACAGTGCAGCACTTTCCCTGCGATAACCCGCCGAGAGTTCAGCATTTCAGTGATAACTCACTGACAGTACAGTACTTTCCCTGTCATAACCCACCGCCCATGCAGCACTTCCAGTGATAACTCGCTGACAGTGCAGCACTTTCTCTGTGATAACCCGCCGACAGTGCAGCACTTTTCCTGTGATAACCCACTGACAGTGCTGCACTTTCCCTGTGATAACCCACTGACAGTGCAGCACTTTCTCTGTGATAAACCACTGACAGTGCAGCACTTTCTCTGTGATAACCCACTGACAGTGCAGCACTTTCTCTGTGATAAACCACTGACAGTGCAGCACTTTCTCTGTGTTAACTCGTATAAGTGTGGAAAGTGTTTGCACATTCAGCTACTGACAGAGCACATTGCAACACTGATGAAAGAACTCGAGGACCTTAGGCTCATCCGAGAGAACGGGATCTTTCTGGTCAAGACTTTCAGGGCGGTTATTACACTGACCATACCAGAAGAGAGCAGAAGAGAGCAGACGATGTGGAAGGCAGAGAGGAGACAGGTGAAAGAGACCCTGGGGGAAGTACCTGTCAGGAACAAGTTGAATCTTTTGGAAACAGTAGAGACAGATGGCACTGCCTGTCCGTGAGGCGGCCAGGTCTGTCAATCAAAAGTTGGCGTGGAGACAGTGCGGAAGAGTCGGACATCGCACAGAGCCATGGTAAGAGGGGACTCTATAGTGAGAGAAACTGACCAGGGGTTTTTGTGGCAGCAGGCGGGACTTAAGGATGGTGTGTTGCCTCCCTGGTACCAGGGTTAAAGACATCACAGACAGAGTGCAGGAAATCCTCAAGGACGAGGGTGACGAGCCAGAGGTGGTGGTACATGTCGGCACAAATGATGTCGGGAAGAAGAGGAGGAACATACTACAACGGGACTTCGGAGAACTAGGAAGAAGGCTGAAAAGCAGGATGTCCAGGGTGGTTATCTCCGGTTTGCTTCCAGTTCCTCGGGCTGGTGAGGCCAGAAACAGGGAGATAATGGACTTGAACATGTGGCTGGGGAACTGGTGCAGGAAGCAAGGATTTAAGTTCTTGGATCACCGGGGTATGTTTTGTGGTAAGCATAAATTATACAAGAGAGACGGTTTGCACCTTAATAGGTTAGGGACCAGCATTCTGGCAGGCAGGTTTGCTACTGAAACACAGCTACATTTAAACAAAGTAGCGGGTGGGGGGAGGGAACAAACGGGATGTTTAAGAAGGAAATTGAAGGGTAAGTTAGAACAAGGGAAGTCAAGAAAGACAACTGTATCAATGAAGCAGAAAACTCAGAAAGGGATCATGCTGTAAGGTTGAGTGAAATAGGAGTTGATGGGAAGGGTGAGGGCAGTAACAAATTAAAAATACGATACATGAATGCACAAAGTATTAGAAATAAGATGGATGAGCTTGAGGCTCTTTTGGAAATTGGCAGATACGATATTGTGGGGATAATTGAGACGTGGTTTCAAGTGGACAGGGCCTGGGAAATGAATATTCAAGGCTATACGTGCTATCGTAAGGACAGACTGACGGGCAGAGGGGGTGGGGTGGCCTTGTTGGTAAGGGAGGATATTCAGTCCCTTGCGCGGGAGGACCTAGAATCAGGGGATGTAGAGTCAGTATGGATAGAGCTGAGAAATACTAAGGGTAAAAAGACCCTCTTGGGAGTTATCTACAGGCCCCCAGACAGTAGTCTGGATGTCGGCTGTAAGTTGAATCAGACGCTGAAATTGGCCTGTCGCAAAGATGTTACTATAGTTGTTATGGGGGATTTCAACATGCAGGTAGACTGGGAGAAACAGGATGGTATTGGGCCTCAAGAAAGAGACTTTGTGGAGTGCCTCCGAGATGGATTCTTAGAGCAGCTGGTGCTGGAGCCTACCAGGGAGAAGGCAATTCTGGATCTGGTATTGTGCAACGAACCAGAATTGATCAGGGACCTCGAAGTGAAGGAGCCATTGGGAAGTAGTGACCATAATACAATAAGCTTCAATCTGCAATTTGAGAGGGAGAGGGTACACTCGGAAGTGACAATATTTCTGTTGAATAAAGGGAACTATGGAGCTATGAGGGAGGAGCTGGCCAAAGTTCAATGGTGCAATACCTCAGCAGGAATGACAGTGGAGGAACAATGGCGGATATTTCTGTGTATAATGCAGAAGTTGCAAGATCAGTTCATTCCAAGAAGGAAAAAAGATCCCAGGAGGAGGCATGGGTGGCCGTGGCTGATGAGGAAATTAAGAAACATATAAAGTTAAAAGAGAAAAAGTATAACATAGCAAAGATAAGTCGGAAAACAGAGGACTGGGAAGCTTTTAAAGAACAACAGAGGATTACTAAGAAGGAAATACACAGAGAAAAAATGAGGTACGAAGGTAAATTGGCCAAAAATATAAAGGAGGATAGTAAAACCTTTTTTAGGTATGTGAAAGGCAAAAAAAAATGGTTAAGACTAAAATTGGGCCCTTGAAGACAGAAACAGGGGAATATATTAGGGGGAACAAAGAAATGGCAGAAGAATTGAATTGGTACTTCAGGTCTGTGTTCACTGGGGAAGACACAAGCAATCTCCCTGAGGTAACAGTGGCTGGAGGACCTGAACTTAAGGGAATTTATATTTGCCAGAAATTGGTGTTGGAGAGACTGTTAGGTCTGAAGGTTGATAAGTCCCCAGGGCCTGATGGTCTACATCCCAGGGTACTGAAGGAGGTGGCTTGAGAAATCGTGGATGCGTTGGTGATTATTTTCCAGAGTTCGATAGATTCGGGATCAGTTCCTGCGGATTGGAGGGTGGCTAATGTTGTACCACTTTTTAAGAAAGGTGGGAGAGAGAAAGCAGGAAATTATAGACCAGTTAGTCTGACCTCAGTGGTGGGAAAGATGCTGGAGTCTATTATAAAGGATGAAATTATGACACATCTAGATAGTAGTAACAAGATAGGTCAGAGTCAGCATTGATTTATGAAGGGGAAACCATGCTTGACTAATCTTCTGGAATTTTTTGAGGATGTAACTCTGAAGATGGACAAGGGAGATCCAGTAGATGTAGTGTACCTGGACTTTCAGAAAGCTTTTGATAAAGTCCCACATAGGAGGTTAGTGAGCAAACTTAGGGTGCATGGTATTAACTTGGATTGAAAGTTGGTTGGCTGATAGGAAACAAAGGTTAGTGATAAACGGCTCCATTTCGGAATGGCAGGCAGTGACCAGTGGGGTACCGCAGGGATCAGTGCTGGGACCGCAGCTTTTTACAATGTATATTAATGATATAGAAGATGGTATTAGCAATAACATTAGCAAATTTGCTGATGATACTAAGCTAGGTGGCAGGGTGAAATGTGAGGAGGATGTTAGGAGATTACAGGATGACATGGACAAGTTAGGTGAGTGGTCAGATGCATGGCAGATGCAGTTTAATGTGGATAAATGTATGGTTGTCCACTTTGGTGGCAAGAACAGGAATGCATATTACTATCTAAATGGAATCAATTTAGGTAAAGGGGTAGTACAAAGAGACCTGGGTGTTCTTGTACACCAGTCAATGAAGGCAAGCATGCAGGTACAGCAGGTAGTGAAGAAGGCTAATAGCATGCTGGCCTTCATAACAAGAGAGATTTAGAAAAGAAGCAAAGAGGTGCTTCTGCAGCTGTACAGGGCCCTGGTGAGACCACGCCTGGAGTACTCTGTGCAGTTCTGGTCTCCAAATTTGAGGAAAGACATTCTGGCTATTGATGGAGTGCAGTGTAGGTTCACGACGTCAATTCCTGGAATGGCGGGACTACCTTACGCTGAAAGACTGGAGCGACTGGGCTTGTATACCCATGAGTTTAGAAGACTGAGAGGGGATCTGATTGAGACATATAAGATTATTAAAGGATTGGACACTCTGGAGGCAGAAAACATGTTTCCACTTATGGGTGAGTGCCGAACCAGAAGACACAGCTTAAAAATATAGGGTAGACCATTTAGGACAGAGATGAGGAGAAACTTCTTCACACAGAGAGTGGTGGCTGTGTGGAATGCTCTGCCCCAGAGGGCAGTGGAGGCCCAGTCTCTGGATTCATTTAAGAAAGAATTGGAGAGAGCTCTCAAAGATAGTGGAATCAAGGGTTATGGAGATAAGGCAAAAACAGGATACTGATCAAGGATGACCAGCCATGATCATATTGAATGGTGGTGCAGGCTCGAAGGGCAGAATGGCCCACCCCTGCACCTATTGTCTATTGTCTATTATTGTCTGTTGACAGTGCAGCACGTTCTCTGTGATAACCCGCCAACAGTGGTGCACTTTTCCTGTGAAAACCCACTGCCAGTGCAGCACTTTCCCTGTGATAACCCACCGACAGTGCAGCACTTTCCCTGTGATAAGCCTCTGAAAGTGCAGCACTATCTCTGTGATAACCCATCGACAGTGCAGCACTTTCTTTGTGATAACCCACTGACAGTGCAGCACTTTCTTTGTGACAACCCAGCGACAGTGCAGCACTTTCTCTGTGATAACCCACCGACAGTGCAGCACTTTCTCTGTGTTAACTCGCTAACAGTGCGGCACTTTAACTATGATAACTCACAGGCAGTGCAGCATTTTCCCTGTCATAACCCACCGACAGTGCATCACTTTCTCTGTGATAACCCGCTGACAATGCAGCACTTTCCCTGTGATAACCCTCTGACAGTGCAGCACTTTCTCTGTGTTAACTCGCCGACAGTGCAGCACTTTCTCTGTGATCACCCACCGAGAGTGCAGCACGTTCTCTGTGATAACCCAACGAAAGTTTAGCACTATCCCTGTGATAACCCATCGACAGTGCAGCATTTTCTCTGTGATAACCTGTCGACTGTGCAGAACGTGTCCTGTGATAACACACCGACAGTGCAGAAATGTCTCCGTGATAATGTGGTTCCCTTGTTCAAAAAGGGGAGTAGGGATAACCCTAGTAACTATAGGCCGGTGAGTCTCACTTCTGTTGTGGGCAAAGTCTTAGAGAGAATTGTAAGGGATAGGATTTATGCACATCTGGATAGGAATAATGTGATCAAGGATAGTCAGCATGGTTTTGTGAAGGGCAGGTCGTGCCTCACAAACCTTATTGAATTCTTTGAAAAGGTGACGAAGGAGGTTGATGAGGGGAAAGCGGTAGATGTGGTATATATGGATTTTAGTAAGGCGTTTGATAAGGTTCCCCATGGTAGGCTACTGCAGAAAATACGGAGATGTGGCATTGAGGGTGAGTTGGAGGTTTGGATTAGGAATTGGCTGGATGGAAGAAGACAGAGGGTAGTAGTTGATGGCAAAGTTTCTTCATGGAGTGCCGTCACTAGCGGTGTTCCGCAAGGATCTGTTTTGGGACCATTGCTGTTTGTCATTTTTATAAATGACCTGGAAGAGGGGTTAGAAGGTTGGGTGAGCAAGTTTGCGGATGATACGAAAGTCGGAGGAGTTGTTGACAGTGAGGAAGGATGTGGCAGGTTACAGCAGGATATAGAGAAGCTGCAAAGCTGGGCAGAAAGCTGGCAAATGGAATTCAATGTAGCTAAGTGTGAGGTGATTCACTTTGGGAAGAATAACAAAAAGATGGGGTACTGGGCTAATGGTCGGATACTTGGTAGTGTGGATGAGCAGAGGGATCTTGGTGTCCATGTACACAGATCTCTGAAAGTTGCCACCCAGGTAAATAGTGCGGTGAGGAAGGCATATGGCGTACTGGCTTTTATTGGTAGAGGAATTGAGTTCCGGAGTCCTGAGGTCATGATGCAGTTGTATAAGACTCTGGTGCGGCTGCATCTGGAATATTGTGTGCAGTTTTGGTCGCCATACTATAGGAAGGATGTGGAGGCACTGGAACGGGTGCAGAGGAGGTTTACCAGGATGTTGCCTGGTATGGAAGGAAGATCGTATGAGGAAAGACTGAGACACTTGGGGCTGTTTTCATTAGAGAAAAGAAGGTTTAGGGGTGACTTGATTGAGGTGTACAAGATGATTAGGGGGTTAGATAGGGTTGACAGTGTGAACCTTTTCCCGCGTATGGAGTCGGGTATTACAAGGGGGCATAGCTTTAAATTAAGGGGGGGTAGATATAGGACTGAAGTTAGGGGTAGGTTCTTCACTCAGCGAGTCGTAAGTTCATGGAATGCCCTGCCAGTAGCAGTAGTGGACTCTCCCTCTTTATGGGCATTTAAGCGGGCATTGGATAGGTATATGGAGGATAGTGGGTTAGTATAGGTTAGGTGGGCTTGGATCGGCGCAACATCGAGGGCCAAAGGGCCTGTACTGCGCGGTATTCTTCTATGTTCTATGTTCTATAACACACCTAAAGTGCAGAAACATCTCTGTGATAACCCGCTGACAGTGCAACACTTTCTCTGTGCTAACCCGCCGACAGTGCAGCACTTTCTCTGTTATAACCCGCCGACAGTGCAGCACTTTCTCTGTGATAACACACCAACAGTGCAGCAGTATCCCTGTGATAACCCACCGACAATGCATGACTTTCTCTGTGATAACCCACCTACAGTGCAGCACTTTCTCTGTGATAACCCTCTGACAGTGCAGCACTTTCTCTGCGATAACCCACCAAAAGTGCAACATTTTCCCTGTGAGAACCCACAGACAGTGCTGCACTTTCCCTGTGATATCCCACCAACATTGCAGCACTTTCAGTGTGATAACCTATCGACAGTACAGCAATTTCTCTGTGATAACCTGCCGACTGTGAAGAACGTGCCCTGTGATAATACACCAACAGTGCAGAAATGTCTCTGTGATAACACGCCGACAGTGCATCAGTTTCCCTGTGATAACCCACCGACAGTGCAGGACTTTCTCTGTGATAACCCGCCGACAGTGCAGCACTTTCCTTGTGATAATACACCGACAGTGCAGGACTTTCCCTGTGATAACCCGCCGACAGTGCAGCACTTTCCCTGTGATAACCCAACGACAGTGCAGCACTTTCCCTATGATAATACACCGACAGTGCAGCACTTTCTCTATGATAACCTGCTGACAGTGTAGCACTTTCCCTGTGATAACCGGCCAACAATGCAGCACTTTCCCTGTGACAACCTACCGTCAGTGCAGCAGTATCCCTGTGATAACCCACCGAGAGTGCAGCACGTTCTCTGTGATAACTCAACGAAAGTTTAGCACTATCCCTGTGATAACCCATCGACAGTGCAGCACTTTCTCTGTGATCACCCACCAAGAGTGCAGCACGTTCTCTGTGATAACTCAACGAAAGTTTAGCACTATCCCTGTGATAACCCATCGACAGTGCAGCATTTTCTCTGTGATAACCTGTCGACTGTGCAGAACGTGTCCTGTGATAACACACCGACAGTGCAGAAATGTCTCCGTGATAACACACCTAAAGTGCAGAAACATCTCTGTGATAACCTGCTGACAGTGCAACACTTTCTCTGTTATAACCCGCCGACAGTGCAGCACTTTCTCTGTGATAACCCACCGATAGAGCAGCACTTTCTCTGTGATAACCCACCGACAGTGCTGCACTTTCTCTGTTATAACCCGCCGACACTGCAGCACTTTCCCTGTGATAACCCACCGATAGAGCAGCACTTTCTCTGTGATAACCCACCGATAGAGCAGCACTTTCTCTGTGATAACCCACCGACAGTGCAGCACTTTCTCTGTGATAACCCGCTGACAGTGCAGCACTTTCCCTGTGATAACCCACTGACAGTGCAGCACTTTCTCTGTGATAACACGCCGACAGTGCAGCACTTTCCCTGTGATAACCCGCCGACAGTGCAGCACTTTCTCTGTTATAACCCGCCGACAGTGCAGCACTTTCTCTGTGATAACCCACCGATAGAGCAGCACTTTCCCTGTGATAACCCACCGACAGTGCAGCACTTTCCCTGTGATAACCCACCGACAGTGCTGCACTTTCTCTGTTATAACCCGCCGACAGTGCAGCACTTTCCCTGTGATAACCCTCTGACAGTGCAGCACTTTCCCTGTGATAAGCCACCGACAGTGCAGCCCTTTCCCCGAGATAACCCGCCAACAGTGCAGCAGTTTCTCTGTGATAACCCGCCGACAGTGCAGCACTTTCCCTGTTATAACCCGCCGACAGTGCAGCACTTTCTCTGTGAAACCCGCCAACAGTGCAGCACTTTCTCTGTGATAACACACCAACAGTGCAGCACTTTCCCTGTGTTAACCCACCAACAATGCAGCAGTTTCTCTGTGATAACCCGCCGACAGTGCAGCACTTTCTCTGTGATAACCCGCCAACAGTGCAGCACTTTCCCTGTGATAAGCCACCGACAGTGCAGCACTTTCCCTGTGATAACACGCCAACAGTGCAGCACTTTCCCTGTGATAACCCGCCGACAGTGCAGCACTTTCCCCGAGATAACCCGCCAACAGTGCAGCACCATCCCTGTGATAACCCGCCGACAGTGCAGCACTTTCTCTGTGATAACACACCAACAGTGCAGCACTTTCTCTGTGATAACCCGCCGACAGTGCAGCACTTTCCCTGTGATAACCCGCCGACAGTGCAGCACTTTCTCTGTGATAACCCACCGACAGTGCAGCACTTTCTCTGTGATAACCCGCCAACAGTGCAGCACTTTCCCTGTGATAAGCCACCGACAGTGCAGCCCTTTCCCCGAGATAACCCGCCAACAGTGCAGCAGTTTCTCTGTGATAACCCGCCGACAGTGCAGCACTTTCTCTGTGATAACACACCAACAGTGCAGCACTTTCTCTGTGATAACCCTCTGACAGTGCAGCACTTTCCCTGTGTTAACCTACCAACAATGCAGCAGTTTCTCTGTGATAACCTGCCGACAGTGCAGCACTTTCCCTGTGATAACATACCGACAGTGCAGCACTTTCCCTGCGATAACATACCGACAGTGCAGCAGTATCCCTGTGATAACCCACCGACAATGCATGACTTTCTCTGTGATAACCCACCGACAGTGTAGCACTTTCTCTGTGATAACCCTACGAGAGTGAAGCAGTTTCTCTATGATAACCCACTGACAGTGCAGCACTTTCTCTGTGATTGCCCACCGACAGTGCAGCACTTTCTCTGCGATAACCCACCGAAAGTGCAGCATTTTCCCTGTGAGAACCCACCGACAGTGCAGCACTTTCCCTGTGATATCCCACCAACATTGCAGCACTTTCAGTGTGATAACCTATCGACAGTACAGCAATTTCTCTGTGAAAACCTTCAGACAGTGCAGCACTTTCCCTGTGATAACCTGCCGACTGTGAAGAACGTGCGCTGTGATAAAAAACCACAGTGCAGAAATGTCCCTGTGATAACACGCCGACAGTGCATCAGTTTCCCTGTGATAACCCACCGACAGTGCAGCACTTTCCCTGTGATAACCCACCGACAGTGCAGCACTTTCCCTGTGATAACCCGCAGACAGTGCAGCACTTTCTGTGTGATAACCCGCCGACAGTGCAGCACTTTCTCTGTGAAAACCTTCAGACAGTGCAGCACTTTCCCTGTGATAACCCGCCGACAGTGCAGCACTTTCCCTGTGATAACCCGCCGACAGTGCAGCACTTTCCCTGTGAAAACCCTCAGACAGTGCAGCACTTTCCCTGTGATAATACACCGACAGTGCAGCACTTTCTCTGTGATATCCCTTTGACAGTGCAGCACATTCCCTGTGAAAACCCTCAGACAGTGCAGCACTTTCTCTGTGATAATACACCGACAGTGCAGGACTTTCCCTGTGATAACCCGCCGACAGAGCAGCACTTTCCCTGTGATAACCCTCAGACAGTGCAGCAATTTCTCTGTGATAACCCGCCGACAGTGCAGCACTTTCCCTGTGATAACCCGCCGACAGTGCAGCACTTTCCCTGTGATATTACACCGACAGTGCAGCACTTTCTCTGTGATATCCCTTTGACAGTGCAGCACATTCCCTGTGAAAACCCTCAGACAGTGCAGCACTTTCTCTGTGATAATACACCGACAGTGCAGGACTTTCCCTGTGATAACCCGCCGACAGTGCAGCACTTTCCCTGTGATAACCCTCAGACAGTGCAGCACTTTCTCTGTGATAACCCTCAGACAGTGCAGCAATTTCTCTGTGATAACCCGCCGACAGTGCAACACTTTCTCTGTGATAACCCGCCGACAGTGCAGCACTTTCTCTGTTATAACCCGCCGACAGTGCAGCACTTTCTCTGTGATAACCCGCCAACAGTGCAGCACTTTCCCTGTGATAAGCCACCGACAGTGCAGCCCTTTCCCCGAGATAACCCGCCGACAGTGCAGCACTTTCTCTGTGATAACCCAACGACAGTGCAGCACTTTTCTCTGTGATAACCCGCCGGCAGTGCAGCATTTTCTCTGCGATAACCCACCGACAGTGCAGCACTTTCCCTGTGATAACCCACTGACAGTGCAGCACTTTCTCTGTGATAACCCGCCGACAATGCAGCACTTTCCCTGTGATAACCCAACGACAGTGCAGCACTTTCTCTGTGATAACCCGCCGACAATGCAGCACTTTCTCTGTGATAAGCCAACGATAATACAGCACTTTCTCTGTGATAACCCGCCGACAGTGCAGCACTTTCTCTGTGATAAACTACAGACAGTGCAGCACTTTCTCTGTGATAACACGCCGACAGTGCAGCACTTTCCCTGTGATAAGCCACCGACATTGCAGCACTTTCCCCGAGATAACCCGCCAGCAGTGCAGCACCTTCCCTGTGATATCCCGCCAACAGCGCAGCACTTTCCCCGAGATAACCCGCCAACAGTGCAGCACTTTCCCTGTGATAAGCCACCGACAGGGCAGTACTTTCCCCGAAATTACCCACCAACAGTGCAGCACTTTCCCTGTGATAACCTGCCAACAATGCAGCAGTTTCTCTGTGATAACCCACCGACAGTGCAGCACTTTCACTGTGATAACCCACCGACAGTGCAGCACTTTCTCTGTGATAACCCACCGACAGTGCAGCACTTTCTCTGTGATAACCCACCGACAGTGCTGCACTTTCTCTGTGATAACCCACTGACAGTGCAGCACTTTCTCTGTGATTACCCACCGACAGTGCAGCACTTTCTCTGCGATAACCCACCGACAGTGAGGCACTTTCCCTGTGATAACCCACCAACATTGCAGCACTTTCTGTGTGATAACCTATCGACAGTGCAACAGTTTCTCTGTGATAACCTGCCGACTGTGAAGAACGTGCCCTGTGATAATACACCGATAGTGCAGAAATGTCTCTGTGATAACACGCCGACAGTGCATCACTTTCCCTGTGATAACCCACCGACAGTGCAGCACTTTCTCTGCGATAACCCGCTGACAGTGGAGCACTTTCACCGTGATATCCCGGCGACAGTGCTGCACTTTCCCCGTGATATCCCGGCGACAGTGCAACAATTTCCCTGTGATATCCCGCCGACAGGAAGCAGTTTCTCTGTGATAACCCACCCAAAGTGCAGCACTTTCTCTGTGATAACCCGCCAACAGTGCAGCACTTTCCCTGTGATAACCCGCCAACAGTGCAATACTTTCCCTGTGATAACCCGCCAACAGTGCAGCACTTTCTCTGTGATAAGCCACCGAGAGTGCAGCACTTTCCCAGTGATAACCCGCCAACAATGCAGCACTTTCCCTGTGATAACCCGCCAACAGTGCAGCAGTTTCTCTGTGATAATCCGCCGACAGTGCAGCACTTTCCCTGTGATATCCTACTGACAGTGCAGCACTTTCCCTGTGATAACCCGCCAACAGTGCAGCACTTTCTCTGTGATAAGCCACCGAGAGTGCAGCACTTTCCCTGTGATAACCCGCCAACAATGCAGCACTTTCCCTGTGATAACCCGCCAACAGTGCAGCACTTTCTCTGTGATAACCCACCGACAGTGCAGCACTTTCTCTGTGATTACCCTACGAGAGTGAAGCACATTCTCTGTGATAACCCACCGACAGTGCAGCACTTTCCCTGTGATAACCCACCGACAGTGCAGCAGTTTCTCTGTGATAACCCACCGACAGAGCAGCACTTTCTCTGTGATAACCCACTGACAGTGCAGCACTTTCCCTGTGATAACCCACTGACAGTGCAGCACTTTCCCTGTGATAACCCACCGACAGTGAAGCACTTTCTCTGTGATAAACCACTGACAGTGCAGCACTTTCTCTGTGATAACTCACCGACAGAGCAGCACCTTCCCTGTGATAACCCACCGACAGTGCAGCACTTTCCCTAAGATAACTCGCCGACAGTGCAGCACTTTCTCTGTGATAACCCACCGACAGAGCAGCACTTTCTCTGTGATAACCCACCGACAGAGCAGCACCTTCCCTGTGATAACCCACCGACAGTGCAGCACTTTCCCTAAGATAACCCACTGACAGTGCAGCACTTTCTCTGTGATAACTCACCGACAGAGCAGCACCTTCCCTGTGATAACCCACCGACAGTGCAGCACTTTCCCTGTGATAACTCGCCGACAGTGCAGCACTTTCCCTGTGATAACCCACTGACAGTGCAGCACTTTCTCTGTGATAACCCACCGACAGAGCAGCACTTTCTCTGTGATAACCCACCGACAGAGCAGCACCTTCCCTGTGATAACCCACCGACAGTGCAGCACTTTCCCTGTGATAACTCGCCGACAGTGCAGCACTTTCCCTGTGATAACCCAACGACAGTGCAGCACTTTCTCTGTGATAACCCGCTGACAATGCAGCACTTTCCCTGTGATAACCCAACGACAGTGCAGCACTTTCCCTGTGATAACTCGCCGACAGTGCAGCACTTTCCCTGTGATAACCCAACGACAGTGCAGCACTTTCTCTGTGATAACCCACCGACAGTGCAGCACCTTCCCTGTGATAACCCACCGACAGAGCAGCACTTTCTCTGTGATATCCCGCCGGCAGTGCAGCATTTTCTCTGCGATAACCCACCGAGAGTGCAGCACTTTCCCTGTGATAACCCAACGACAGTGCAGCACTTTCTCTGTGACAATCCGCCGACAGTGCAGCACTTTCCCTGTGAAAACCTACTGACAGCGCAGCACTTTCTCTGTGATAACCCACCGACAGTGCAGCACTTTCTCTGTGATAACCCTCTGACAGTGCAGTACTTTCCCTGTGATAACCCACCGACAGTGCAGCACTTTCCCTGTGATAACACGCCGACAGTGCAGCACTTTCCCTGTGATAACATGCTGACAGTGCAGCACTTTCTCTGTGATAACCCACCGACAGTGCAGCACTTTCTCTGTGATAACCCTACGAGAGTGAAGCACTTTCTCTGTGATAACCCACCGACAGTGCAGCACTTTCTCTGCGATAACCCACTGACAGTGCAGTACTTTCCCTGTGATAACCCACCGACAGTGCAGCAGTTTCCCTGTGATAAACCGCCAACAGTGCAGCACTTTCCCTGTGATAACCCGCCAACAGTGCAGCACTTTCTCTGTGATAAGCCACCGAGAGTGCAGCACTTTCTCTGTGAAAACCCACCGACAGTGCAGCAGTTTCTCTGTGATAATCTGCCGACAGTGCAGCACTTTCCCTGAGATAAACCGCCAACAGTGCAGCACTTTCTCTGTGATAACCCACTGACAGTGCAGTACTTTCTCTGTGATAACCCACCGACAGTGCAGCACTTTCCCTGTGATAACCCGCTGACAGTGCAGCACTTTCCCTGTGATAACCTACTGACAGTGCAGCACTTTCTCTGTGATAACCCTACGAGAGTGAAGCACTTTCTCTGTGATAACCCATCGACAGTGCAGCACTTTCCCTGTGATAACCCACCGACAGTGCAGCACTTTCCCTGTGAAAGCCAACCAACAGTGCAGCACTTTCTCTGTCATAACCCACCGAAGGTGGAGCACTTTCCCTGTGATAGCCAACCAACAGTGCAGCACTTTCCCTGTGATAACCCACCGACAAGACAGCAATTTCCCTGTGATAACCCTCTGACAGTGCAGCACTTTCTCTGCGATAACCCACCGACAGTGCAGCACTTTCCCTGTGATAACCCAACGACAGTGCAGCACTTTCTCTGTGATAACCTAACGATAATACAGCACTTTCTCTGTGATAACCCGCCGACAGTGCAGCACTTTCTCTGTGATAAACTACTGACAGTGCAGCACTTTCTCTGTGATAACCCACCGACAGTGCAGCACTTTCTCTGTGATAACACGCCGACAGTGCAGCACTTTCCCTGTGATAAGCCACCGACAGTGCAGCACTTTCCCGGGATAACCCGCCAGCAGTGCAGCACCTTCCCTGTGAGATCCCGCCAACAGTGCAGCACTTTCCCTGTGATAACCCACCGACAGTGCAGCACTTTCCCTGTGATATCCCGCCAACAGCGCAGCACTTTCTCTGTGATAACCCACTGACAGTGCAGCACTTTCCCTGTGATAACCCAACGACAGTGCAGCACTTTCTCTGTGATAACCCGCTGACAATGCAGCACTTTCCCTGTGATAACCCAACGACAGTGCAGCACTTTCTCTGTGATAAGCCACCGAGAGTGCAGCACTTTCCCTGTGATAACCCGCCAACAATGCAGCACTTTCCCTGTGATAACCCGCCAACAGTGCAGCAGTTTCTCTGTGACAATCCGCCGACAGTGCAGCACTTTCCCTGTGAAAACCTACTGACATTGCAGCACTTTCTCTGTGATAACCCACCGACAGTGCAGCACTTTCTCTGTGATAACCCTCTGACAGTGCAGTACTTTCCCTGTGATAACCCACCGACAGTGCAGCACTTTCCCTGTGATAACACGCCGACAGTGCAGCACTTTCCCTGTGATAACATGCTGACAGTGCAGCACTTTCTCTGTGATAACCCACCGACAGTGCAGCACTTTCTCTGTGATAACCCTACGAGAGTGAAGCACTTTCTCTGTGATAACCCACCGACAGTGCAGCACTTTCTCTGCGATAACCCACTGACAGTGCAGTACTTTCCCTGTGATAACCCACCGACAGTGCAGCATTTTCTCTGCGATAACCCGCTGACAATGCAGCACTTTCCCTGTGATAAACCGCCAACAGTGCAGCACTTTCCCTGTGATAAACCGCCAACAGTGCAGCACTTTCCCTGTGATAACCCACCGACAGTGCAGCATTTTCTCTGTGATAATCCGCCGACAGTGCAGCACTTTCCCTGTGATAAACCGCCAACAGTGCAGCACTTTCCCTGTGATAACCCGCCAACAGTGCAGCACTTTCTCTGTGATAAGCCACCGAGAGTGCAGCACTTTCCCTGTGATAACCCACTGACAGTGCAGTACTTTCCCTGTGATAACCCACCGACAGTGCAGCATTTTCTCTGCGATAACCCACCGACAGTCAGCACTTTCCCTGTGATAACCCAACGACAGTGCAGCACTTTCTCTGTGATAACCCAACGATAATACAGCACTTTCCCTGTGATAACCCAACGACAGTGCAGCACTTTCTCTGTGATAACCCGCTGACAATGCAGCACTTTCCCTGTGATAACCCAACGACAGTGCAGCACTTTCTCTGTGATAAGCCACCGAGAGTGCAGCACTTTCCCTGTGATAACCCGCCAACAATGCAGCACTTTCCCTGTGATAACCCGCCAACAGTGCAGCAGTTTCTCTGTGACAATCCGCCGACAGTGCAGCACTTTCCCTGTGAAAACCTACTGACAGTGCAGCACTTTCTCTGTGATAACCCACCGACAGTGCAGCACTTTCTCTGTGATAACCCTCTGACAGTGCGGTACTTTCCCTGTGATAACCCACCGACAGTGCAGCACTTTCCCTGTGATAACACGCCGACAGTGCAGCACTTTCCCTGTGATAACATGCTGACAGTGCAGCACTTTCTCTGTGATAACCCACCGACAGTGCAGCACTTTCTCTGTGATAACCCTACGAGAGTGAAGCACTTTCTCTGCGATAACCCACTGACAGTGCAGTACTTTCCCTGTGATAACCCACCGACAGTGCAGCAGTTTCTCTGTGATAATCCGCCGACAGTGCAGCACTTTCCCTGTGATAAACCGCCAACAGTGCAGCACTTTCCCTGTGATAACCCGCCAACAGTGCAGCACTTTCTCTGTGATAAGCCACCGAGAGTGCAGCACTTTCGCTGTGATAACCCACTGACAGTGCAGTACTTTCCCTGTGATAACCCACCGACAGTGCAGCACTTTCTCTGTGATAACCCACCGACAGTGCAGCACTTTCTCTGTGATAACCCACCGACAGTGCAGCACTTTCTCTGTGATAACCCACCGACAGTGCAGTACTTTCCCTGTGATAACCCACCGACAGTGCAGCACTTTCCCTGTGATAACCCGCTGACAGTGCAGCACTTTCCCTGTGATAACCTACTGACAGTGCAGCACTTTCTCTGTGATAACCCTACGAGAGTGAAGCACTTTCTCTGTGATAACCCATCGACAGTGCAGCACTTTCCCTGTGATAGCCAACCAACAGTGCAGCACTTTCTCTGTCATAACCCACCGAAGGTGGAGCACTTTCCCTGTGATAGCCAACCAACAGTGCAGCACTTTCCCTGTGATAACCCACCGACAATACAGCAATTTCCCTGTGATAACCCTCTGACATTGCAGCACTTTCTCTGTGATAATCCACCGACAGTGCAGCACTTTCTCTGTGATAACCCACTGACAGTGCAGCACTTTCTCTGTGATAACCCGCTGACAGTGCAGCACTTTCTCTGTGATAACCCGCTGACAGTGCAGCACTTTCTCTGTGATAACCCGCTGACAGTGCAGCACTTTCTCTGTGATAACCCACTGACAGTGCAGCACTTTCTCTGTGATAACCCACTGACAGTGCAGCACTTTCTCTGTGATAACCCACCGACAGTGCAGCACTTTCTCTGTGATAACTGACCGACAGAGCAGCACCTTCCCTGTGATAACCCACCGACAGTGCAGCTCTTTCCCTGTGATAACCCACCGACAGAGCAGCACTTTCTCTGTGATAACTCACCGAAAGTGCAGCACTTTCTCTGTGATATCCCGCCGGCAGTGCAGCATTTTCTCTGCGATAACCCACCGACAGTGCAGCACTTTCCCTGTGATAACCCAACGACAGTGCAGCACTTTCTCTGTGATAACCCAACGATAATACAGCACTTTCCCTGTGATAACCCAACGACAGTGCAGCACTTTCTCTGTGATAACCCCCCGACAATGCAGCACTTTCCCTGTGATAACCCAACGACAGTGCAGCATTTTCTCTGTGATAACCCCCCGACAATGCAGCACTTTCCCTGTGATAACCCCCCGACAATGCAGCACTTTCCCTGTGATAACCCAACGACAGTGCTGCATTTTCTCTGTGATAACCCAACGATAATACAGCACTTTCCCTGTGATAACCCAACGACAGTGCAGCACTTTCTCTGTGATAACCCGCCGGCAGTGCAGCATTTTCTCTGCGATAACCCACTGACAGTGCAGCACTTTCCCTGTGATAACACGCCGACAGTGCAGCACTTTCCCTGTGATAACACGCCGACAGTGCAGCACTTTCCCTGTGATAACACGCCGACAGTGCAGCACTTTCTCTGTGATAACCCACTGACAGTGCAGCACTTTCTCTGTGATAACCCGCTGACACTGCAGCACTTTCCCTGTGATAACCCACTGACAGTGCAGCACTTTCTCTGTGATAACCCGCCGACAATGCATCACTTTCCCTGTGATAACCCAACGACAGTGCAGCACTTTCTCTGTGATAACCCAACGATAATACAGCACTTTCTCTGTGATAACCCGCCGACAGTGCAGCACTTTCTCTGTGATAAACTACAGACAGTGCAGCACTTTCTCTGTGACAAACCACCGACAGTGCAGCACTTTCTCTGTGATAAGCCACCGACAGTGCAGCACTTTCCCCGAGATAACCCGCCAGCAGTGCAGCACCTTCCCTGTGATATCCCGCCAACAGCGCAGCACTTTCCCCGAGATAACCCGCCAACAGTGCAGCACTTTCCCTGTGATAAGCCACCGACAGGGCAGCACTTTCCCCGAAATTACCCACCAACAGTGCAGCACTTTCCCTGTGATAACCTGCCAACAATGCAGCAGTTTCTCTGTGATAACCCGCCAACAGTGCAGCACTTTCCCTGTGATAACCCACCGACAGTGCAGCACTTTCTCTGTGATAACACACCGACCGTGCTGCACTTTCTCTGTGATAACCCGCCAACAGTTCAGCACTTTCCCTGTGATAACCCACCGACAGTGCAGCACTTTCCCTGTGATAACCCACTGACAGTGCAGCACTTTCTCTGTGATAACACACCGACAGTGCTGCACTTTCTCTGTGATAACCCGCCAACAGTGCAGTACTTTCCCTGTGATAACCCACCGACAGTGCAACAGTTTCTCTGTGATAACCTGCCGACTGTGAAGAACGTGCCCTGTGATAATACACCGATAGTGCAGAAATGTCTCTGTGATAACACGCCGACAGTGCATCACTTTCCCTGTGATAACCCACCGACAGTACAGCAGTTTCTCTGTGATAATCCGCCGACAGTGCAGCACTTTCCCTGTGATAAACCGCCAACAGTGCAGCACTTTCCCTGTGATAACCCGCCAACAGTGCAGCACTTTCTCTGTGATAAGCCACCGAGAGTGCAGCACTTTCCCTGTGATAACCCACTGACAGTGCAGTACTTTCCCTGTGATAACCCACCGACAGTGCAGCACTTTCTCTGTGATAACCCACTGACAGTGCAGTACTTTCCCTGTGATAACCCACCGACAGTGCAGCACTTTCCCTGTGATAACCCGCTGACAGTGCAGCACTTTCCCTGTGATAACCTACTGACAGTGCAGCACTTTCTCTGTGATAACCCTACGAGAGTGAAGCACTTTCTCTGTGATAACCCATCGACAGTGCAGCACTTTCCCTGTGATAACCCACCGACAGTGCAGCACTTTCCCTGTGAAAGCCAACCAACAGTGCAGCATTTTCTCTGTCATAACCCACCGAAGGTGGAGGACTTTCCCTGTGATAGCCAACCAACAGTGCAGCACTTTTCCTGTGATAACCCACCGACAATACAGCAATTTCCCTGTGATAACCCTCTGACAGTGCAGCACTTTCTCTGCGATAACCCACCGACAGTGCAGCACTTTCCCTGTGATAACCCAACGACAGTGCAGCACTTTCTCTGTGATAACCCAACGATAATACAGCACTTTCTCTGTGATAACCCGCCGACAGTGCAGCACTTTCTCTGTGATAAACTACTGACAGTGCAGCACTTTCTCTGTGATAACCCACCGACAGTGCAGCACTTTCTCTGTGATAACACGCCGACAGTGCAGCACTTTCCCCGAGATAACCCGCCAGCAGTGCAGCACCTTCCCTGTGATATCCCGCCAACAGCGCAGCACTTTCCCCGAGATAACCCGCCAACAGTGCAGCACTTTCCCTGTGATAAGCCACCAACAGGGCAGCACTTTCCCCGAAATTACCCACCAACAGTGCAGCACTTTCCCTGTGATAACCTGCCAAACAATGCAGCAGTTTCTCTGTGATAACCCGCCAACAGTGCAGCACTTTCCCTGTGATAAACTACTGACAGTGCAGCACTTTCTCTGTGATAACCCACCGACAGTGCAGCACTTTCTCTGTGATAACCCACCGACAGTGCAGCACTTTCTCTGTGATAACCCACTGACAGTGCAGCACTTTCTCTGTGATAACCCACAGACAGTGCAGCACTTTCTCTGTGATAACCCACTGACAGTGCAGCACTTTCTCTGTGATAACCCACTGACAGTGCAGCACTTTCACTGTGATAACCCACCGACAGTGCTGCACTTTCTCTGTGATAACCCACTGACAGTGCAGCACTTTCTCTGCGATAACCCACCGACGGTGCAGCACTTTCCCTGTGATAACCCACCAACATTGCATCACTTTCTGTGTGACAACCTATCGACAGTGCAACAGTTTCTCTGTGATTACCTGCCGACTGTGAAGAACGTGCCCTGTGATAATACACCGATAGTGCAGAAATGTCTCTGTGATAACACGCCGACAGTGCATCACTTTCCCTGTGATAACCCACCGACAGTGCAGCACTTTCTCTGTGATAACCCGCTGACAGTGTAGCACTTTCACCGTGATATCCCGGCGACAGTGCTGCACTTTCCCCGTGATATCCCGGCGACAGTGCAACACTTTACCTGTGATAACCCACTGACAGTGCAGTACTATCCCTGTGATAACCCACCAACAGTGCTGCACGTTCCCTGTGATAACCCGCTGACAGTGCAGCACTTTCCCTGTGATAACCTACTGACAGTGCAGCACTTTCTCTGTGATAACCCTACGAGAGTGAAGCACTTTCTCTGTGATAACCCACCGACAGTGCAGCACTTTCCCTATGATAACCCACCGACAGTGCAGCACTTTCACTGTGATAGCCAACCAACAGTGCAGCACTTTCTCTGTCATAACCCACCGAAGGTGGAGCACTTTCCCTGTGATAGCCAACCAACAGTGCAGCACTTTCCCAGTGATAACCCACCGACAGTGCAGCACTTTCCCTGTGATAGCCAACCAACAGTGCAGCACTTTCCCAGTGATAACCCGCCGACAATACAGCAATTTACCTGTGATAACCCTCTGACAGTGCAGCACTTTCTCTGTGATAATCCACCGACAGTGCAGCACTTTCTCTGTGATAACCCACTGACAGTGCAGCACTTTCTCTGTGATAACCCGCTGACAGTGCAGCACTTTCTCTGTGATAACCCGCTGACAGTGCAGCACTTTCTCTGTGATAACCCACTGACAGTGCAGCACTTTCTCTGTGATAACCCGCTGACAGTGCCGCACTTTCTCTGTGATAACCCACTGACAGTGCAGCAATTTCCCTGTGATAACCCACTGACAGTGCAGCACTTTCTCTGTGATAACCCACTGACAGTGCAGCACTTACTCTGTGATAACCCGCTGACAGTGCAGCACTTTCTCTGTGATAATCCACCGACAGTGCAGCACTTTCTCTGTGATAACCCACCGACAGTGCAGCACTTTCTCTGTGATAACCCACCGACAGAGCAGCACCTTCCCTGTGATAACCCACTGACAGTGCAGCACCTTCCCTGTGATAACCCACCGACAGTGCAGAACTTTCTCTGTGATAACCCACCGACAGTGCAGCACTTTCCCTGTGATAACCCACCGACAGTGCAGCACTTTCTCTGTGATAACTCGCCGACAGTGCAGCACTTTCCCTGTGATAACCCACCGACAGTGCAGCACTTTCTCTGTGATAACCCACCGACAGAGCAGCACCTTCCCTGTGATAACCCACCGACAGTGCAGAACTTTCTCTGTGATAACCCACCGACAGTGCAGCACTTTCCCTGTGATAACCCACTGACAGTGCAGCACTTACTCTGTGATAACCCGCTGACAGTGCAGCACTTTCTCTGTGATAATCCACCGACAGTGCAGCACTTTCTCTGTGATAACCCACCGACAGTGCAGCACTTTCTCTGTGATAACCCACCGACAGAGCAGCACCTTCCCTGTGATAACCCACCGACAGTGCAGAACTTTCTCTGTGATAACCCACCGACAGTGCAGCACTTTCCCTGTGATAACACACCGACAGTGCAGCACTTTCTCTGTGATATCCCGCCGGCAGTGCAGCTCTTTCCCTGTGATAACCCAACGACAGTGCAGCACTTTCTCTGTGATAACCCAACGATAATACAGCACTTTCCCTGTGATAACCCAACGACAGTGCAGCACTTTCTCTGTGATAACCTAACGATAATACAGCACTTTCTCTGTGATAACCCGCCGACAGTGCAGCACTTTCTCTGTGATAAACTACTGACAGTGCAGCACTTTCTCTGTGATAACCCACCGACAGTGCAGCACTTTCTCTGTGATAACACGCCGACAGTGCAGCACTTTCCCTGTGATAAGCCACCGACAGTGCAGCACTTTCCCGGGATAACCCGCCAGCAGTGCAGCACCTTCCCTGTGAGATCCCGCCAACAGTGCAGCACTTTCCCTGTGATAACCCACCGACAGTGCAGCACTTTCCCTGTGATATCCCGCCAACAGCGCAGCACTTTCTCTGTGATAACCCACTGACAGTGCAGCACTTTCCCTGTGATAACCCAACGACAGTGCAGCACTTTCTCTGTGATAACCCGCTGACAATGCAGCACTTTCCCTGTGATAACCCAACGACAGTGCAGCACTTTCTCTGTGATAAGCCACCGAGAGTGCAGCACTTTCCCTGTGATAACCCGCCAACAATGCAGCACTTTCCCTGTGATAACCCGCCAACAGTGCAGCAGTTTCTCTGTGACAATCCGCCGACAGTGCAGCACTTTCCCTGTGAAAACCTACTGACATTGCAGCACTTTCTCTGTGATAACCCACCGACAGTGCAGCACTTTCTCTGTGATAACCCTCTGACAGTGCAGTACTTTCCCTGTGATAACCCACCGACAGTGCAGCACTTTCCCTGTGATAACACGCCGACAGTGCAGCACTTTCCCTGTGATAACATGCTGACAGTGCAGCACTTTCTCTGTGATAACCCACCGACAGTGCAGCACTTTCTCTGTGATAACCCTACGAGAGTGAAGCACTTTCTCTGTGATAACCCACCGACAGTGCAGCACTTTCTCTGCGATAACCCACTGACAGTGCAGTACTTTCCCTGTGATAACCCACCGACAGTGCAGCATTTTCTCTGCGATAACCCGCTGACAATGCAGCACTTTCCCTGTGATAAACCGCCAACAGTGCAGCACTTTCCCTGTGATAAACCGCCAACAGTGCAGCACTTTCCCTGTGATAACCCACCGACAGTGCAGCATTTTCTCTGTGATAATCCGCCGACAGTGCAGCACTTTCCCTGTGATAAACCGCCAACAGTGCAGCACTTTCCCTGTGATAACCCGCCAACAGTGCAGCACTTTCTCTGTGATAAGCCACCGAGAGTGCAGCACTTTCCCTGTGATAACCCACTGACAGTGCAGTACTTTCCCTGTGATAACCCACCGACAGTGCAGCATTTTCTCTGCGATAACCCACCGACAGTCAGCACTTTCCCTGTGATAACCCAACGACAGTGCAGCACTTTCTCTGTGATAACCCAACGATAATACAGCACTTTCCCTGTGATAACCCAACGACAGTGCAGCACTTTCTCTGTGATAACCCGCTGACAATGCAGCACTTTCCCTGTGATAACCCAACGACAGTGCAGCACTTTCTCTGTGATAAGCCACCGAGAGTGCAGCACTTTCCCTGTGATAACCCGCCAACAATGCAGCACTTTCCCTGTGATAACCCGCCAACAGTGCAGCAGTTTCTCTGTGACAATCCGCCGACAGTGCAGCACTTTCCCTGTGAAAACCTACTGACAGTGCAGCACTTTCTCTGTGATAACCCACCGACAGTGCAGCACTTTCTCTGTGATAACCCTCTGACAGTGCGGTACTTTCCCTGTGATAACCCACCGACAGTGCAGCACTTTCCCTGTGATAACACGCCGACAGTGCAGCACTTTCCCTGTGATAACATGCTGACAGTGCAGCACTTTCTCTGTGATAACCCACCGACAGTGCAGCACTTTCTCTGTGATAACCCTACGAGAGTGAAGCACTTTCTCTGCGATAACCCACTGACAGTGCAGTACTTTCCCTGTGATAACCCACCGACAGTGCAGCAGTTTCTCTGTGATAATCCGCCGACAGTGCAGCACTTTCCCTGTGATAAACCGCCAACAGTGCAGCACTTTCCCTGTGATAACCCGCCAACAGTGCAGCACTTTCTCTGTGATAAGCCACCGAGAGTGCAGCACTTTCGCTGTGATAACCCACTGACAGTGCAGTACTTTCCCTGTGATAACCCACCGACAGTGCAGCACTTTCTCTGTGATAACCCACCGACAGTGCAGCACTTTCTCTGTGATAACCCACCGACAGTGCAGCACTTTCTCTGTGATAACCCACCGACAGTGCAGTACTTTCCCTGTGATAACCCACCGACAGTGCAGCACTTTCCCTGTGATAACCCGCTGACAGTGCAGCACTTTCCCTGTGATAACCTACTGACAGTGCAGCACTTTCTCTGTGATAACCCTACGAGAGTGAAGCACTTTCTCTGTGATAACCCATCGACAGTGCAGCACTTTCCCTGTGATAGCCAACCAACAGTGCAGCACTTTCTCTGTCATAACCCACCGAAGGTGGAGCACTTTCCCTGTGATAGCCAACCAACAGTGCAGCACTTTCCCTGTGATAACCCACCGACAATACAGCAATTTCCCTGTGATAACTCTCTGACATTGCAGCACTTTCTCTGTGATAATCCACCGACAGTGCAGCACTTTCTCTGTGATAACCCACTGACAGTGCAGCACTTTCTCTGTGATAACCCGCTGACAGTGCAGCACTTTCTCTGTGATAACCCGCTGACAGTGCAGCACTTTCTCTGTGATAACCCGCTGACAGTGCAGCACTTTCTCTGTGATAACCCACTGACAGTGCAGCACTTTCTCTGTGATAACCCACTGACAGTGCAGCACTTTCTCTGTGATAACCCACCGACAGTGCAGCACTTTCTCTGTGATAACTGACCGACAGAGCAGCACCTTCCCTGTGATAACCCACCGACAGTGCAGCTCTTTCCCTGTGATAACCCACCGACAGAGCAGCACTTTCTCTGTGATAACTCACCGAAAGTGCAGCACTTTCTCTGTGATATCCCGCCGGCAGTGCAGCATTTTCTCTGCGATAACCCACCGACAGTGCAGCACTTTCCCTGTGATAACCCAACGACAGTGCAGCACTTTCTCTGTGATAACCCAACGATAATACAGCACTTTCCCTGTGATAACCCAACGACAGTGCAGCACTTTCTCTGTGATAACCCCCCGACAATGCAGCACTTTCCCTGTGATAACCCAACGACAGTGCAGCATTTTCTCTGTGATAACCCCCCGACAATGCAGCACTTTCCCTGTGATAACCCAACGACAGTGCTGCATTTTCTCTGTGATAACCCAACGATAATACAGCACTTTCCCTGTGATAACCCAACGACAGTGCAGCACTTTCTCTGTGATAACCCGCCGGCAGTGCAGCATTTTCTTTGCGATAACCCACTGACAGTGCAGCACTTTCCCTGTGATAACACGCCGACAGTGCAGCACTTTCCCTGTGATAACACGCCGACAGTGCAGCACTTTCCCTGTGATAACACGCCGACAGTGCAGCACTTTCTCTGTGATAACCCACTGACAGTGCAGCACTTTCTCTGTGATAACCCGCTGACACTGCAGCACTTTCCCTGTGATAACCCACTGACAGTGCAGCACTTTCTCTGTGATAACCCGCCGACAATGCATCACTTTCCCTGTGATAACCCAACGACAGTGCAGCACTTTCTCTGTGATAACCCAACGATAATACAGCACTTTCTCTGTGATAACCCGCCGACAGTGCAGCACTTTCTCTGTGATAAACTACAGACAGTGCAGCACTTTCTCTGTGACAAACCACCGACAGTGCAGCACTTTCTCTGTGATAAGCCACCGACAGTGCAGCACTTTCCCCGAGATAACCCGCCAGCAGTGCAGCACCTTCCCTGTGATATCCCGCCAACAGCGCAGCACTTTCCCCGAGATAACCCGCCAACAGTGCAGCACTTTCCCTGTGATAAGCCACCGACAGGGCAGCACTTTCCCCGAAATTACCCACCAACAGTGCAGCACTTTCCCTGTGATAACCTGCCAACAATGCAGCAGTTTCTCTGTGATAACCCGCCAACAGTGCAGCACTTTCCCTGTGATAACCCACCGACAGTGCAGCACTTTCTCTGTGATAACACACCGACCGTGCTGCACTTTCTCTGTGATAACCCGCCAACAGTTCAGCACTTTCCCTGTGATAACCCACCGACAGTGCAGCACTTTCCCTGTGATAACCCACTGACAGTGCAGCACTTTCTCTGTGATAACACACCGACAGTGCTGCACTTTCTCTGTGATAACCCGCCAACAGTGCAGTACTTTCCCTGTGATAACCCACCGACAGTGCAACAGTTTCTCTGTGATAACCTGCCGACTGTGAAGAACGTGCCCTGTGATAATACACCGATAGTGCAGAAATGTCTCTGTGATAACACGCCGACAGTGCATCACTTTCCCTGTGATAACCCACCGACAGTACAGCAGTTTCTCTGTGATAATCCGCCGACAGTGCAGCACTTTCCCTGTGATAAACCGCCAACAGTGCAGCACTTTCCCTGTGATAACCCGCCAACAGTGCAGCACTTTCTCTGTGATAAGCCACCGAGAGTGCAGCACTTTCCCTGTGATAACCCACTGACAGTGCAGTACTTTCCCTGTGATAACCCACCGACAGTGCAGCACTTTCTCTGTGATAACCCACTGACAGTGCAGTACTTTCCCTGTGATAACCCACCGACAGTGCAGCACTTTCCCTGTGATAACCCGCTGACAGTGCAGCACTTTCCCTGTGATAACCTACTGACAGTGCAGCACTTTCTCTGTGATAACCCTACGAGAGTGAAGCACTTTCTCTGTGATAACCCATCGACAGTGCAGCACTTTCCCTGTGATAACCCACCGACAGTGCAGCACTTTCCCTGTGAAAGCCAACCAACAGTGCAGCATTTTCTCTGTCATAACCCACCGAAGGTGGAGGACTTTCCCTGTGATAGCCAACCAACAGTGCAGCACTTTTCCTGTGATAACCCACCGACAATACAGCAATTTCCCTGTGATAACCCTCTGACAGTGCAGCACTTTCTCTGCGATAACCCACCGACAGTGCAGCACTTTCCCTGTGATAACCCAACGACAGTGCAGCACTTTCTCTGTGATAACCCAACGATAATACAGCACTTTCTCTGTGATAACCCGCCGACAGTGCAGCACTTTCTCTGTGATAAACTACTGACAGTGCAGCACTTTCTCTGTGATAACCCACCGACAGTGCAGCACTTTCTCTGTGATAACACGCCGACAGTGCAGCACTTTCCCCGAGATAACCCGCCAGCAGTGCAGCACCTTCCCTGTGATATCCCGCCAACAGCGCAGCACTTTCCCCGAGATAACCCGCCAACAGTGCAGCACTTTCCCTGTGATAAGCCACCAACAGGGCAGCACTTTCCCCGAAATTACCCACCAACAGTGCAGCACTTTCCCTGTGATAACCTGCCAAACAATGCAGCAGTTTCTCTGTGATAACCCGCCAACAGTGCAGCACTTTCCCTGTGATAAACTACTGACAGTGCAGCACTTTCTCTGTGATAACCCACCGACAGTGCAGCACTTTCTCTGTGATAACCCACCGACAGTGCAGCACTTTCTCTGTGATAACCCACTGACAGTGCAGCACTTTCTCTGTGATAACCCACAGACAGTGCAGCACTTTCTCTGTGATAACCCACTGACAGTGCAGCACTTTCTCTGTGATAACCCACTGACAGTGCAGCACTTTCACTGTGATAACCCACCGACAGTGCTGCACTTTCTCTGTGATAACCCACTGACAGTGCAGCACTTTCTCTGCGATAACCCACCGACGGTGCAGCACTTTCCCTGTGATAACCCACCAACATTGCATCACTTTCTGTGTGACAACCTATCGACAGTGCAACAGTTTCTCTGTGATTACCTGCCGACTGTGAAGAACGTGCCCTGTGATAATACACCGATAGTGCAGAAATGTCTCTGTGATAACACGCCGACAGTGCATCACTTTCCCTGTGATAACCCACCGACAGTGCAGCACTTTCTCTGTGATAACCCGCTGACAGTGTAGCACTTTCACCGTGATATCCCGGCGACAGTGCTGCACTTTCCCCGTGATATCCCGGCGACAGTGCAACACTTTACCTGTGATAACCCACTGACAGTGCAGTACTATCCCTGTGATAACCCACCAACAGTGCTGCACGTTCCCTGTGATAACCCGCTGACAGTGCAGCACTTTCCCTGTGATAACCTACTGACAGTGCAGCACTTTCTCTGTGATAACCCTACGAGAGTGAAGCACTTTCTCTGTGATAACCCACCGACAGTGCAGCACTTTCCCTATGATAACCCACCGACAGTGCAGCACTTTCACTGTGATAGCCAACCAACAGTGCAGCACTTTCTCTGTCATAACCCACCGAAGGTGGAGCACTTTCCCTGTGATAGCCAACCAACAGTGCAGCACTTTCCCTGTGATAACCCACCGACAGTGCAGCACTTTCCCTGTGATAGCCAACCAACAGTGCAGCACTTTCCCAGTGATAACCCGCCGACAATACAGCAATTTACCTGTGATAACCCTCTGACAGTGCAGCACTTTCTCTGTGATAATCCACCGACAGTGCAGCACTTTCTCTGTGATAACCCACTGACAGTGCAGCACTTTCTCTGTGATAACCCGCTGACAGTGCAGCACTTTCTCTGTGATAACCCGCTGACAGTGCAGCACTTTCTCTGTGATAACCCACTGACAGTGCAGCACTTTCTCTGTGATAACCCGCTGACAGTGCCGCACTTTCTCTGTGATAACCCACTGACAGTGCAGCAATTTCCCTGTGATAACCCACTGACAGTGCAGCACTTTCTCTGTGATAACCCACTGACAGTGCAGCACTTACTCTGTGATAACCCGCTGACAGTGCAGCACTTTCTCTGTGATAATCCACCGACAGTGCAGCACTTTCTCTGTGATAACCCACCGACAGTGCAGCACTTTCTCTGTGATAACCCACCGACAGAGCAGCACCTTCCCTGTGATAACCCACTGACAGTGCAGCACCTTCCCTGTGATAACCCACCGACAGTGCAGAACTTTCTCTGTGATAACCCACCGACAGTGCAGCACTTTCCCTGTGATAACCCACCGACAGTGCAGCACTTTCTCTGTGATAACTCGCCGACAGTGCAGCACTTTCCCTGTGATAACCCACCGACAGTGCAGCACTTTCTCTGTGATAACCCACCGACAGAGCAGCACCTTCCCTGTGATAACCCACCGACAGTGCAGAACTTTCTCTGTGATAACCCACCGACAGTGCAGCACTTTCCCTGTGATAACCCACTGACAGTGCAGCACTTACTCTGTGATAACCCGCTGACAGTGCAGCACTTTCTCTGTGATAATCCACCGACAGTGCAGCACTTTCTCTGTGATAACCCACCGACAGTGCAGCACTTTCTCTGTGATAACCCACCGACAGAGCAGCACCTTCCCTGTGATAACCCACCGACAGTGCAGAACTTTCTCTGTGATAACCCACCGACAGTGCAGCACTTTCCCTGTGATAACCCTCTGACAGTGCAGCACTTTCCCTGTGATAACCCACCGACAGTGCAGCACTTTCTCTGTGATAACCCAACGACAGTGCAGCACTTTCTCTGTGATAACCCAACGATAATACAGCACTTTCCCTGTGATAACCCAACGACAGTGCAGCACTTTCTCTGTGATAACCCGCCGACAATGCAGCACTTTCTCTGTGATAATCCGCCGGCAGTGCAGCATTTTCTCTGCGATAACCCACCGACAGTGCAGCACTTTCTCTGTGATAACCCAACGACAGTGCAGCACTTTCTCTGTGATAACACACCGACAGTGCAGCACTTTCTCTGTGATAATCCGCCGGCAGTGCAGCATTTTCTCTGCGATAACCCACCGACAGTGCAGCACTTTCCCTGTGATAACACGCCGACAGTGCAGCACTTTCCCTGTGATAACACGCCGACAGTGCAGCACTTTCCCTGTGATAACCCGCTGACACTGCAGCACTTTCCCTGTGATAACCCACTGACAGTGCAGCACTTTCTCTGTGATAACCCGCCGACAATGCAGCACTTTCCCTGTGATAACCCAATGACAGTGCAGCACTTTCTCTGTGATAACCCGCCGACAATACAGCACTTTCTCTGTGATAACACGCCGACAGTGCAGCACTTTCTCTGTGATAACCCACCGACAGTGCAGCACTTGCTCTGTGATAACACGCCGACAGTGCAGCACTTTCCCTGTGATAAGCCACCGACAGTGCAGCACTTTCCCCGAGATAACCCGCCAGCAGTGCAGCACCTTCCCTGTGATATCCCGCCAACAGCGCAGCAGTTTCCCCGAGATAACCCGCCAACAGTGCAGCACTTTCCCTGTGATAAGCCACCGACAGGGCAGCACTTTCCCCGAAATTACCCACCAACAGTGCAGCACTTTCCCTGTGATAACCTGCCAACAATGCAGCAGTTTCTCTGTGATAACCCGCCAACAGTGCAGCACTTTCCCTGTGATAAACTACTGACAGTGCAGCACTTTCTCTGTGATAACCCACCGACAGTGCAGCACTTTCACTGTGATAACCCACCGACAGTGCTGCACTTTCTCTGTGATAACCCACCGACAGTGCAGCACTTTCTCTGTGATAACCCACTGACAGTGCTGCACTTTCTCTGTGATAACCCACCGACAGTGCTGCACTTTCTCTGTGATTACCCACCGACAGTGCAGCACTTTCTCTGCGATAACCCACCGACTGTGCAGCACTTTCCCTGTGATAACCCACCAACATTGCAGCACTTTCTGTGTGATAACCTATCGACAGTGCAACAGTTTCTCTGTGATAACCTGCCGACTGTGAAGAACGTGCCCTGTGATAATACACCGATAGTGCAGAAATGTCTCTGTGATAACACGCCGACAGTGCATCACTTTCCCTGTGATAACCCACCGACAGTGCAGCACTTTCTCTGTGATAACCCGCTGACAGTGGAGCACTTTCACCGTGATATCCCGGAGACAGTGCAACAATTTCCCTGTGATATCCCGCCGACAGGGAAGCAGTTTCTCTGTGATAACCCACCCAAAGTGCAGCACTTTCTCTGTGATAACCCGCCAACAGTGCAGCACTTTCCCGGTGATAACCCGCCAACAGTGCAACACTTTCCCTGTGATAACCCGCCAACAGTGCAGCACTTTCTCTGTGATAAGCCACCGAGAGTGCAGCACTTTCCCTGTGATAACCCGCCAACAATGCAGCCCTTTCCCTGTGATAACCCGCCAACAGTGCAGCAGTTTCTCTGTGATAATCCGCCGACAGTGCAGCACTTTCCCTGTGATAACCTACTGACAGTGCAGCACTTTCTCCGTGATAAACTACCGACAGTGCAGCACTTTCTCTGTGATAACCCACCGACAGTGCAGCACTTTCTCTGTGATAACACGCCGACAGTGCAGCACTTTCCCTGTGATAAGCCACCAACAGTGCAGCACTTTCCCCGAGATAACCCGCCAACAGTGCAGCACCTTCCCTGTGAAAACCCGCCAACAGCGCAGCACTTTCCCCGAGATAACCCGCCAACAGTGCAGCACTTTCCCTGTGATAAGCCACCGACAGGGCAGCACTTTCCCCGAAATTACCCACCAACAGTGCAGCACTTTCCCTGTGATAACCTGCCAACAATGCAGCAGTTTCTCTGTGATACCCCGCCAACAGTGCAGCACTTTCTCTGTGATAACCCACTGACAGTGCAGCACTTTCTCTGTGATTACCCACCGACAGTGCAGCACTTTCTCTGCGATAACCCACCAACATTGCAGCACTTTCTGTGTGATAACCTATCGACAGTGCAACAGTTTCTCTGTGATAACCTGCCGACTGTGAAGAACGTGCCCTGTGATAATACACCGATAGTGCAGAAATGTCTCTGTGATAACACGCCGACAGTGCATCACTTTCCCTGTGATAACCCACCGACAGTGCAGCACTTTCTCTGTGATAACCCGCTGACAGTGTAGCACTTTCACCGTGATATCCCGGCGACAGTGCTGCACCTTCCCCGTGATATCCCGGCGACAGTGCAACACTTTCCCTGTGATAACCCGCCGACAGGGAAGCAGTTTCTCTGTGATAACCCGTCAACAGTGCAACACTTTCCCTGTGATAAACCGCCAACAGTGCAGCACTTTCTCTGTGATAAGCCACCGAGAGTGCAGCACTTTCCCTGTGAAAACCCGCCAACAATGCAGCACTTTCCCTGTGATAACCCACCGACAGTGCAGCAGTTTCTCTGTGATAATCCGCTGATAGTGCAGCACTTTCCCTGTGATAACCCACTGACAGTGCAGCACTTTCTCTGTGATAACCCACCGACAGAGCAGCACCTTCCCTGTGATAACCCGCCGACAATGCAGCACTTTCCCTGTGATAACCCAACAACAGTGCAGCACTTTCTCTGTGATAAGCCACCGAGAGTGCAGCACTTTCCCTGTGATAACCCGCCGGCAGTGCAGCATTTTCTCTGCGATAACCCACCGACAGTGCAGCACTTTCCCTGTGATAACCCAACAACAGTGCAGCACTTTCTCTGTGATAACCCAACGATAATACAGCACTTTCCCTGTGACAACCCAACGACAGTGCAGCACTTTCTCTGTGATAACCCGCCGACAATGCAGCACTTTCCCTGTGATAACCCACCGACAGTGCAGCACTTTCCCTGTGATAACCCGCCGACAGTGCAGCACTTTCTCTGTGATAACCCACCGACAGTGCAGCACTTTCTCTGTGATAACCCGCCGACAGTGCAGCACTTTCTCTGTGATAACCCGCCGACAATGCAGCACTTTCTCTGTGATAACCCAACGACAGTGCAGCACTTTCTCTGTGATAAGCCACCGAGAGTGCAGCACTTTCTCTGTGATAACCCGCCAACAATGCAGCACTTTCCCTGTGATAACCCGCCAACAGTGCAGCAGTTTCTCTGTGACAATCCGCCGCCAGTGCAGCACTTTCCCTGTGATAACCTACTGACAGTGCAGCACTTTCTCTGTGATAACCCACCGACAGTGCAGCACTTTCTCTGTGATAACCCACTGACAGTGCAGTACTTTCCCTGTGATAACCCACCGACAGCGCAGCACTTTCCCTGTGATAACCCACCGACAGAGCAGCACTTTCTCTGTTTTAACTCGCCGAAAGTGCAGCACTTTCTCTGTGATATCCCGCCGGCAGTGCAGCACTTTCCCCGAGATAACCCGCCAGCAGTGCAGCACCTTCCCTGTGATATCCCGCCAACAGCGCAGCACTTTCCCCGAGATAACCCGCCAACAGTGCAGCACTTTCCCTGTGATAAGCCACCGACAGGGCAGCACTTTCCCCGAAATTACCCACCAACAGTGCAGCACTTTCCCTGTGATAACCTGCCAACAATGCAGCAGTTTCTCTGTGATAACCCGCCAACAGTGCAGCACTTTCCCTGTGATAAACTACTGACAGTGCAGCACTTTCTCTGTGATTACCCACCGACAGTGCAGCACTTTCCCTGTGATAACCCACCAACATTGCAGCACTTTCTGTGTGATAACCTATCGACAGTGCAGCACTTTCTCTGTGATAACCCGCTGACAGTGTAGCACTTTCACCGTGATATCCCGCTGACAGTGCTGCACTTTCCCCGTGATATCCCGGCGACAGTGCAACAATTTCCCTGTGATATCCCGCCGACAGGGAAGCAGTTTCTCTGTGATAACCCACCCAAAGTGCAGCACTTTCTCTGTGATAACCCGCCAACAGTGCAGCACTTTCCCGGTGATAACCCGCCAACAGTGCAACACTTTCCCTGTGATAACCCGCCAACAGTGCAGCACTTTCTCTGTGATAAGCCACCGAGAGTGCAGCACTTTCCCTGTGATAACCCGCCAACAATGCAGCCCTTTCCCTGTGATAACCCGCCAACAGTGCAGCAGTTTCTCTGTGATAATCCGCCGACAGTGCAGCATTTTCCCTGTGATAACCTACTGATAGTGCAGCACTTTCTCCGTGATAAACTACCGACAGTGCAGCACTTTCTCTGTGATAACCCACCGACAGTGCAGCACTTTCTCTGTGATAACACGCCGACAGTGCAGCACTTTCCCTGTGATAACCCGCCAACAGCGCAGCACTTTCCCCGAGATAACCCGCCAACGGTGCAGCACTTTCCCTGTGATAAGCCACCGACAGGGCAGCACTTTCCCCGAAATTACCCACCAACAGTGCAGCACTTTCCCTGTGATAACCTGCCAACAATGCAGCAGTTTCTCTGTGATACCCCGCCAACAGTGCAGCACTTTCCCTGTGATAAACTACTGACAGTGCAGCACTTTCTCTGTGATAACCCACCGACAGTGCAGCACTTTCTCTGTGATAACCCACCGACAGTGCTGCACTTTCTCTGTGATAACCCACTGACAGTGCTGCACTTTCCCTGTGATAACCCACCGACAGTGCAGCACTTTCTCTGTGATAACCCACCGACAGTGCTGCACTTTCACTGTGATAACCCACCGACAGTGCTGCACTTTCTCTGTGATAACCCTCAGACAGTGCTGCACTTTCTCTGTGATAACCCACTGACAGTGCAGCACTTTCTCTGTGATTACCCACCGACAGTGCAGCACTTTCTCTGCGATAACCCACCGACAGTGCAGCACTTTCCCTGTGATAACCCACCAACATTGCAGCACTTTCTGTGTGATAACCTATCGACAGTGCAACAGTTTCTCTGTGATAACCTGCCGACTGTGAAGAACGTGCCCTGTGATAATACACCGATAGTGCAGAAATGTCTCTGTGATAACACGCCGACAGTGCATCACTTTCCCTGTGATAACCCACCGACAGTGCAGCACTTTCTCTGTGATAACCCGCTGACAGTGTAGCACTTTCACCGTGATATCCCTGCGACAGTGCTGCACCTTCCCCGTGATATCCCGGCGACAGTGCAACACTTTCCCTGTGATAACCCGCCGAAAGGGAAGCAGTTTCTCTGTGATAACCCACCCAAAGTGCAGCACTTTCTCTGTGATAACCCGCCAACAGTGCAACACTTCCCCTGTGATAACCCGCCAACAGTGCAGCACTTTCTCTGTGATAAGCCACCGAGAGTGCAGCACCTTCCCTGTGATAACCCGCCAACAATGCAGCACTTTCCCTGTGATAACCCGCCAACAGTGCAGCACTTTCTCTGTGATAACCCACCGACAGTGCAGCACTTTCTCTGTGATAACCCTACGAGAGTGAAGCACTTTCTCTGTGATAACCCACCGACAGTGCAGCACTTTCTCTGTGATAACCCACTGACAGTGCAGTACTTTCCCTGTGATAACCCACCAACAGAGCAGCAGTTTCTCTGTGATAATCCGCCGACAGTGCAGCACTTTCCCTGTGATAACCCACTGACAGTGCAGCACTTTCTCTGTGATATCCCACCGACAGAGCAGCACCTTCCCTGTGATAACCCACCGACAGTGCAGCACCTTCCCTGTGATAACCCACCGAAAGAGCAGCACTTTCTCTGTGATAACTCGCCGAAAGTGCAGCACTTTCTCTGTGATATCCCGCCGGCAGTGCAGCATTTTCTCTGCGATAACCCACCGACAGTGCAGCACTTTCCCTGTGATAACCCAACGACAGTGCAGCACTTTCTCTGTGATAACCCAACGATAATACAGCACTTTCCCTGTGATAACCCAACGACAGTGCAGCACTTTCTCTGTGATAACCCGCCGACAATGCATCACTTTCCCTGTGATAACCCAACGACAGTGCAGCACTTTCTCTGTGATAAGCCACCGAGAGTGCAGCACTTTCCCTGTGATAACTCGCCAACAATGCAGCACTTTCCCTGTGATAACCCGCCAACAGTGCAGCAGTTTCTCTGTGACAATCCGCCGCCAGTGCAGCACTTTCTCTGTGATAACCCACTGACAGTGCAGTACTTTCCCTGTGATAACCTTCTGACAGTGCAGCACTTTCTCTGTGATAACCCACCGACAGTGCAGCACTTTCTCTGTGATAACCCACCGACAGTGCAGTACTTTCCCTGTGATAACCCACCGACAGTGCAGCGCTTTCCCTGTGATAACACGCCGACAGTGCAGCACTTTCCCTGTGATAACCTGCTGACAGTGCAGCACTTTCTCTGTGATAACCCACCGACAGTGCAGCACTTTCTCTGTGATAACCCACCGACAGTGCAGCACTTTCTCTGTGATAACCCACCGACAGTGAAGCAGTTTCTCTGTGATAATCCGCCGACAGTGCAGCACTTTCCCTGTGATAAACCGCCAACAGTGCAGCACTTCCCCTGTGATAACCCGCTAACAGTGCAGCACTTTCTCTGTGATAAGCCACCGAGAGTGCAGCACTTTCCCTGTGATAACCCACCAACAGTGCAGCACTTTCCCTGTGATAACCCGCTGACAGTGCAGCACTTTCCCTGTGATAACCTACTGACAGTGCAGCACTTTTTCTGTGATAAGCCTACGAGAGTGAAGCACTTTCTCTGTGATAACCCACCGACAGTGCAGCACTTTCCCTGTGATAACCCACCGACAGTGCAGCACTTTCTCTGTGATAACCCGCTGACAGTGCAGCACTTTCCCTGTGATAACCTACTGACAGTGCAGCACTTTTTCTGTGATAAGCCTACGAGAGTGAAGCACTTTCTCTGTGATAACCCACCGACAGTGCAGCACTTTCCCTGTGATAACCCACCGACAGTGCAGCACTTTCCCTGTGATAACCCGCTGACAGTGCAGCACTTTCCCTGTGATAACCTACTGACAGTGCAGCACTTTTTCTGTGATAAGCCTACGAGAGTGAAGCACTTTCTCTGTGATAATCCACCGACAGTGCAGCACTTTCCCTGTGATAACCCACCGACAGTGCAGCACTTTCCCTGTGATAGCCAACCGACAGTGCAGCACTTTCCCTGTGATAACCCGCCGACAATACAGCAATTTCCCTGTGATAACCCTCTGAAAGTGCAGCACTTTCTCTGTGATAATCCACCGACAGTGCAGCACTTTCTCTGTGATAACCCACTGACAGTGCAGCACTTTCTCTGTGATAACCCGCTGACAGTGCAGCACTTTCTCTGTGATAACCCACTGACAGTTCAGCACTTTCTCTGTGATAACCGACTGACAGTGCAGCACTTTCTCTGTGATAACCCGCTGACAGTGCCGCACTTTCTCTGTGATAACCCACAGACGGTGCAGCTCTTTCACTGTGATAACCCACTGACAGTGCAGCACTTTCTCTGTGATAACCCACTGACAGTGCAGCACTTTCTCTGTGATAACCCGCTGACAGTGCAGCACTTTCTCTGTGATATCCCGCCGGCAGTGCAGCATTTTCTCTGCGATAACCCACCGACAGTGCAGCACTTTCCCTGTGATAACCCAACGACAGTGCAGCACTTTCTCTGTGATAACCCGCCGACAATGCAGCACTTTCCCTGTGATAACCCAACGACAGTGCAGCATTTTCTCTGCGATAACCCACCGACAGTGCAGCACTTTCTCTGTGATAACCCACCGACAGTGCAGCACTTTCCCTGTGATAACACGCCGACAGTGCTGCACTTTCCCTGTGATAACACGCCGACAGTGCAGCACTTTCCCTGTGATAACCCGCTGACACTGCAGCACTTTCCCTGTGATAACCCACTGACAGTGCAGCACTTTCCCTGTGATAACCCACTGACAGTGCAGCACTTTCCCTGTGATAACCCAACGACAGTGCAGCACTTTCCCTGTGATAACCCAACGATAATACAGCACTTTCTCTGTGATAACCCGCCGACAGTGCCGCACTTTCCCTGTGATAACCCAACGACAGTGCAGCACTTTCCCTGTGATAACCCAACGATAATACAGCACTTTCTCTGTGATAACCCACCGACAGTGCAGCACTTTCCCTGTGATAACCCAACGACAGTGCAGCACTTTCCCTGTGATAACCCAACGATAATACAGCACTTTCTCTGTGATAACCCACCGACACTGCAGCACTTTCTCTGTGATAACCCACCGACAGTGCTGCACTTTCTCTGTGATAACCCACCGACAGTGCAGCACTTTCCCTGTGATAACCCAACGACAGTGCAGCACTTTCTCTGTGATAACCCAACGACAGTGCAGCACTTTCTCTGTGATAACCCAACGATAATACAGCACTTTCTCTGTGATAACCCACCGACAGTGCTGCACTTTCTCTGTGATAACCCACCGACAGTGCAGCACTTTCCCTGTGATAACCCAACGACAGTGCAGCACTTTCTCTGTGATAACCCAACGATAATACAGCACTTTCCCTGTGATAACCCAACGACAGTGCAGCACTTTCTCTGTGATAACCCACTGACAGTGCAGCACTTTCTCTGTGATAACCCACCGACAGTGCAGCACTTTCCCTGTGATAACCCACCGACAGTGCAGCACTTTCTCTGTGATAACCCACCGACAGTGCAGCACTTTCTCTGTGATAACCCACTGACAGTGCAGCACTTTCTCTGCGATAACCCACCGACGGTGCAGCACTTTCCCTGTGATAACCCACCAACATTGCAGCACTTTCTGTGTGATAACCTATCGACAGTGCAACAGTTTCTCTGTGATAACCTGCCGACTGTGAAGAACGTGCCCTGTGATAATAGACCGATAGTGCAGAAATGTCTCTGTGATAACACGCCGACAGTGCATCACTTTCCCTGTGATAACCCACCGACAGTGCAGCACTTTGTCTGTGATAACCCGCTGACAGTGTTGCACTTTCACCGTGATATCCCGGCGACAGTGCTGCACTTTCCCCGTGATATCCCGGCGACAGTGCAACACTTTCCCTGTGATAACCCACTGACAGTGCAGCACTTTCCCTGTGATAACCCACCGACAGTGCAGCACTTTCTCTGTGATAACCCACCGACAGTGCAGCACTTTCTCTGTGATAACCCACTGACAGTGCAGTACTTTCCCTGTGATAACCCACCGACAGTGCAGCAGTTTCTCTGTGATAATCCGCCGACAGTGCAGCACTTTCCCTGTGATAACCCACCGACAGTGCAGCACTTTCTCTGTGATAACCCACTGACAGAGCAGCACCTTCCCTGTGATAACCCACCGACAGTGCAGCACCTTCCCTGTGATAAACCACCGACAGAGCTGCACATTCTCTGTGATAACTCGCCGAAAGTGCAGCACTTTCCCTGTGATAACCCAACGACAGTGCAGCACTTTCTCTGTGATAACCCAACGATAATACAGCACTTTCCCTGTGATAACCCAACGACAGTGCAGCACTTTCTCTGTGATAACCCGCCGACAATGCAGCACTTTCCCTGTGATAACCCAACGACAGTGCAGCACTTTCTCTGTGATAAGCCACCGAGAGTGCAGCACTTTCCCTGTGATAACCCGCCAACAATGCAGCACTTTCCCTGTGATAACCCGCCAACAGTGCAGCAGTTTCTCTGTGATAATCCGCCGACAGTGCAGCACTTTCCCTGTGATAACCTACTGAGAGTGCAGCACTTTCACTGTGATATCCCACCGACAGTGCAGCACTTTCTCTGTGATAACCCACTGACAAAGCAGCACCTTCCCTGTGATAACCCACCGACAGTGCAGCTCTTTCCCTGTGATAACCCACCGACAGAGCAGCACTTTCTCTGTGATAACTCGCCGAAAGTGCAGCACTTTCTCTATGATATCCCGCCGGCAGTGCAGCATTTTCTCTGTGATAACCCACCGACAGTGCAGCACTTTCCCTGTGATAACCCAACGACAGTGCAGCACTTTCTCTGTGATAACCCGCCGACAATGCAGCACTTTCTCTGTGATAACCCACCGAGAGTGCAGCACTTTCCCTGTGATAGCCCACTGACAGTGCATTACTTTCCCAGTGATAACCCGCCAACAGTGCAGCAGTTTCTCTGTGATAATCCGCCGACAGTGCAGCACTTTCTCTGTGATAACCTACTGAGAGTGCAGCACTTTCTCTGTGATAACCCACCGACAGTGCAGCACTTACTCTGTGATAACCCAACGACAGTGCAGCACTTTCTCTGTGATAACCCACCGACAGTGCAGCACTTTCTCTGTGATAAGCCACCGAGAGTGCAGCACTTTCCCTGTGATAGCCCACTGACAGTGCAGTACTTTCCCTGTGATAACCCGCCAACAGTGCAGCAGTTTCTCTGTGATAATCCGCCGACAGTGCAGCACTTTCCCTGTGATAACCTACTGAGAGTGCAGCACTTTCTCTGTGATAACCCACCGACAGTGCAGCACTTTCTCTGTGATAACCCACTGACAGTGCAGTACTTTCTCTGTGATAACCCACCGACAGTGCAGCACTTTCTCAGTGATAACCCGCTGACAGTGCAGCACTTTCTCTGTGATAACCCACAGACGATGCAGCTCTTTCTCTGTGATAACCCACCGACAGAGCCGCAACTTCCCTGTGATTACCCACCGACAGAGCAGCACCTTCCCTGTGATTACCCACCGACAGTGCAGCACTTTCTCTGTGACAACATGCCGACAGTGCAGCACTTTCTCTGTGATAACCCACCAACAATGCAGCACTTTCCCTGTGATAACCCAACGACAGTGCAGCAGTTTCTCTGTGATAATCCGCCGACAGTGCAGCACTTTCCCTTTGATAACCTACTGAAAGTGCAGCACTTTCTCTGTGATAACCCACCGACAGTGCAGCACTTTCTCTGTGATAACCCACTGACAGTGCAGTACTTTCCCTGTGATAACCCACCGACAGTGCAGCACTTTCCCTGTGATTACACGCCGACAGTGCAGCACTTTCCCTGTGATAACCTACTGACAGTGCAGCACTTTCTCTGTGATAACCCACCGACAGTGCAGCACTTTCTCTGTGATAACCCACTGACAGTGCAGTTCTTTCCCTGTGATAACCCACCGACAGTGCAGCAGTTTCTCTGTGATAATCCGCCGACAGTGCAGCACTTTCCCTGTGATAACCTACTGACAGTGCAGCACTTCCTCTGTGATAACCCACCGACAGTGCAGCACTTTCTCAGTGTTAACCCTACGAGAGTGAAGCACTTTCTCTGTGATAACCCACCGACAGTGCAGCACTTTCTCTGTGATAACCCACTGACAGTGCAGTACTTTCCCTGTGATAACCCACCGACAGTGCAGCACTTTCTCTGTGATAACCCACCGACAGTGCAGCACTTTCTCTGTGATAACCCATCGACAGTGCAGCACTTTCTCTGTGATAACCCGCTGACAGTGCAGCACTATCCCTGTGATAACCCACTGACAGTGCAGCACTTTCTCTGTGATAACCCTACAAGAGTGAAGCACTTTCTCTGTGATAACCCACCGACAGTGCAGCACTTTCTCTCTGATAACCCACCGACAGTGCAGCACTTTCTCTGTGATAACCCGCCAACAGTGCCGCACTTTCCCTGTGATAAGCCACCGAGAGTGCAGCACTTTCCCTGTGATAGCCCACTGACAGTGCAGCACTTTCCCTGTGATAGCCCACTGACAGTGCAGCACTTTCTCTGTGATAACCCGCCAACAGTGCAGCACTTTCTCTGTGATAAGCCACCGAGAGTGCAGCACTTTCCCTGTGATAGCCCACTGACAGTGCAGTACTTTCCCTGTGATAACCCACCGACAGTGCAGCACTTTCTCTGTGATAACCCACTGACAGTGCAGTACTTTCCCTGCGATAACCCACCGACAGTGCAGCACTTTCTCTGTGATAACCCGCTGACAGTGCAGCACTTTCCCTGTGATAACCTACTGACAGTGCAGCACTTTCTCTGTGATAACCCTACGAGAGTGAAGCACTTTCTCTGTGATAACCCACCGACAGTGCAGCACTTTCCCTGTGATAACCCACCGACAGTGCAGCACTTTCCCTGTGATAGCCAACCAACAGTGCAGCACTTTCTCTGTCATAACCCACCGAAGGTGGAGCACTTTCCGTGTGATAGCCAACCAACAGTGCAGCACTTTCCCTGTGATAACCCTCTGACAGTGCAGCACTTTCTCTGTGATAATCCACCGACAGTGCAGCACTTTCTCTGTGATAACCCTCTGACAGTGCAGCACTTTCTCTGTGATAACCCACCGACAGTGCAGCACTTTCTCTGTGATAACCCGCTGACAGTGCCGCACTTTCTCTGTGATATCCCGCCGGCAGTGCAGCATTTTCTCTGCGATAACCCACCAACAGTGCAGCACATTCCCTGTGATAACCCAACGATAATACAGCACTTATCCTGTGATAACCCAACGATAATACAGCACTTATCCTGTGATAACCCACTGACAGTGCAGCACTTTCCCTGCGATAACCCGCCGACATTACAGCACTTTCCCTGTGATAACCCTCTGACAGTGCAGCACTTTCCCTGCGATAACCCGCCGACATTACAGCACTTTCTCTGTGATAACCCACTGACAGTGCAGCACTTTCTCAGTGATAACCCGCTGACAGTGCAGCACTTTCTCTGTGATAACCCACAGACGAAGCAGCTCTTTCACTGTGATAACCCACCGACAGAGCAGCACCTTCCCTGTCATAACCCACCGACAGAGCAGCACTTTCCCTGTGATAACCCGCCGACAGTGCAGCACTTTCCCTGTGATAACCGGCCGACAGTGCAGCACTTTCTCTGTGACAACACGCCGACAGTGCAGCACTTTCCCTGTGATAACCGGCCGACAGTGCAGCACTTTCTCTGTGATAACTCGCCGACAGTGCAGCATTTTCTCTGCGATAACCCGCCGGCAGTGCAGCATTTTCTCTGCGATAACCCACCGACAGTGCAGCACTTTCCCTGTGATAACCCGCCGACAGTGCAGCGCTTTCCCTGTGATAACCCACCGACAGTGCAGCACTTTCCCTGTGATAACACGTCGACAGTGCAGCACTTTCCCTGCGATAACTCGCCGACAGTGCAGCACTTTCCCTGTGATAACCCACCGACAGTGCAGCACTTTCCCTGTGATAACACGTCGACAGTGCAGCACTTTCTCTGTGATAACCCAACGATAATACAGCATTTCTCTGTGATAACCCGCCGACAGTGCAGCACTTTCCCTGTAATAACACGCCGACAGTGCAGCACTTTCTCTGTGATAACCCGCCGGCAGTGCAGCATTTTCTCTGCGATAACCCACCGACAGTGCAGCACTTTCCCTGTAATAACACGCCGACAGTGCAGCGCTTTCCCTGTGATAACCCACCGACAGTGCAGCACTTTCCCTGTGATAACACGTCGACAGTGCAGCACTTTCCCTGCGATAACTCGCCGACAGTGCAGCACTTTCCCTGTGATAACCCACCGACAGTGCAGCACTTTCCCTGTGATAACACGTCGACAGTGCAGCACTTTCTCTGTGATAACCCAACGATAATACAGCATTTCTCTGTGATAACCCGCCGACAGTGCAGCACTTTCTCTGTGATATCCCGCCGGCAGTGCAGCATTTTCTCTGCGATAACCCACCGACAGTGCAGCATTTTCTCTGCGATAACCCACCGACAGTGCAGCACTTTCCCTGTGATAACACGTCGACAGTGCAGCACTTTCCCTGCGATAACCCGCCGACAGTGCAGCAGTTTCCCTGTGATAACCCGCTGACACTGCAGCACTTTCCCTGTGATAACCCACCGACAGTGCAGCACTTTCTCTGTGATGACCCGTCGACAGAACAGCACTTTCCCTGCGATAACCCACCGACAGTGCAGCACACTCTCTGTGATTACCCAACGATAATACAGCACTTTCTCTGTGATAACTCGCCGACAGTGCCGCCCTTTCCCTGTGATAACCCACTGATAGAGCAGCACTTCCTCTGTGATAACACGCCGACAGTGCAGCACTTTCCCTGTGATAAACCGCCAACAGTGTAGCACTTTCCCTGTGATAACCCGCCAACAGTGCAGCACTTTCTCTGTGATAAGCCACCGAGAGTGCAGCACTTTCCCTGTGATAACCCACTGACAGTGCAGTACTTTCCCTGTGATAACCCACCGACAGTGCAGCACTTTCCCTGTGATAACCCGCCGACATTACAGCACTTTCTCTGTGATAACCCACTGACAGTGCAGCACTTTCTCAGTGATAACCCGCTGACAGTGCAGCACTTTCTCTGTGATAACCCACAGACGAAGCAGCTCTTTCACTGTGATAACCCACCGACAGAGCAGCACCTTCCCTGTCATAACCCACCGACAGAGCAGCACTTTCCCTGTGATAACCCGCCGACAGTGCAGCACTTTCCCTGTGATAACCCACCGACAGAGCAGCACCTTCCCTGTCATAACCCACCGACAGAGCAGCACTTTCTCTGTGATAACCGGCCGACAGTGCAGCACTTTCTCTGTGATAACCCTCTGACAGTGCAGCATTTTCTCTGCGATAACCCACCGACAGTGCAGCACTTTCCCTGTGATAACACGCCGACAGTGCAGCACTTTCCATTTGATAACACGCCGACAGTGCATCACTTTCCCTGTGATAACACGCCGACAGTGCAGCGCTTTCCCTGTGATAACCCACCGACAGTGCAGCACTTTCCCTGTGATAACACGTCGACAGTGCAGCACTTTCCCTGCGATAACTCGCCGACAGTGCAGCACTTTCCCTGTGATAACCCACCGACAGTGCAGCACTTTCCCTGTGATAACACGTCGACAATGCAGCACTTTCTCTGTGATATCCCGCCGGCAGTGCAGCATTTTCTCTGCGATAACCCACCGACAGTGCAGCACACTCTCTGTGATTACCCAACGATAATACAGCACTTTCTCTGTGATAACTCGCCGACAGTGCCGCCCTTTCCCTGTGATAACCCACTGATAGAGCAGCACTTCCTCTGTGATAACACGCCGACAGTGCAGCACTTTCCCTGTGATAAACCGCCAACAGTGCAGCACTTTCCCTGTGATAACCCGCCAACAGTGCAGCACTTTCTCTGTGATAAGCCACCGAGAGTGCAGCACTTTCCCTGTGATAACCCACTGACAGTGCAGTACTTTCCCTGTGATAACCCACCGACAGTGCAGCACTTTCCCTGCGATAACCCGCTGACAGTGCAGCACTTTCCCTGTGATAACCTACTGACAGTGCAGCACTTTCTCTGTGATAACCCTCTGACAGTGCAGCACTTTCTCTGTGATAACCCACTGACAGTGCAGCACTTTCTCTGTGATAACCCGCTGACAGTGCAGCACTTTTTCTGTGATAACCCGCTGACAGTGCAGCACTTTTTCTGTGATAACCCACTGACAGCGCAGCACTTTCTCTGTGATAACCCACTGACAGTGCAGCACTTTCTCTGTGATAACCCGCTGACAGTGCCGCACTTTCTCTGTGATAACCCACCGACAGAGCAGCACCTTCCCTGTGATAACCCACCGACAGTGCAGCACCTTCCCTTTGATAACCCACCGACAGAGCAGCACTTTCTCTGTGATAACTCGCCGAAAGTGCAGCACTTTCTCTGTGATATCCCGCCGGCAGTGCAGCATTTTCTCTGCGATAACCCACCGACAGTGCAGCACTTTCCCTGTGATAACCCAACGACAGTGCAGCACTTTCTCTGTGATAACCCGCCGACAATGCAGCACTTTCCCTGTGATAACCCAACGACAGTGCAGCACTTTCTCTGTGATAACCCGCCAACAATGCAGCACTTTCCCTGTGAAAACCCAACGACAGTGCAGCACTTTCTCTGTGATAACCCGCCAACAATGCAGCACTTTCCCTGTGAAAACCCAACGACAGTGCAGCACTTTCCCTGTGAAAACCCAACGACAGTGCAGCACTTTCTCTGTGATAACCCGCCGGCAGTGCAGCATTTTCTCTGCGACAACCCACTGACAGTGCAGCACTTTCCCTGTGATAACCCGCTGACACTGCAGCACTTTCCCTGTGATAACCCACTGACAGTGCAGCACTTTCTTTGTGATAACCCGCCGACAGTGCAGCACTTTCTCTGTGATATCCCGCCGGCAGTGCAGCACTTTCCCTGCGATAACCCACCGACAGTGCAGCATTTTCTCTGCGATAACCCTCTGACAGTGCAGCACTTACTCTGTGATAACCCGCTGACAGTGCAGCACTTTCTCTGTGATATCCCGCTGACAGTGCAGCACTTTGTCTGTACAGTGTAGCACTTTCTCTGTGATAACCCACCGACAGTGCAGCACTTTCCCTGTGATAACCCCACGACAGTGAAGCACTTTCTCTTTGATAACCCTTCGACAGTGAAGCACTTTCTCTGTGATAGCACTACGACAGTGCAGCACGTTCCCTGTGATATCCCTCTGACAGTGCAGCACTTTCCCTGTGATAACCCTCTGACAGTTCAGCAGTTCCCTGTGATAACCCACTGACAGTGCAGCACTTTCTCTGTGATAACCCACCGACAGTGCAGCACTTTCTCTGTGATAACCCGTCGACAGTGCAGCACTTTCCCTGCGATAACCCACCGACAGTGCCGCACATTCTCTGTGATAACCCACCGACAGTGCAGCACTTTCTCTGTGATAACTCGCCGACAGTGCCGCCCTTTCCCTGTGATAACCCACCGATAGAGCAGCACTTTCCCTGTGATAACCCGCCAACAGTGCAGCACTTTCTCTGTGATAACCCTACGACAGTGAAGCACTTTCTCTGTGATAACCCACCGACAGTGCAGCACTATTCCTGTGATAGCCAACCAACAGTGCAGCACTTTCTCTGTCATAACCCACCGAAGGTGGAGCACTTTCCCTGTGATAGCCAACCAACAGTGCAGCACTTTCCCTGTGAAAACCCGCCGACAATACAGCACTTTCCCTGTGATAACCCTCTGACAGTGCAGCACTTTCTCTGTGATAATCCACCGACAGTGCAGCACTTTCTCTGTGATAACCCACTGACAGTGCAGCACTTTCTCTGTGATAACCCTCTGACAGTGCAGCACTTTCTCTGTGATAACCCACTGACAGTGCAGCACTTCCTCTGTGATAACCCACTGACAGTGCAGCACTTTCTCTGTGATAACCCGCTGAAAGTGCCGCACTTTCTCTGTGATAACCCACAGACGGTGCAGCTCTTTCACTGTGATAACCTACTGACAGTGCAGCACTTTCTCTGTGATAACCCACCGACAGAGCAGCACCTTCCCTGTGATAACCCACCGACAGAGCAGCACCTTCCCTGTGATAACCCACCGACAGAGCAGCACTTTCTCTGTGATAACTCGCCGAAACTGCAGCACTTTCCCTGTGATAACACGCCGACAGTGCAGCACTTTCCCTGTGATAACCCACTGACAGTGCAGCACTTTCTCTGTGATAACCCACTGACAGTGCAGCACTTTCCCTGTGATAACCCACTGACAGTGCAGCACTTTCTCTGTGATAACCCACTGACAGTGCAGCACTTTCCCTGCGATAACCCACCGACAGTGCAGCACTTTCCCTGTGATAACCCACCGACAGTGCAGCACTTTCTCTGTGATAACCCGCCGACAGTGCAGCACTTTCTCTGTGATAACCCAACGACAATGCAGCACTTTCTCTGTGATAACCCAACGACAGTGCAGCACTTTCTCTGTGATAACCCACAGACAGTGCAGCACTTTCTCTGTGACAACACGCCGACAGTGCAGCACTTTCTCTGTGATAACCCACCGACAGTGCAGCACTTTCTCTGTGATAACCCGCCGGCAGTGCAGCATTTTCTCTGCGATAACCCACCGACAGTGCAGCACTTTCCCTGTGATAACCCAACGACAGTGCAGCACTTTCCCTGTGATAACCCAACGACAGTGCAGCACTTTCTCTGTGATAACCCGCCGACAGTGCAGCACTTTCTCTGTGATAACCCAACGACAATGCAGCACTTTCTCTGTGATAACCCAACGACAGTGCAGCATTTTCTCTGCGATAACCCACCGACAGTGCAGCACTTTCCCTGTGATAACCCAACGACAGTGCAGCACTTTCCCTGTGATAACCCAACGACAGTGCAGCACTTTCTCTGTGATAACCCGCCGACAGTGCAGCACTTTCTCTGTGATAACCCAACGACAATGCAGCACTTTCTCTGTGATAACCCAACGACAGTGCAGCACTTTCTCTGCGATAACCCACCGACAGTGCAGCACTTTCCCTGTGATAACACGCCGACAGTGCAGCGCTTTCCCTGTGATAACCCACCGACAGTGCAGCATTTTCTCTGCGATAACCCACCGACAGTGCAGTACTTTCCCTGTGATAACACGTCGACAGTGCAGCACTTTCCCTGCGATAACCCGCCGACAGTGCAGCAGTTTCCCTGTGATAACCCGCTGACACTGCAGCACTTTCCCTGTGATAACCCACTGACAGTGCAGCACTTTCCCTGTGATAACCCACTGACAGTGCAGCACTTTCTCTGTGATGACCCGTCGACAGAGCAGCACTTTCCCTGCGATAACCCACCGACAGTGCAGCACACTCTCTGTGATAACCCAACGATAATACAGCACTTTCTCTGTGATAACTCGCCGACAGTGCCGCCCTTTCCCTGTGATAACCCACCGATAGAGCAGCACTTCCTCTGTGATAACACGCCGACAGTGCAGCACTTTCTCTGTGATAAACCGCCAACAGTGCAGCACTTTCCCTGTGATAACCCGCCAACAGTGCAGCACTTTCTCTGTGATAAGCCACCGAGAGTGCAGCACTTTCCCTGTGATAACCCACTGACAGTGCAGTACTTTCCCTGTGATAACCCACCGACAGTGCAGCACTTTCTCTGTGATAACCCACTGACAGTGCCGTACTTTCCCTGTGATTCCCCACCGACAGTGCAGCACTTTCCCTGCGATAACCCGCTGACAGTGCAGCACTTTCCCTGTGATAACCTACTGACAGTGCAGCACTTTCTCTGTGATAACCCTACGAGAGTGAAGCACTTTCTCTGTGACAACCCACCGACAGTGCAGCACTTTCCCTGTGAAAACCCACCGACAGTGCAGCACTTCCCCTGTGATCGCCAACCAACAGTGCAGCAGTTTCTCTGTCATAACCCACTGAAGGTGGAGCACTTTCCCTGTGATAGCCAACCAACAGTGCAGCACTTTCCATGTGATAACCCGCCGACAATACAGCAATTTCCCTGTGGTAACCCTCTGACAGTGCAACACTTTCTCTGTGATAATGCACCGACAGTGCAGCACTTTCTCTGTGATAACCCGCTGACAGTGCAGCACTTTTTCTGTGATAACCCACTGACAGTGCAGCACTTTCTCTGTGATAACCCGCTGACAGTGCCGCACTTTCTCTGTGATAACCCACCGACAGAGCAGCACCTTCCCTGTGATAACCCACCGACAGTGCAGCACATTCCCTTTGATAACCCACCGACAGAGCAGCACTTTCTCTGTGATAACCCACCGACAGTGCAGCACTTTCCCTGTGATAACCCGCTGACAGTGCAGCACTTTCCCTGTGATAACCCACTGACAGTGCAGCACTTTCTTTGTGATAACTCGCCGAAAGTGCAGCACTTTCCCTGTGATAACACGCCGACAGTGCAGCACTTTCCCTGTGATAACACGCCGACAGTGCAGCACTTTCCCTGTGATAACCCGCTGACACTGCAGCACTTTCCCTGTGATAACCCACTGACAGTGCAGCACTTTCTCTGTGATAACCCGCCAACAATGCAGCACTTTCTCTGTGATAACCCGCCAACAATGCAGCACTTTCTCTGTGATAACCCGCCGGCAGTGCAGCATTTTCTCTGCGACAACCCACTGACAGTGCAGCACTTTCCCTGTGATAACACGCCGACAGTGCAGCACTTTCCCTGTGATAACCCGCTGACACTGCAGCACTTTCCCTGTGATAACCCACTGACAGTGCAGCACTTTCTTTGTGATAACCCGCCGACAGTGCAGCACTTTCCCTGTGACAACACGCCGACAGTGCAGCACTTTCCCTGTGATAACCCGCTGACACTGCAGCACTTTCCCTGTGATAACCCACTGACAGTGCAGCACTTTCTTTGTGATAACCCGCCGACAGTGCAGCACTTTCTCTGTGATATCCCGCCCGCAGTGCAGCACTTTCCCTGCGATAACCCACCGACAGTGCAGCATTTTCTCTGCGATAACCCTCTGACAGTGCAGCACTTACTCTGTGATAACCCGCTGACAGTGCAGCACTTTCTCTGTGATATCCCGCTGACAGTGCAGCACTTTGTCTGTACAGTGTAGCACTTTCTCTGTGATAACCCACCGACAGTGCAGCACTTTCCCTGTGATAACCCCACGACAGTGAAGCACTTTCTCTTTGATAACCCTTCGACAGTGAAGCACTTTCTCTGTGATAACACTACGACAGTGCAGCACGTTCCCTGTGATATCCCTCTGACAGTGCAGCACTTTCCCTGTGATAACCCTCTGACAGTTCAGCAGTTCCCTGTGATAACCCACTGACAGTGCAGCACTTTCTCTGTGATAACCCACCGACAGTGCAGCACTTTCTCTGTGATAACCCGTCGACAGTGCAGCACTTTCCCTGCGATAACCCACCGACAGTGCCGCACATTCTCTGTGATAACCCACCGACAGTGCCGCCCTTTCCCTGTGATAACCCACCGATAGAGCAGCACTTTCCCTGTGATAACCCGCCAACAGTGCAGCACTTTCTCTGTGATAACCCTACGACAGTGAAGCACTTTCTCTGTGATAACCCACCGACAGTGCAGCACTATTCCTGTGATAGCCAACCAACAGTGCAGCACTTTCTCTGTCATAACCCACCGAAGGTGGAGCACTTTCCCTGTGATAGCCAACCAACAGTGCAGCACTTTCCCTGTGAAAACCCGCCGACAATACAGCACTTTCCCTGTGATAACCCTCTGACAGTGCAGCACTTTCTCTGTGATAATCCACCGACAGTGCAGCACTTTCTCTGTGATAACCCACTGACAGTGCAGCACTTTCTCTGTGATAACCCTCTGACAGTGCAGCACTTTCTCTGTGATAACCCACTGACAGTGCAGCACTTCCTCTGTGTTAACCCACTGACAGTGCAGCACTTTCTCTGTGATAACCCGCTGAAAGTGCCGCACTTTCTCTGTGATAACCCACAGACGGTGCAGCTCTTTCACTGTGATAACCTACTGACAGTGCAGCACTTTCTCTGTGATAACCCACCGACAGAGCAGCACCTTCCCTGTGATAACCCACCGACAGAGCAGCACTTTCTCTGTGATAACTCGCCGAAAGTGCAGCACTTTCTCTGTGATATCCCGCCGGCAGTGCAGCATTTTCTCTGCGATAACCCACCGACAGTGCAGCACTTTCCCTGTGATAACACGCCGACAGTGCAGCACTTTCCCTGTGATAACCCGCTGACACTGCAGCACTTTCCCTGTGATAACCCACTGACAGTGCAGCACTTTCTCTGTGATAACCCGCCAACAATGCAGCACTTTCCCTGCGATAACCCACCGACAGTGCAGCACTTTCCCTGTGATAACCCAACGACAGTGCAGCACTTTCTTTGTGATAACCCAACGATAATACAGCACTTTCCCTGTGATAACCCAACGACAGTGCAGCACTTTCTCTGTGATAACCCGCCGACAATGCAGCACTTTCCCTGTGATAACCCAACGACAGTGCGGCACTTTCTCTGTGATAACCGGCCAGCAGTGCAGCACTTTCCCTGCGATAACCCACCGACAGTGCAGCACTTTCCCTGTGATAACCCAACGACAGTGCAGCACTTTCTTTGTGATAACCCAACGATAATACAGCACTATCCCTGTGATAACCCAACGACAGTGCAGCACTTTCTCTGTAATAACCCGCTGACACTGCAGCACTTTCCCTGTGATAACCCAACGACAGTGCAGCACTTTCTCTGTGATAACCCAACGATAATACAGCACTTTCCCTGTGATAACCCAACGACAGTGCAGCACTTTCTCTGTGATAACCCGCCGACAATGCAGCACTTTCCCTGTGATAACCCAACGACAGTGCAGCACTTTCTCTGTGATAACCCGCCGTCAGTGCAGCATTTTCTCTGTGATAACCCACCGACAGTGCAGCACTTTCCCTGTGATAACACGCCGACAGTGCAGCACTTTCCCTGTGATAACCCACTGACAGTGCAGCACTTTCTCTGTGATAACCCGCCAACAATGCAGCACTTTCCCTGCGATAACCCACCGACAGTGCAGCACTTTCCCTGTGATAACCCAACGACAGTGCAGCACTTTCTTTGTGATAACCCAACGATAATACAGCACTTTCCCTGTGATAACCCAACGACAGTGCAGCACTTTCTCTGTGATAACCCGCCGACAATGCAGCACTTTCCCTGTGATAACCCAACGACAGTGCGGCACTTTCTCTGTGATAACCGGCCAGCAGTGCAGCATTTTCTCTGCGATAACCCACCGACAGTGCAGCACTTTCCCTGTGATAACACGCCGACAGTGCAGCACTTTCCCTGTGATAACCCGCTGACACTGCAGCACTTTCCCTGTGATAACCCAACGACAGTGCGGCACTTTCTCTGTGATAACCGGCCAGCAGTGCAGCATTTTCTCTGCGATAACCCGCCGACAATGCAGCACTTTCCCTGTGATAACCCACCGACAGTGCAGCACTTTCTCTGTGATAACCCAACGACAGTGCAGCACTTTCTCTGTGATAACCCAACGATAATACAGCACTTTCTCTGTGATAACCCGCCGCCAGTGCAGCACTTTCTCTGTGATAACCCACCGACAGTGCAGCACTTTCTCGGTGATAACACGCCGACAGTGCAGCACTTTCCCTGAAATTACCCACCAACAGTGCAGCAATTTCCCTGTGATAACCTGCCAACAATGCAGCAGTTTCTCTTTGATAACCTACTGACAGTGCAGCACTTTCTCTGTGATAACCCACCGACAGTGCAGCACTTTCACTGTGATAACCCACCAACAGTGCTGCACTTTCTCTGTGATAACCCACCGACAGTGCTGCACTTTCTCTGTGATAACCCACCGACAGTGCAGCACTTTCTCTGCGATAACCCACCAACAGTGCAGCACTTTCTCTGTGATAAACCGCCAACAGTGCAGCACTTTCCCTGTGATAACCCGCCAACAGTGCAGCACTTTCTCTGTGATAAGCCACCGAGAGTGTAGCACTTTCCCTGTGATAACCCACTGACCGTGCAGTACTTTCCCTGTGATAACCCACCGACAGTGCAGCACTTTCCCTGCGATAACCCGCTGACAGTGCAGCACTTTCCCTGTGATAACCTACTGACAGTGCAGCACTTTCTCTGTGATAACCCTACGAGAGTGAAGCACTTTCTCTGTGAAAACCCACCGACAGTGCAGCACTTCCCCTGTGATCGCCAACCAACAGTGCAGCACTTTCTCTGTCATAACCCACCGAAGGTGGAGCACTTTCCCTGTGATAGCCAACCAACAGTGCAGCACTTTCCATGTGATAACCCGCCGACAATACAGCAATTTCCCTGTGGTAACCCTCTGACAGTGCAGCACTTTCTCTGTGATAATCCACCGACAGTGCAGCACTTTCTCTGTGATAACCCGCTGACAGTGCAGCACTTTTTCTGTGATAACCCACTGACAGCGCAGCACTTTCTCTGTGATAACCCACTGACAGTGCAGCACTTTCTCTGTGATAACCCGCTGACAGTGCCGCACTTTCTCTGTGATAACCCACCGACAGAGCAGCACCTTCCCTGTGATAACCCACCGACAGTGCAGCACCTTCCCTTTGATAACCCACCGACAGAGCAGCACTTTCTCTGTGATAACTCGCCGAAAGTGCAGCACTTTCTCTGTGATAACCCGCTGACAGTGCCGCACTTTCTCTGTGATAACCCACCGACAGAGCAGCACCTTCCCTGTGATAACCCACCGACAGTGCAGCACCTTCCCTTTGATAACCCACCGACAGAGCAGCACTTTCTCTGTGATAACTCGCCGAAAGTGCAGCACTTTCTCTGTGATAACCCACCGACAGTGCAGCACTTTCTCTGTGATAACCCAACGACAGTGCAGCACTTTCTCTGTGATAACCCACCGACAGTGCAGCACTTTCCCTGTGATAACACGCCGACAGTGCAGCACTTTCCCTGTGATAACACGCCGACAGTGCAGCACTTTCCCTGTGATAACCCGCTGACACTGCAGCACTTTCCCTGTGATAACCCACTGACAGTGCAGCACTTTCTCTGTGATAATCCGCCAACAATGCAGCACTTTCCCTGTGAAAACCCAACGACAGTGCAGTACTTTCCCTGTGAAAACCCAACGACAGTGCAGCACTTTCTCTGTGATAACCCGCCGGCAGTGCAGCATTTTCTCTGCGACAACCCACTGACAGTGCAGCACTTTCCCTGTGATAACACGCCGACAGTGCAGCACTTTCCCTGTGACAACACGCCGACAGTGCAGCACTTTCCCTGTGATAACCCGCTGACACTGCAGCACTTTCCCTGTGATAACCCACTGGCAGTGCAGCACTTTCTTTGTGATAACCCGCCGACAGTGCAGCACTTTCTCTGTGATATCCCGCCGGCAGTGCAGCACTTTCCCTGCGATAACCCACCGACAGTGCAGCATTTTCTCTGCGATAACCCTCTGACAGTGCAGCACTTACTCTGTGATAACCCGCTGACAGTGCAGCACTTTCTCTGTGATATCCCGCTGACAGTGCAGCACTTTGTCTGTACAGTGTAGCACTTTCCTTGTGATAACCCCACGACAGTGAAGCACTTTCTCTTTGATAACCCTTCGACAGTGAAGCACTTTCTCTGTGATAACACTACGACAGTGCAGCACGTTCCCTGTGATATCCCTCTGACAGTGCAGCACTTTCCCTGTGATAACCCTCTGACAGTTCAGCAGTTCCCTGTGATAACCCACTGACAGTGCAGCACTTTCTCTGTGATAACCCACCGACAGTGCAGCACTTTCTCTGTGATAACCCGTCGACAGTGCAGCACTTTCCCTGCGATAACCCACCGACAGTGCCGCACATTCTCTGTGATAACCCACCGACAGTGCAGCACTTTCTCTGTGATAACTCGCCGACAGTGCCGCCCTTTCCCTGTGATAACCCACCGATAGAGCAGCACTTTCCCTGTGATAACCCGCCAACAGTGCAGCACTTTCTCTGTGATAACCCTACGACAGTGAAGCACTTTCTCTGTGATAACCCACCGACAGTGCAGCACTATTCCTGTGATAGCCAACCAACAGTGCAGCACTTTCTCTGTCATAACCCACCGAAGGTGGAGCACTTTCCCTGTGATAGCCAACCAACAGTGCAGCACTTTCCCTGTGAAAACCCGCCGACAATACAGCACTTTCCCTGTGATAACCCTCTGACAGTGCAGCACTTTCTCTGTGATAATCCACCGACAGTGCAGCATTTTCTCTGTGATAACCCACTGACAGTGCAGCACTTTCTCTGTGATAACCCTCTGACAGTGCAGCACTTTCTCTGTGATAAACCACTGACAGTGCAGCACTTCCTCTGTGTTAACCCACTGACAGTGCAGCACTTTCTCTGTGATAACCCGCTGAAAGTGCCGCACTTTCTCTGTGATAACCCACAGACGGTGCAGCTCTTTCACTGTGATAACCTACTGACAGTGCAGCACTTTCTCTGTGATAACCCACCGACAGAGCAGCACCTTCCCTGTGATAACCCACCGACAGAGCAGCACTTTCTCTGTGATAACTCGCCGAAAGTGCAGCACTTTCTCTGTGATAACCCACTGACAGTGCAGCACTTTCTCTGTGATAACCCGCCAACAATGCAGCACTTTCCCTGCGATAACCCACCGACAGTGCAGCACTTTCCCTGTGATAACCCAACGACAGTGCAGCACTTTCTTTGTGATAACCCAACGATAATACAGCACTTTCCCTGTGATAACCCAACGACAGTGCAGCACTTTCTCTGTGATAACCCGCCGACAATGCAGCACTTTCCCTGTGATAACCCAACGACAGTGCGGCACTTTCTCTGTGATAACCGGCCAGCAGTGCAGCACTTTCCCTGCGATAACCCACCGACAGTGCAGCACTTTCCCTGTGATAACCCAACGACAGTGCAGCACTTTCTTTGTGATAACCCAACGATAATACAGCACTATCCCTGTGATAACCCAACGACAGTGCAGCACTTTCTCTGTAATAACCCGCCGACAATGCAGCACTTTCCCTGTGATAACCCAACGACAGTGCGGCACTTTCTCTGTGATAACCGGCCAGCAGTGCAGCATTTTCTCTGCGATAACCCACCGACAGTGCAGCACTTTCCCTGTGATAACACGCCGACAGTGCAGCACTTTCCCTGTGATAACCCACCGACAGTGCAGCATTTTCTCTGTGATAACACGCCGACAGTGCAGCACTTTCCCTGTGATAACACGCCGACAGTGCAGCACTTTCCCTGTGATAACCCAACGACAGTGCAGCACTTTCTCTGTGATAACCCGCCGACAATGCAGCACTTTCCCTGTGATAACCCACCGACAGTGCAGCACTTTCTCTGTGATAACCCGCCGTCAGTGCAGCATTTTCTCTGTGATAACACGCCGACAGTGCAGCACTTTCCCTGTGATAACCCGCTGACACTGCAGCACTTTCCCTGTGATAACCCACTGACAGTGCAGCACTTTCTCTGTGATAACCCGCCAACAATGCAGCACTTTCCCTGCGATAACCCACCGACAGTGCAGCACTTTCCCTGTGATAACCCAACGACAGTGCAGCACTTTCTTTGTGATAACCCAACGATAATACAGCACTTTCCCTGTGATAACCCAACGACAGTGCAGCACTTTCTCTGTGATAACCCGCCGACAATGCAGCACTTTCCCTGTGATAACCCAACGACAGTGCAGCACTTTCTCTGTGATAACCGGCCAGCAGTGCAGCATTTTCTCTGCGATAACCCACCGACAGTGCAGCACTTTCCCTGTGATAACCGGCCAGCAGTGCAGCATTTTCTCTGCGATAACCCACCGACAGTGCGGCACTTTCTCTGTGATAACCGGCCAGCAGTGCAGCATTTTCTCTGCGATAACCCACCGACAGTGCAGCACTTTCCCTGTGATAACATGCCGACAGTGCAGCACTTTCCCTGTGATAACCCGCTGACACTGCAGCACTTTCCCTGTGATAACCCAACGACAGTGCGGCACTTTCTCTGTGATAACCGGCCAGCAGTGCAGCATTTTCTCTGCGATAACCCGCCGACAATGCAGCACTTTCCCTGTGATAACCCACCGACAGTGCAGCACTTTCTCTGTGATAACCCAACGACAGTGCAGCACTTTCTCTGTGATAACCCGCCGACAGTGCAGCACTTTCTCTGTGATAACCCAACGACAGTGCAGCACTTTCTCTGTGATAACCCAACGATAATACAGCACTTTCTCTGTGATAACCCACCGACAGTGCAGCACTTTCTCGGTGATAACACGCCGACAGTGCAGCACTTTCTCGGTGATAACACGCCGACAGTGCAGCACTTTCCCTGAAATTACCCACCAACAGTGCAGCAATTTCCCTGTGATAACCTGCCAACAATGCAGCAGTTTCTCTTTGATAACCTACTGACAGTGCAGCACTTTCTCTGTGATAACCCACCGACAGTGCAGCACTTTCACTGTGATAACACACCAACAGTGCTGCACTTTCTCTGTGATAACCCACCGACAGTGCTGCACTTTCACTGTGATAACCCACCGACAGTGCTGCACTTTCTCTGTGATAACCCACCAACAGTGCAGCACTTTCACTGTGATAACCCACCGACAGTGCAGCACTTTCTCTGTGATAACCCACTGACAGTGCAGCACTTTCTCTGTGATAACCCACCGACAGTGCAGCACTTTCTCTGTGATAACCCACCGACAGTGCAGCACTTTCTCTGTGATAACCCACTGACAGTGCAGCACTTTCCCTGTGATAACCCACCGACAGGGCAGCAGTTTCTCTGTGATAACCCACCCAAAGTGCAGCACTTTCTCTGTGATAACCCACTGACAGTGCAGCAGTTTCCCTGTGATAACCCACCGACAGTGCAGCACTTTCTCTGTGATAACCCACCGACAGTGCAGCACTTTCTCTGTGATAACCCACCGACAGTGCAGCACTTTCTCTGAGATAACCCACTGACAGTGCAGCACTTTCCCTGTGATAACCCACCGACAGTGCAGCACTTTCTCTGTGATAACCCACCGACAGTGCAGCACTTTCTCTGTGATAACCCACCGACAGTGCAGCACTTTCTCTGTGATAACCCACTGACAGTGCAGCACTTTCCCTGTGATAACCCACCGACAGTGCAGCACTTTCTCTGTGATAACCCACCGACAGTGCAGCACTTTCTCTGTGATAACCCACTGACAGTGCAGCACTTTCCCTGTGATAACCCACCGACAGTGCAGCACTTTCTCTGTGATAACCCACCGACAGTGAAGCACTTTCTCTGTGATAACCCACCGACAGTGCAGCACTATTCCTGTGATAGCCAACCAACAGTGCAGCACTTTCTCTGTCATAACCCACCGAAGGTGGAGCACTTTCCCTGTGATAGCCAACCAACAGTGCAGCACTTTCCCTGTGAAAACCCGCCGACAATACAGCACTTTCCCTGTGATAACCCTCTGACAGTGCAGCACTTTCTCTGTGATAATCCACCGACAGTGCAGCACTTTCTCTGTGATAACCCACTGACAGTGCAGCACTTTCTCTGTGATAACCCACTGACAGTGCAGCACTTTCTCTGTGATAACCCGCTGAAAGTGCCGCACTTTCTCTGTGATAACCCACTGACAGTGCAGCACTTTCTCTGTGATAACCCTCTGACAGTGCAGCACTTTCTCTGTGATAACCCACTGACAGTGCAGCACTTTCTCTGTGATAACCCGCTGAAAGTGCCGCACTTTCTCTGTGATAACCCACAGACGGTGCAGCTCTTTCACTGTGATAACCTACTGACAGTGCAGCACTTTCCCTGTGATAACCCACCGACAGAGCAGCACTTTCTCTGTGATATCCCGCCGGCAGTGCAGCATTTTCTCTGCGATATACCACCGACAGTGCAGCACTTTCCCTGTGATAACACGCCGACAGTGCAGCACTTTCCCTGTGATAACCCGCTGACACTGCAGCACTTTCCCTGTGATAACCCACTGACAGTGCAGCACTTTCTCTGTGATAACCCGCCAACAATGCAGCACTTTCCCTGCGATAACCCACCGACAGTGCAGCACATTCCCTGTGATAACCCAACGACAGTGCAGCACTTTCTTTGTGATAACCCAACGATAATACAGCACTTTCCCTGTGATAACCCAACGACAGTGCAGCACTTTCTCTGTGATAACCCGCCGACAATGCAGCACTTTCCCTGTGATAACCCAACGACAGTGCAACACTTTCCCTGTGATAACCCAACGACAGTGCAGCACTTTCTTTGTGATAACCCAACGATAATACAGCACTTTCCCTGTGATAACCCAACGACAGTGCGGCACTTTCTCTGTGATAACCGGCCAGCAGTGCAGCACTTTCCCTGCGATAACCCACCGACAGTGCAGCACTTTCCCTGTGATAACCCACCGACAGTGCAGCACTTTCCCTGTGATAACCCACCGACAGTGCAGCACTTTCCCTGTGATAACCCGCCGACAATGCAGCACTTTCCCTGTGATAACCCAACGACAGTGCGGCACTTTCCCTGTGATAACCCACCGACAGTGCTGCACTTTCCCTGTGATAACCCAACGACAGTGCAGCACTTTCTCTGTGATAACCCAACGATAATACAGCACTTTCCCTGTGATAACCCAACGACAGTGCAGCACTTTCCCTGTGATAACACGCCGACAGTGCAGCACTTTACCTGTGATAACCCACCGACAGTGCTGCACTTTCCCTGTGATAACCCAACGACAATGCAGCACTTTCCCTGTGATAACCCAACGACAGTGCGGCACTTTCCCTGTGATAACCCACCGACAGTGCTGCACTTTCCCTGTGATAACCCAACGACAGTGCAGCACTTTCTCTGTGATAACCCAACGATAATACAGCACTTTCCCTGTGATAACCCAACGACAGTGCGGCACTTTCTCTGTGATAACCCGCCGACAGTGCAGCACTTTCTCTGTGATAACCCGCCGACAATGCAGCACTTTCCCTGTGATAACCCAACGACAGTGCAGCACTTTCTCTGTGATAACCCGCCGTCAGTGCAGCATTTTCTCTGTGATAACCCACCGACAGTGCAGCATTTTCTCTGTGATAACCCACTGACAGTGCAGCACTTTCTCTGTGATAACCCGCCAACAATGCAGCACTTTCCCTGCGATAACACACCGACAGTGCAGCACTTTCCCTGTGATAACCCAACGACAGTGCAGCACTTTCTTTGTGATAACCCAACGATAATACAGCACTTTCCCTGTGATAACCCAACGACAGTGCAGCACTTTCTCTGTGATAACCCGCCGACAATGCAGCACTTTCCCTGTGATAACCCACCGACAGAGCAGCACTTTCTCTGTGATATCCCGCCGGCAGTGCAGCATTTTCTCTGCGATAACCCACCGACAGTGCAGCACTTTCCCTGTGATAACACGCCGACAGTGCAGCACTTTCCCTGTGATAACCCGCTGACACTGCAGCACTTTCCCTGTGATAACCCAACGACAGTGCGGCACTTTCTCTGTGATAACCGGCCAGCAGTGCAGCATTTTCTCTGCGATAACCCGCCGACAATGCAGCACTTTCCCTGTGATAACCCACCGACAGTGCAGCACTTTCTCTGTGATAACCCAACGACAGTGCAGCACTTTCTCTGTGATAACCCAACGATAATACAGCACTTTCTCTGTGATAACCCGCCGCCAGTGCAGCACTTTCTCTGTGATAAACTACTGACAGTGCAGCACTTTCTCTGTGATAACCCACCGACAGTGCAGCACTTTCTCGGTGATAACACGCCGACAGTGCAGCACTTTCCCTGAAATTACCCACCAACAGTGCAGCAATTTCCCTGTGATAACTTGCCAACAATGCAGCAGTTTCTCTTTGATAACCTACTGACAGTGCAGCACTTTCTCTGTGATAACCCACCGACAGTGCAGCACTTTCACTGTGATAACCCACCAACAGTGCTGCACTTTCTCTGTGATAACCCACCGACAGTGCTGCACTTTCACTGTGATAACCCACCGACAGTGCTGCACTTTCTCTGTGATAACCCACCAACAGTGCAGCACTTTCTCTGTGATAACCCACCGACAGTGCAGCACTTTCTCTGTGATAACCCACCGACAGTGCAGCACTTTCACTGTGATAACCCACCAACAGTGCAGCACTTTCTCTGTGATAACCCACTGACAGTGCAGCACTTTCTCTGTGATAACCCACCGACAGTGCAGCACTTTCTCTGTGATAACCCACCGACAGTGCAGCACTTTCTCTGTGATAACCCACTGACAGTGCAGCACTTTCCCTGTGATAACCCACCGACAGGGCAGCAGTTTCTCTGTGATAACCCACCCAAAGTGCAGCACTTTCTCTGTGATAACCCACTGACAGTGCAGCACTTTCCCTGTGATAACCCACCGACAGTGCAGCACTTTCTCTGTGATAACCCACCGACAGTGCAGCACTTTCTCTGTGATTACCCACCGACAGTGCAGCACTTTCTCTGTGATAACCCACTGACAGTGCAGCACTTTCCCTGTGATAACCCACCGACAGTGCAGCACTTTCTCTGTGATAACCCACCGACAGTGCAGCACTTTCACTGTGATAACCCACCGACAGTGCAGCACTTTCTCTGTGATAACCCACTGACAGTGCAGCACTTTCCCTGTGATAACCCACCGACAGTGCAGCACTTTCTCTGTGATAACCCACTGACAGTGCAGCACTTTCCCTGTGATAACCCACCGACAGTGCAGCACTTTCTCTGTGATAACCCACCGACAGTGCAGCAGTTTCTCTGTGATAACCCACCCAAAGTGCAGCACTTTCTCTGTGATAACCCACCAACAGTGCAGCACTTTCCCTGTGATAACCCGCCAACAGTGCAACACTTTCCCTGTGATAACCCGCCAACAGTGCAGCACTTTCTCTGTGATAAGCCACCGAGAATGCAGCAGTTACCCTGTGATAACCCGCCAACAATGCAGCACTTTCCCTGTGATAACCCGCCAACAGTGCAGCACTTTCCCTGTGATAACCTACTGACAGTGCAGCACTTTCTCTGTGATAACCCACCGACAGTGCAGCACTTTCTCTGTGATAACCCACTGACAGTGCAGTACTTTCCCTGTGATAACCCACCGACAGTGCAGCACTTTCCCTGTGATAACACGCCGACAGTGCAGCACTTTCTCTGTGATAACCTACTGACAGTGCAGCGCTTTCTCTGCGATAACCCACCGACAGTGCAGCACTTTCTCTGTGATAACCCTACGAGAGTGAAGCACTTTCTCTGTGATAACCCACTGACAGTGCAGCACTTTCTCTGTGATAACCAACTGACAGTGCAGTTCTTTCCCTGTGATAACCCACCGACAGTGCAGCAGTTTATCTGTGATAATCCACCGACAGTGCAGCACTTTCCCTGTGATAACCTACTGACAGTGCAGCACTTTCTCAGTGTTAACCCTACGAGAGTGAAGCACTTTCTCTGTGATAATCCACCGACAGTGCAGCACTTTCTCTGTGATAACCCACCGACAGTGCAGCACTTTCTCAGTGTTAACCCTACGAGAGTGAAGCACTTTCTCTGTGATAACCCACCGACAGTGCAGCACTTTCTCTGTGATAACCCACTGACAGTGCAGCACTTTCCCTGTGATAACCCACCGACAGTGCAGCACTTTCCCTGTGATAACCCATCGAGAGTGCAGCACTTTCCCTGTGGTAACCCACCGACAGTGCAGCACTTTCCCTGTGATAACCCATCGACAGTGCAGCACTTTTCCTGTGATAACACACCGAGAGTGTAGAAATGTCTCCATGATAAAACACCTAAAGAGCAGAAACATCTCTGTGAATGACCCGCCGACAGTGCAGCATTTTCTCTGTGATGACCCGCCGACAGGGCAGCAGTTTCTCTGTGATAATCCACCGACAGTGCAGCACTTTCCCTGTGATAACCTGCCGACAGGGCAGCAGTTTCTCTGTGATAACCCACCCAAAGTGCAGCACTTTCTCTGTGATAACCCGCCAACAGTGCAGCACTTTCCCTGTGATAAACCGCCAACAGTGCAGCACTTTCCCTGTGATAAATCGCCAACAGTGCAGCACTTTCCCTGTGATAACCCGCCAACAGTGCAGCACTTTCTCTGTGATAAGCCACCGAGAGTGCAGCACTTTCCCTGTGATAACCCACTGACAGTGCAGTACTTTCCCTGTGATAACCCACCGACAGTGCAGCACTTTCTCTGTGATAACCCACTGACAGTGCAGTACTTTCCCTGTGATAACCTACTGACAGTGAAGCACTTTCTCTGTGATAACCCACCGACAGTGCAGCACCTTCCCTGTGATAACCCACCGACAGTGCAGTACTATCCCTGTGATAACCCACCGACAGTGCAGCACTTTCCCTATGATAACCCACCGAAGGTGCAGCACTTTCCCTGTGATAACCCACTGACAGTGCAGTACTTTTCCTGTGATAACCCACCGACAGTGCAGCACTTTCTCTGTGATAACCCACTGACAGTGCAGTACTTTCCCTGTGATAACCTACTGACAGTGAAGCACTTTCTCTGTGATTACACACCGACAGTGCAGCACTTTCTCTGATAACCCACTGACAGTGCAGTACTTTCCCTGTGATAACCCACCTACAGTGCAGCACTTTCCCTGTGATAACCCGCTGACAGTGCAGCACTTTCCCTGTGATAACCTACTGACAGTGCAGCACTTTCTCTGTGATAACCCTACGACAGTGAAGCACTTTCTCTGTGATAACCCACCGACAGTGCAGCACTTTCTCTGTGATAACTCACCGACAGTGCAGCACTTTCTCTGTGATAACCCGCCAACAGTGCAGCACTTTCCCTGTGATAAAACGCCAACACTGCAGCACTTTCCCTGTGATAACCCGCCAACAGTGCAGCACTTTCTCTGTAATAAGCCACCGAGAGTGCAGCACCTGCCCTGTGATAACCCACTGACAGTGCAGTACTTTCCCTGTGATAACCCACCGACAGTGCAGCACTTTCTCTGATAACCCACTGACAGTGCAGTACTTTCCCTGTGATAACCCACCAACAGTGCAGCACTTTCCCTGTGATAACCCGCTGACAGTGCAGCACTTTCCCTGTGATAACCTACTGACAGTGCAGCACTTTCTCTGTGATAACCCTACGAGAGTGAAGCACTTTCTCTGTGATAACCCACCGACAGTGCAGCACTTTCTCTGTGATAACCCACCGACAGTGCAGCACTTTCTCTGTGATAACCCGCTAACAGTGCAGCACTTTCCCTGTGATAAACCGCCAACACTGCAGCACTTTCCCTGTGTTAACCCGCCAACAGTGCAGCACTTTCTCTGTGATAACACGCCGACAGTGCAGCACTTTCCCTGTGATAACCCACTGACAGTGCAGTACTTTCCCTGTGATAACCCACCGACAGTGAAGCACTTTCTCTGTGATAACCCACTGACAGTGCAGCACTTTCCCTGTGATAACCTACTGACAGTGCAGCACTTTCTCTGTGATAACCCTACGAGAGTGAAGCGCTTTCTCTGTGATAACCCACCGACAGTGCAGCACTTTCTCTGTGATAACCTGCCGACAGGGCAGCAGTTTCTCTGTGATAACCCACCCAAAGTGCAGCACTTTCTCTGTGATAACCCGCCAACAGTGCAGCACTTTCCCTGTGATAAACCGCCAACAGTGCAGCACTTTCCCTGTGATAACCCGCCAACAGTGCAGCACTTTCTCTGTGATAATCCACCGAGAGTGCAGCACTTTCCCTGTGATAACCCACTGACAGTGCAGTACTTTCCCTGTGATAACCCACCGACAGTGCAGCACTTTCTCTGTGATAACCCACTGACAGTGCAGTACTTTCCCTGTGATAACCTACTGACAGTGAAGCACTTTCTCTGTGATAACCCACCGACAGTGCAGCACCTTCCCTGTGATAACCCACCGACAGTGCAGTACTTTCCCTGTGATAACCCACCGACAGTGCAGCACTTTCCCTGTGATAACCCACCGAAGGTGCAGCACTTTCCCTGTGATAACCCACCGACAGTGAAGCACTTTCTCTGTGATAACCCACTGACAGTGCAGCACTTTCCCTGTGATAACCTACTGACAGTGCAGCACTTTCTCTGTGATAACCCTACGAGAGTGAAGCGCTTTCTCTGTGATAACCCACCGACAGTGCAGCACTTTCTCTGTGATAACCTGCCGACAGGGCAGCAGTTTCTCTGTGATAACCCACCCAAAGTGCAGCACTTTCTCTGTGATAACCCGCCAACAGTGCAGCACTTTCCCTGTGATAAACCGCCAACAGTGCAGCACTTTCCCTGTGATAACCCGCCAACAGTGCAGCACTTTCTCTGTGATAATCCACCGAGAGTGCAGCACTTTCCCTGTGATAACCCACTGACAGTGCAGTACTTTCCCTGTGATAACCCACCGACAGTGCAGCACTTTCTCTGTGATAACCCACTGACAGTGCAGTACTTTCCCTGTGATAACCTACTGACAGTGAAGCACTTTCTCTGTGATAACCCACCGACAGTGCAGCACCTTCCCTGTGATAACCCACCGACAGTGCAGTACTTTCCCTGTGATAACCCACCGACAGTGCAGCACTTTCCCTGTGATAACCCACCGAAGGTGCAGCACTTTCCCTGTGATAACCCACTGAGAGTGCAGTACTTTTCCTGTGATAACCCACCGACAGTGCAGCACTTTCTCTGTGATAACCCACTGACAGTGCAGTACTTTCCCTGTGATAACCTACTGACAGTGAAGCACTTTCTCTGTGATTACACACCGACAGTGCAGCACTTTCTCTGATAACCCACTGACAGTGCAGCACTTTCCCTGTGATAACCCGCTGACAGTGCAGCACTTTCCCTGTGATAACCTACTGACAGTGCAGCACTTTCTCTGTGATAACCCTACGACAGTGAAGCACTTTCTCTGTGATAACCCACCGACAGTGAAGCACTTTCTCTGTGATAACCCGCCAACAGTGCAGCACTTTCCCTGTGATAAACCGCCAACACTGCAGCACTTTCCCTGTGTTAACCCGCCAACAGTGCAGCACTTTCTCTGTGATCAGCCACCGAGAGTGCAGCACTTTCCCTGTGATAACCCACTGACAGTGCAGTACTTTCCCTGTGATAACCCACCGACAGTGAAGCACTTTCTCTGTGATAACCCACTGACAGTGCAGCACTTTCCCTGTGATAACCTACTGACAGTGCAGCACTTTCTCTGTGATCACCCTACGAGAGTGAAGCACTTTCTCTGTGATAACACAACGACAGTGCAGCACTTTCTCTGTCATAACCCGCCGACAATGCAGCACTTTCCCTGTGATAACCCAACCAACAGTGCAGCACTTTCTCTGTCATAACACAACGACAATGCAGCACTTTATCTGTGATAACCCACCGACAGTGCAGCACTTTCCCTGTGATATCCCGCCGGCAGTGCAGCATTTTCTCTGCGACAACCCACTGACAGTGCAGCACTTTCCCTGTGATAACACGCCGACAGTGCAGCACTTTCCCTGTGATAACACGCCGACAGTGCAGCACTTTCCCTGTGATAACACGCCGACAGTGCAGCACTTTCCCTGTGATAACCCGCTGACACTGCAGCACTTTCCCTGTGATAACCCACTGACAGTGCAGCACTTTCTCTGTGATAACCCGCCAACAATGCAGCACTTTCCCTGTGACAACCCAACGACAGTGCAGCACTTTCTCTGTGATAACCCAACGATAATACAGCACTTTCTCTGTGATAACCCGCCGACAGTGCAGCACTTTCTCTGCGATAACCCACCGACAGTGCAGCACTTTCCCTGAGATAACACGCCGACAGTGCAGCACATTCCCTGTGATAACACGCCGACAGTGCAGCACTTTCCCTGTGATAACCCGCTGACAGTGCAGCACTTTCTCTGTGATAACCCACCGACAGTGCAGCACTTTCCCTGTGATAACCCACCGACAGTGCAGCACTTTCTCCGTGATATCCCGCCGGCAGTGCAGCATTTTCTCTGCGATAACCCACCGACAGTGCAGCACTTTCTCTGTGATAACCCTCTGACAGTGCAGCACTTTCCCTGTGATAACCCGCTGACACTGCAGCACTTTCCCTGTGATAACCCACTGACAGTGCAGCACTTTCTCTGCGATAACCCACCGACAGTGCAGCACTTTCCCTGTGATAACACGCCGACAGTGCAGCACTTTCCCTGCGATAACCCACTGACACTGCAGCACTTTCCCTGTGATAACCCGCTGACAGTGCAGCACTTTCCCTGTGATAACCCACCGACAGTGCAGCACTTTCTCTGTGATAACCCACCGACAGTGCAGCACTTTCTCTGTGATAACCCGCCAACAGTGCAGCACTTTCCCTGTGATAAACCGCCAACACTGCAGCACTTTCCCTGTGTTAACCCGCCAACAGTGCAGCACTTTCTCTGTGATAAGCCACCGAGAGTGCAGCACTTTCCCTGTGATAACCCACTGACAGTGCAGTACTTTCCCTGTGATAACCCACCGACAGTGAAGCACTTTCTCTGTGATAACCCACTGACAGTGCAGCACTTTCCCTGTGATAACCTACTGACAGTGCAGCACTTTCTCTGTGATAACCCTACGAGAGTGAAGCACTTTCTCTGTGATAACCCACCGACAGTGCAGCACTTTCCCTGTGATAGCCAACCAACAGTGCAGCACTTTCTCTGTCATAACCCGCCGACAATGCAGCACTTTCCCTGTGATAACCCGCCAACAGTGCAGCACTTTCTCTGTGATAACCCGCCGGCAGTGCAGCATTTTCTCTGCGACAACCCACTGACAGTGCAGCACTTTCCCTGTGATAACACGCCGACAGTGCAGCACTTTCCCTGTGATAACCTGCTGACACTGCAGCACTTTCCCTGTGATAACCCACTGACAGTGCAGCACTTTCTCTGTGATAACCCGCCAACAATGCAGCACTTTCCCTGTGATAACCCAACGACAGTGCAGCACTTTCTCTGTGATACCCCAACGATAATACAGCACTTTGTCTGTGATAACCCGCCGACAGTGCCGCACTTTCTCTGTGATAATCCGCCAACAGTGCAGCACTTTCTCTGTGATAACCTGCCGACAGGGCAGCAGTTTCTCTGTGATAACCCACCCAAAGTGCAGCACTTTCTCTGTGATAACCCGCCAACAGTGCAGCACTTTCCCTGTGATAACCCGCCAACAGTGCAGCACTTTCTCTGTGATAACCCACTGACAGTGCAGTACTTTCCCTGTGATAACCCACCGACAGTGCAGCACTTTCCCTGTGATAACCCGCTGACAGTGCAGCACTTTCCCTGTGATAACCTACTGACAGTGCAGCACTTTCTCTGTGATAACCCTACGACAGTGAAGCACTTTCTCTGTGATAACCCACCGACAGTGCAGCACTTTCTCTGTGATAACTCACCGACAGTGCAGCACTTTCTCTGTGATAACCCGCCAACAGTGCAGCACTTTCCCTGTGATAAAACGCCAACACTGCAGCACTTTCCCTGTGATAACCCGCCAACAGTGCAGCACTTTCTCTGTGATAAGCCACCGAGAGTGCAGCACCTGCCCTGTGATAACACACCGACAGTGCAGCACTTTCTCTGTGATAACCCACTGACAGTGCAGTACTTTCCCTGTGATAACCCACCAACAGTGCAGCACTTTCCCTGTGATAACCCGCTGACAGTGCAGCACTTTCCCTGTGATAACCTACTGACAGTGCAGCACTTTCTCTGTGATAACCCTACGAGAGTGAAGCACTTTCTCTGTGATAACCCACCAACAGTGCAGCACTTTCTCTGTGATAACCCACCGACAGTGCAGCACTTTCTCTGTGATAACCCGCCAACAGTGCAGCACTTTCCCTGTGATAAACCGCCAACACTGCAGCACTTTCCCTGTGTTAACCCGCCAACAGTGCAGCACTTTCTCTGTGATAAGCCACCGAGAGTGCAGCACTTTCCCTGTGATAACCCCCTGACAGTGCAGTACTTTCCCTGTGATAACCCACCGACAGTGCAGCACTTTCTCTGTGATAACCCGCTGACAGTGCAGCACTTTCCCTGTGATGACCTACTGACAGTGCAGCACTTTCTCTGTGATAACCCTACGAGAGTGAAGCACTTTCTCTGTGATAACCCACCGACAGTGCAGCACTTTCCCTGTGATAGCCAACCAACAGTGCAGCACTTTCTCTGTCATAACCCGCCGACAATGCAGCACTTTCCCTGTGATAACCCAACGACAGTGCAGCACTTTCTCTGTGATAACCCGCCGGCAGTGCAGCATTTTCTCTGCGACAACCCACTGACAGTGCAGCACTTTCCCTGTGATAACACGCCGACAGTGCAGCACTTTCCCTGTGATAACCCGCTGACTCTGCAGCACTTTCCCTGTGATAACCCACTGACAGTGCAGCACTTTCCCTGTGATAACCTACTGACAGTGCAGCACTTTCTCTGTGATAACCCTACGAGAGTGAAGCACTTTCTCTGTGATAACCCACCGACAGTGCAGCACTTTCCCTGTGATAGCCAACCAACAGTGCAGCACTTTCTCTGTCATAACCCGCCGACAATGCAGCACTTTCCCTGTGATAACCCAACGACAGTGCAGCACTTTCTCTGTGATAACCCGCCGGCAGTGCAGCATTTTCTCTGCGACAACCCACTGACAGTGCAGCACTTTCCCTGTGATAACACGCCGACAGTGCAGCACTTTCCCTGTGATAACACGCCGACAGTGCAGCACTTTCCCTGTGATAACACGCCGACAGTGCAGCACTTTCCCTGTGATAACACGCCGACACTGCAGCACTTTCCCTGTGATAACCCACTGACAGTGCAGCACTTTCTCTGTGATAACCCGCCAACAATGCAGCACTTTCCCTGTGATAACCCAACGACAGTGCAGCACTTTCTCTGTGATACCCCAACGATAATACAGCACTTTCTCTGTGATAACCCGCCGACAGTGCAGCACTTTCTCTGCGATAACCCACCGACAGTGCAGCACTTTCCCTGTGATAACACGCCGACAGTGCAGCACATTCCCTGTGATAACACGCCGACAGTGCAGCACTTTCCCTGTGATAACCCACTGACAGTGCAGCAGTTCCCTGTGATAACCCACCGACAGTGCAGCACTTTCTCTGTGATAACCCGCCGACAGTGCAGCACTTTCTCTGTGATAACCCGCCGACAATGCAGCACTTTCCCTTTGATAACCCAACGACAGTGCAGCACTTTCTCTGTGATAACCCAACGATAATACAGCACTTTCTCTGTGATAACCCGCCGACAGTGCCGCACTTTCTCTGTGATAAACCGCCAACAGTGCAGCACTTTCCCTGTGATAATCCGCCAACAGTGCAGCACTTTCTCTGTGATAACCTGCCGACAGGGCAGCAGTTTCTCTGTGATAACCCACCCAAAGTGCAGCACCTTCTCTGTGATAATCCGCCAACAGTGCAGCACTTTCCCTGTGATAAACCGCCAACAGTGCAGCACTTTCCCTGTGATAACCCGCCAACAGTGCAGCACTTTCTCTGTGATAAGCCACCGAGAGTGCAGCACTTTCCCTGTGATAACCCACTGACAGTGCAGTACTTTCCCTGTGATAACCCACCGACAGTGCAGCACGTTCTCTGTGATAACCCACTGACAGTGAAGCACTTTCTCTGTGATAACCCACCGACAGTGCAGCACTTTCTCTGTGATAACCCACCGACAGTGCAGCACCTTCCCTGTGATAACCCACCGACAGTGCAGTACTTTCCCTGTGATAACCCACCGACAGTGCAGCACTTTCCCTGTGATAACCCACCGAAGGTGCAGCACTTTCCCTGTGATAACCCACTGACAGTGCAGTACTTTTCCTGTGATAACCCACCGACAGTGCAGCACTTTCTCTGTGATAACCCACTGACAGTGCAGTACTTTCCCTGTGATAACCTACTGACAGTGAAGCACTTTCTCTGTGATTACACACCGACAGTGCAGCACTTTCTCTGATAACCCACTGACAGTGCAGTACTTTCCCTGTGATAACCCACCGACAGTGCAGCACTTTCCCTGTGATAACCCGCTGACAGTGCAGCACTTTCCCTGTGATAACCTACTGACAGTGCAGCACTTTCTCTGTGATAACTCACCGACAGTGCAGCACTTTCTCTGTGATAACCCGCCAACAGTGCAGCACTTTCCCTGTGATAAAACGCCAACACTGCAGCACTTTCCCTGTGATAACCCGCCAACAGTGCAGCACTTTCTCTGTGATAAGCCACCGAGAGTGCAGCACCTGCCCTGTGATAACCCACTGACAGTGCAGCACTTTCTCTGTGATAACTCACCGACAGTGCAGCACTTTCTCTGTGATAACCCGCCAACAGTGCAGCACTTTCCCTGTGATAAAACGCCAACACTGCAGCACTTTCCCTGTGATAACCCGCCAACAGTGCAGCACTTTCTCTGTGATAAGCCACCGAGAGTGCAGCACCTGCCCTGTGATAACCCACTGACAGTGCAGTACTTTCCCTGTGATAACCCACCGACAGTGCAGCACTTTCCCTGTGATAACCCACTGACAGTGCAGCACTTTCCCTGTGATAACCTACTGACAGTGCAGCACTCTCTCTGTGATAACCCTACGAGAGTGAAGCACTTTCTCTGTGATAACCCACCGACAGTGCAGCACTTTCTCTGTGATAACCCACCGACAGTGCAGCACTTTCTCTGTGATAACCCGCCAACAGTGCAGCACTTTCCCTGTGATAAACCGCCAACACTGCAGCACTTTCCCTGTGTTAACCCGCCAACAGTGCAGCACTTTCTCTGTGATAAGCCACCGAGAGTGCAGCACTTTCTCTGTGATAACCCACTGACAGTGCAGTACTTTCCCTGTGATAACCCACCGACAGTGCAGCACTTTCTCTGTGATAACCCACTGACAGTGCAGCACTTTCCCTGTGATGACCTACTGACAGTGCAGCACTTTCCCTGTGATAACCCACTGACAGTTCAGCAGTTCCCTGTGATAACCCTCCGACAGTGCAGCACTTTCTCTGTGATAAATCGCCGACAATGCAGCAATTTCCCTGTGATAGCCCAACGACAGTGCACCACTTTCTCTGTGATAACCCAACGATAATACAGCACTTTCTCTGTGATAAACCGCCAACAGTGCAGCACCTTCCCTGTGATAACCCGCCAACAGTGCAGCACTTTCTCTGTGATAACCTACTGACAGTGCAGTACTTTCCCTGTGATAACCCACCGACAGTGCAGCACTTTCCCTGTGATAACCCGCTGACAGTGCAGCACTTTCCCTGTGATAACCCGCCAACAGTGCAGCACTTTCTCTGTGATAAGCCACCGAGAGTGCAGCACCTGCCCTGTGATAACCCACCGACAGTGCAGCACTTTCTCTGTGATAACCCACTGACAGTGCAGTACTTTCCCTGTGATAACCCACCGACAGTGCAGCACTTTCCCTGTGATAACCCGCTGACAGTGCAGCACTTTCCCTGTGATAACCTACTGACAGTGCAGCACTTTCTCTGTGATAACCCTACGAGAGTGAAGCACTTTCTCTGTGATAACCCACCAACAGTGCAGCACTTTCTCTGTGATAACCCACCGACAGTGCAGCACTTTCTCTGTGATAACCCGCCAACAGTGCAGCACTTTCCCTGTGATAAACCGCCAACACTGCAGCACTTTCCCTGTGTTAACCCGCCAACAGTGCAGCACTTTCTCTGTGATAAGCCACCGAGAGTGCAGCACTTTCTCTGATAACCCACTGACAGTGCAGTACTTTCCCTGTGATAACCCACCGACAGTGCAGCACTTTCTCTGTGATAACCCGCTGACAGTGCAGCACTTTCCCTGTGATGACCTACTGACAGTGCAGCACTTTCTCTGTGATAACCCTACGAGAGTGAAGCACTTTCTCTGTGATAACCCACCGACAGTGCAGCACTTTCCCTGTGATAGCCAACCAACAGTGCAGCACTTTCTCTGTCATAACCCGCCGACAATGCAGCACTTTCCCTGTGATAACCCAACGACAGTGTAGCACTTTCTCTGTGATAACCCGCCGGCAGTGCAGCATTTTCTCTGCGACAACCCACTGACAGTGCAGCACTTTCCCTGTGATAACACGCCGACAGTGCAGCACTTTCCCCGTGATAACCTGCTGACACTGCAGCACTTTCCCTGTGATAACCCACTGACAGTGCAGCACTTTCTCTGTGATAACCCAACGACAGTGCAGCACTTTCCCTGTGATAACACGCCGACAGTGCAGCACTTTCCCTGTGATAACCCAACGACAGTGCAGCACTTTCCCTGTGATAACACGCCGACAGTGCAGCACTTTCTCTGTGATAACCCGCCGACAGTGCAGCACTTTCCCTGTGATAACACGCCGACAGTGCAGCACTTTCCCTGTGATAACTCACCGACAGTGCAGCACATTCCCTGTGATAACACGCCGACAGTGCAGCACTTTCTCTGTGATAACCCTCTGACAGTGCAGCACTTTCTCTGTGATAACACGCCGACAGTGCAGCACTTTCTCTGTGATAACCCTCTGACAGTGCAGCACTTTCTCTGTGATAACCCGCCAACAATGCAGCACTTTCCCTGTGATAACCCTCTGACAGTGCAGCACTTTCACTGTGATAACCCGCCGACAGTGCAGCACTTTCTCTGTGATAACCCGCCAACAATGCAGCACTTTCCCTGTGATAACCCACCGACAGTGCAGCACTTTCCCTGTGATAACCCACCGACAGTGCAGCACTTTCCCTGTGATAACCCTCTGACAGTGCAGCACTTTCTCTGTGATAACCCGCCAACAATGCAGCACTTTCTCTGTGATAACCCGCCGACAGTGCAGCACTTTCTCTGTGATATCCCGCCGGCAGTGCAGCATTTTCTCTGCGATAACCCACCGACAGTGCAGCACTTTCCCTGTGATAACATGCCGACAGTGCAGCACTTTCCCTTTGATAACCCACCGACAGGGCAGCATTTTCTCTGCGATAATCCACCGACAGTGCAGCACTTTCCCTGTGATAACCCGCTGACACTGCAGCACTTTCCCTTTGATAACCCACTGACAGTGCAGCACTTTCTCTGCGATAACCCACCGACAGTGCAGCACTTTCCCTGTGATAACACGCCAACAGTGCAGCACTTTCCCTGCGATAACCCACTGACACTGCAGCACTTTCCCTGTGATAACCCACTGACAGTGCAGCACTTTCCCTGCGATAACCCGCCGACAATACAGCACTTTCCCTGTGATAACCCACTGACAGTGCAGCACTTTCCCTGTGATAACCCACTGACAGTGCAGCACTTTCTCTGTGATAACCCACCGACAGTGCAGCACTTTCTCAGTGATAACCCGCTGACAGTGCAGCACTTTCTCTGTGATAACCCACAGACGATGCAGCACTTTCACTGTGATAACCCACTGACAGTGCAGCACTTTCTCTGTGATAACCCACCGACAGAGCAGCACCTTCCCTGTGATAACCCACCGACAGAGCAGCACTTTCCCTGTGATAACCCACTGACAGTGCAGCACTTTCCCTGTGATAACCCGCCGACAGTGCAGCACTTTATGTGTGACAACACGCCGACAGTGCAGCACTTTCTCTGTGATAACTCGCCGACAGTGCAGCATTTTCTCTGTGATAACCCCCCAAAATGCAGCACTTTCCCTGTGATAACCCAACGACAGTGCAGCACTTTCTCTGTGAAAACCCAACGATAATACAGCACTTTCTCTGTGATAACCCGCCGACAGTGCCGCACTTTCTCTGTGATATCCCGCCAGCAGTGCAGCATTTTCTTTGCGATAACCCACCGACAGTGCAGCACTTTCCCTGCGAAAACACGCCGACAGTGCAGCACTTTCCCTGGGATAACCCACCGACAGTGCAGCATTTTCTCTGCGTTAACCCACCGACAGTGCAGCACTTTCCCTGTGATAACACGTCGACAGTGCAGCAATTTCCCTGTGATAACCCGCTGACACTGCAGCACTTTCCCTGTGATAATCCACCGATAGAGCAGCACTTCCTCTGTGATAACACGCCGACAGAGCAGCACTTTCCCTGTGATAACACGCCGATAGAGCAGCACTTTCTCTGTGATAACCCACCAACAGTGCAGCACTTTCTCTGTCATAACCCACCGGAGGTGCAGCACTTTCCCTGTGATAACCCGCCGACAATGCAGCACTTTCCCTGTGATAACCCTACGACAGTGCAGCCCTTTCTCTGTGATAATCCACCGACAGAGCAGCACTTTCTCTCTGATAACCCGCCGACAGTGCAGCACTTTCTCTGTGATAACCCTCTGACAGTGCAGCACTTTCTCTGTGATATCCCGCTGACTGTGCAGCACTTTCCCTGTGATAACCCACTGACAGTGCAGCACTTTCTCTGTGATATCCCGCTGACAGTGCAGCACTTTGTCTGTACAGTGAAGCACTTTCTCTGGGAAAAACCACTGACAATGTGGCACTTTCCCTGTGATAACCCTCCGACAGTGAAGCACTTTCTCTGTGATAACCCTACGACAGTGAAGCACTTTCTCTGTGATAACCCTCCGACAGTGCAGCACTTTCTCTGTGATAAATCGCCGACAGTGTAGCACTTTCTCTGTGATAACCCGCCGGCTGTGCAGCACTTTCCCTGTGATAACCCACCGACAGTGCAGCACTTTCCCTGTGATAACCCACCGACAGTGCAGCACTTTCTCTGTGATATCCCGCCGGCTGTGCAGCACTTTCTCTGTGATAACCCACCGACAGTGCAGCACTTTCCCTGTGATAACCCTCCGACAGTGCAGCATTTTCTCTGCGATAACCCACCGACAGTGCAGCACTTTCCCTGCGATAACCCACCGACAATGCAGCACATTCTCTGTGATAACCCACCGATAGAGCAGCACTTTCTCTGTGATAACCCACCGACAGTGCAGCACTTTCCCTGCGATAACCCGCTGACAGTGCAGCACTTTCCCTGCGATAACCCACCGACAATGCAGCACATTCTCTGTGATAACCCACCGATAGAGCAGCACTTTCCCTGTGATAACCCTACGACAGTGAAGCACTTTCTCTGTGATAACCCTACGACAGTGCAGCACGTTCCCTGTGATAACCCTCTGACAGTGCAGCACTTTCTCTGTGATAACCCACTGACAGTGCAGCACTTTCTCTGTGATAACCCTACGACAGTGCAGCACGTTCCCTGTGATAACCCTCTGACAGTGCAGCACTTTCTCTGTGATAACCCACTGACAGTGCAGCACTTTCTCTGTGATAACCCACTGACAGTGCAGCACTTTCTCTGTGATAACCCACCGACAGTGCAGCACTTTCTCTGTGATAACCCACCGACAGTGCAGCACTTTCTCTGTGATAACCCACTGACAGTGCAGCACTTTCTCTGTGATAACCCACCGACAGTGCAGCACTTTCCCTGTGATAACCCACCGACAGTGCAGCACTTTCCCTGTGATAACCCGCCGACAGTGCAGCATTTTCTCTGCCATAACCCACCGACAGTGCAGCACTTTCCCTGTGATAACACGCCGACAGTGCTGCACTTTCCCTGTGATAACCCGCTGACAGTGCAGCATTTTCTGTGCGATAACCCACCGACAGTGCAGCACTTTCCCTGTGATAACACGCCGACAGTGCAGCACGTTCCCTGCGATAACCCGCCGACAGTGCAGCACTTTCCCTGTGATAACCCACCGACAGTGCAGCACTTTCTCTGTGATAACCCGTCGACAGTGCAGCACTTTCCCTGCGATAACCCACCGACAGTGCAGCACATTCTCTGTGATAACCCACCGACAGTGCAGCACTTTCTCTGTGATAACTCGCCGACAGTGCAGCACTTTCTCTGTGATAACTCGCCGACAGTGCAGCACTTTCCCTGTGATAACCCACCGATAGAGCAGCACTTCCTCTGTGATAACACACCGACAGTGCAGCACTTTCCCTGTGATATCACGCCGATAGAGCAGCACTTTCTCTGTGATAACACGCCGACAGTGCAGCACTTTCCCTGTGATATCACGCCGATAGAGCAGCTCTTTCCCTGCGATAACCCACCGACAGTGCAGCACTTTCTCTGTGATAACTCGCCGACAGTGCAGCACTTTCTCTGTGATAACTCGCCGACAGTGCAGCACTTTCCCTGTGATAATACACCGACAGTGCAGCACTTTCTCTGTAATAACACGCCGACAGTGCAGCACATTCCCTGTGATATCACGCCGATAGAGCAGCACTTTCTCTGTGATAACCCGCCAACAGTGCAGCACTTTCACTTTCATTACCCACCGATGGTGCAGCACTTTTCCAGTGATATCCCACCAACAGTGCAGCACTTTCTCTGTCATAACCCATCGACAGTGCAGCACTTTCCCTGTGATAGCCCACCAACAGTGCAGCACTTTCCCTGTGATAACCCGCCGACAATGCAGCACTTTCCCTGTGATAACCCTACGACAGTGCAGCACTTTCTCTGTGATAACACTCTGACAGTGCTGCACTTTCTCTGTGATAACCCGCCGACAATGCAGCACTTTCCCTGTGATAACCCTACGACAGTGCAGCACTTTCTCTGTGATAACCCACCGACAGTGCTGCACTTTCTCTGTGATAATCCACAGGCAGTGCAGCACTTTCTCTGTGATAACCCGCTGACAGTTCAGCACTTTCCCTGTGATAACCCACCGACAGAGCAGCACTTACTCTGTGATATCCCACTGACTGTGCAGCACTTTCTCTGTGATAACCCACCGACAGAGCAGCACTTACTCTGTGATATCCCACTGACTGTGCAGCACTTTCTCTGTGATATCCCGCTGACAGTGCAGCACTTTGTCTGTGATAACCCACTGACAGTTCAGCACTTTCCCTGTGATAACCCACCGACAGAGCAGCACTTACTCTGTGATATCCCGCTGACTGTGCAGCACTTTCTCTGTGATATCCCGCTGACAGTGCAGCACTTTGTCTGTACAGTGTAGCACTTTCTCTGTGACAACCCACCGACAGTGCAGCACTTGCCCTGTGATATCCCTCCGACAGTGAAGCACTTTCTCTGGGAAAAACCACTGACAATGTGGCACTTTCCCTGTGATAACCCTCCGACAGTGAAGCACTTTCTCTGTGATAACCCTACGACAGTGAAGCACTTTCTCTGTGATAACCCTACGACAGTGCAGCACGTTCCCTGTGATAACACTCTGACAGTGCAGCACTTTCCCTGTGATAACCCACTGACAGTTCAGCAGTTCCCTGTGATAACCCACCGACAGTGCAGCACTTTCTCTGTGATAACCCAACGATAATACAGCACTTTCTCTGTGATAACCCGCCGACAGTGCCGCACGTTCTCTGTGATATCCCGCCGGCAGTGCAGCATTTTCTCTGCGATAACCCACCGACAGTGCAGCACTTTCCCTGTGATAACCCACCGACAGTGCAGCACTTTCCCTGTGATAACACGCCGACAGTGCAGCACTTTCCCTGTGATAACCCACCGACAGTGCAGCATTTTCTCTGCGATAACCCACCGACAGTGCAGCACTTTCCCTGTGATAACCCACTGACAGTGCAGCACTTTCCCTGTGATAACCCACTGACAGTGCAGCACTTTCTCTGTGATAACCCGTCGACAGTGCAGCACTTTCCCTGTGATAACCCACCGATAGAGCAGCACTTTCTCTGTGATAACCCGCCAACAGTGCAGCACTTTCCCTGTGATAACCCTACGACAGTGCTGCACTTTCTCAGTGATAACCCAACGATAATACAGCACTTTCTCTGTGATAACTCGCCGACAGTGCCGCCCTTTCCCTGTCATAACCCACCGATAGAGCAGCACTTTCTCTGTGATAACCCGCCAACAGTGCAGCACTTTCCCTGTGATAACCCTACGACAGTGCAGCACTTTCTCTGTGATAACCCACTGACAGTGCAGCACTTTCTCTGTGATAATCCACCGACAGAGCAGCACTTTCTCTGTGATAACCCGCCAACAGTGCAGCACTTTCTCTTTCATAATCCGCCGACAATGCAGCACTTTCCCTGTGATAACCCACCGACAGTGCAGCACTTTCTCTGTGATAATCCACCGACAGTGCAGCACTTTCTCTGTGATAACCCACCGACAGTGCAGCACTTTCTCTGTGATAACCCGCTGACAGTGTAGCACTTTCTCTGTGATAACGCACCAACAGTGAAGCACTTTCTCTGGGAAAAACCACCGACAATGTCGCACTTTCTCTGTGATAACCCCACGACAGTGAAGCACATTCTCTGTGATAACCCTACGACAGTGCAGCACTTTCCCTGTGATAACCCACCGACAGTGCAGCACTTTCCCTGTGATAACCCGCCGACAGTGCAGCACTTGCCCTGTGATAACCCACCGACAGTGAAGCACATTCTCTGTGATAACCCCACGACAGTGAAGCACATTCTCTGTGATAAACCTACGACAGTGCAGCACTTTCCCTGTGATAACCCGCCGACAGTGCAGCATTTTCTCTGCGATAACCCACCGACAGTGCAGCACTTTCCCTGTGATAACACGCCGACAGTGCTGCACTTTCCCTGTGATAACCCACCGACAGTGCAGCATTTTCTGTGCGATAACCCACCGACAGTGCAGCACTTTCCCTGTGATAACACGCCGACAGTGCAGCACGTTCCCTGCGATAACCCGCCGACAGTGCAGCACTTTCCCTGTGTTAACCCACCGACAGAGCAGCACTTTCTCTGTGATAACCCGCCGACAGTGCAGCACTTTCCCTGTGATAACCCACCGACAGTGCAGCACTTTCTCTGTGATAACCCTACGACAGTGCAGCACTTTCCCTGTGATAACCCTACGACAGTGCAGCACTTTCCCTGTGATAACCCTCTGACAGTGCAGCACTTTCTCTGTGATAACCCACCGACAGTGCAGCACTTTCCCTGTGATAACCCGCCGACAGTGCAGCACTTGCCCTGTGATAACCCACCGACAGTGCAGCACTTTCCCTGTGATAACCCTACGACAGTGCAGCACTTTCCCTGTGATAACCCTCTGACAGTGCAGCACTTTCTCTGTGATAACCCACCGACAGTACAGCACTTTCCCTGTGATAACCCTCTGACAGTGCAGCACTTTCTCTGTGATAACCCACCGACAGTGCAGCACTTTCCCTGTGATAACCCGCCGACAGTGCAGCACTTGCCCTGTGATAACCCACCGACAGTGCAGCACTTTCCCTGTGATAACCCCACGACAGTGAAGCACATTCTCTGTGATAACCCCACGACAGTGAAGCACATTCTCTGTGATAAACCTACGACAGTGCAGCACTTTCCCTGTGATAACCCGCCGACAGTGCAGCATTTTCTCTGCGATAACCCACCGACAGTGCAGCACTTTCCCTGTGATAACACGCCGACAGTGCAGCACTTTCCCTGTGATAACCCACCGACAGTGCAGCACTTTCCCTGTGATAACACGCCGACAGTGCTGCACTTTCCCTGTGATAACACGCCGACAGTGCAGCACGTTCCCTGCGATAACCCGCCGACAGTGCAGCACTTTCCCTGTGATAACCCACCGACAGTGCAGCACTTTCTCTGTGATAACCCGTCGACAGTGCAGCACTTTCCCTGCGATAACCCGCCGACAGTGCAGCACTTTCCCTGTGTTAACCCACCGACAGTGCAGCACTTTCTCTGTGATAACCCGTCGACAGTGCAGCACTTTCCCTGCGATAACCCACCGACAGTGCAGCACATTCTCTGTGATAACTCGCCGACAGTGCAGCACTTTCTCTGTGATAACTCGCCGACAGTGCAGCACTTTCCCTGTGATAACCCACCGATAGAGCAGCACTTCCTCTGTGATAACACGCCGACAGTGCAGCACTTTCCCTGTGATATCACGCCGACAGAGCAGCACTTTCTCTGTGATATCACGCCGACAGTGCAGCACATTCTCTGTGATAACCCACCGACAGTGCAGCACTTTCTCTGTGATAACCCACCGACAGTGCAGCACATTCTCTGTGATAACCCACCGACAGTGCAGCACTTTCTCTGTGATAACCCACCGACAGTGCAGCACTTTCTCTGTGATAACTCGCCGACAGTGCAGCACTTTCTCTGTGATAACTCGCCGACAGTGCAGCACTTTCCCTGTGATAACCCACCGATAGAGCAGCACTTCCTCTGTGATAACACGCCGACAGTGCAGCACTTTCCCTGTGATATCACGCCGATAGAGCAGCACTTTCTCTGTGATAACCCGCCAACAGTGCAGCACTTTCACTTTCATAACCCACCGATGGTGCAGCACTTTTCCAGTGATATCACACCAACAGTGCAGCACTTTCTCTGTCATAACCCACCGATGGTGCAGCACTTTCCCTGTGATAGCCCACCAACAGTGCAGCACTTTCCCTGTGATAACCCGCCGACAATGCAGCACTTTCCCTGTGATAATCCACCGACAGTGCAGCACTTTCTCTGTGATAACCCACCGACAGTGCAGCACATTCCCTGTGATAACCCGCCAACAGCGCAGCACTTTCCCCGAGATAACCCGCCAACAGTGCAGCACTTTCCCTGTGATAAGCCACCGATGGTGCAGCACTTTTCCAGTGATATCCCACCAACAGTGCAGCACTTTCCCTGTGATAACCCGCCGACAGTGCAGCACTTGCCCTGTGATAACCCACCGACAGTGCAGCACTTTCCCTGTGATAACCCCACGACAGTGAAGCACATTCTCTGTGATAACCCCACGACAGTGAAGCACATTCTCTGTGATAAACCTACGACAGTGCAGCACTTTCCCTGTGATAACCCGCCGACAGTGCAGCATTTTCTCTGTGATAACCCACTGACAGTGCAGCACTTTCCCTGTGATAACACGCCGACAGTGCAGCACTTTCCCTGTGATAACCCACCGACAGTGCAGCACTTTCCCTGTGATAACACGCCGACAGTGCTGCACTTTCCCTGTGATAACCCACCGACAGTGCAGCATTTTCTGTGCGATAACCCACCGACAGTGCAGCACTTTCCCTGTGATAACACGCCGACAGTGCAGCACGTTCCCTGCGATAACCCGCCGACAGTGCAGCACTTTCCCTGTGATAACCCACCGACAGTGCAGCACTTTCTCTGTGATAACCCGTCGACAGTGCAGCACTTTCCCTGCGATAACCCACCGACAGTGCAGCACATTCTCTGTGATAACTCGCCGACAGTGCAGCACTTTCTCTGTGATAACTCGCCGACAGTGCAGCACTTTCCCTGTGATAACCCACCGATAGAGCAGCACTTCCTCTGTGATAACACGCCGACAGTGCAGCACTTTCCCTGTGATATCACGCCGACAGAGCAGCACTTTCTCTGTGATATCACGCCGATAGAGCAGCACTTTCCCTGCGATAACCCACCGACAGTGCAGCACATTCTCTGTGATAACCCACCGACAGTGCAGCACTTTCTCTGTGATAACCCACCGACAGTGCAGCACTTTCTCTGTGATAACTCGCCGACAGTGCAGCACTTTCTCTGTGATAACTCGCCGACAGTGCAGCACTTTCCCTGTGATAACCCACCGATAGAGCAGCACTTCCTCTGTGATAACACGCCGACAGTGCAGCACTTTCCCTGTGATATCACGCCGATAGAGCAGCACTTTCTCTGTGATAACCCGCCAACAGTGCAGCACTTTCACTTTCATAACCCACCGATGGTGCAGCACTTTTCCAGTGATATCACACCAACAGTGCAGCACTTTCTCTGTCATAACCCACCGATGGTGCAGCACTTTCCCTGTGATAGCCCACCAACAGTGCAGCACTTTCCCTGTGATAACCCGCCGACAATGCAGCACTTTCCCTGTGATAATCCACCGACAGTGCAGCACTTTCTCTGTGATAACCCACCGACAGTGCAGCACATTCCCTGTGATAACCCGCCAACAGCGCAGCACTTTCCCCGAGATAACCCGCCAACAGTGCAGCACTTTCCCTGTGATAAGCCACCGATGGTGCAGCACTTTTCCAGTGATATCCCACCAACAGTGCAGCACTTTCTCTGTCATAACCCACCGAAGGTGCAGCACTTTCCCTGTGATATCCCGCTGACAGTGCAGCACTTTCTCTGTGATAACCCACCGACAGTGCAGCACTTTCTCTGTGATAAATCACCGACAGTGCAGCACTTTCTCTGGGAAAAACCACTGACAATGTGGCACTTTCCCTGTGATAACCCTCCGACAGTGAAGCACTTTCTCTGTGATAAATCGCCGACAGTGCAGCACTTTCTCTGTGATAACCCGCCGACAATGCAGCAATTTCCCTGTGATAACCCAACGACAGTGCAGCACTTTCCGTGTGATAACCCAACGATAATACAGCACTTTCTCTGTGATAACCCGCCGACAGTGCAGCACTTTCCCTGTGATAACCCGCCGACAATGCAGCAATTTCCCTGTGATAACCCAACGACAGTGCAGCACTTTCTCTGTGATAACCCAACGATAATACAGCACTTTCTCTGTGATAACCCAACGATAATACAGCACTTTCTCTGTGATAACCCGCCGACAGTGCCGCACGTTCTCTGTGATATCCCGCCGGCAGTGCAGCATTTTCTCTGCGATAACCCACCGACAGTGCAGCACTTTCCCTGTGATAACCCAACGACAGTGCAGCACTTTCCCTGTGATAACACGCCGACAGTGCAGCACTTTCCCTGTGATAAACCACCGACAGTGCAGCATTTTCTCTGCGATAACCCACCGACAGTGCAGCACTTTCCCTGTGATAACCCACTGACAGTGCAGCACTTTCCCTGTGATAACCCACTGACAGTGCAGCACTTTCTCTGTGATAACCCTCTGACAGTGCAGCACTTACTCTGTGATAACCCGCTGACAGTGCAGCACTTTCTCTGTGATATCCCGCTGACAGTGCAGCACTTTGTCTGTACAGTGTAGCACTTTCTCTGTGATAACCCACCGACAGTGCAGCACTTGCCCTGTGATAACCCTACGACAGTGAAGCACTTTCTCTGGGAAAAACCACCGACAATGTCGCACTTTCTCTGTGATAACCCCACGACAGTGAAGCACTTTCTCTGTGATAACCCTCTGACAGTGCAGCACTTTCCCTGTGATATCCCTCTGACAATGCAGCACTTTCCCTGTGATAACCCTCTGACAGTGCAGCACTTTCCCTGTGATAACCCACTGACAGTTCAGCACTTTCCCTGTGATAACCCACTGACAGTTCAGCAGTTCCCTGTGATAACCCACTGACAGTGCAGCACTTTCCCTGTGATAAATCGCCGACAGTGCAGCACTTTCTCTGTGATAACCCGCCGACAGTGCAGCACTTTCCCTGTGATAACCCACCGACAGTGCAGCACTTTCCCTGTGATAACCCACCGACAATGCAGCACTTTCCCTGTGATAACCCACCGACAGTGCAGCACTTTCCCTGTGATAACACGCCGACAGCGCAGCACGTTCCCTGCGATAACCCGCCGACAGTGCAGCACTTTCCCTGTGATAACCCACCGACAGTGCAGCACTTTCTCTGTGATAACTCGCCGACAGTGCAGCACTTTCTCTGTGATAACTCGCCGACAGTGCAGCACTTTCCCTGTGATAACCCACCGATAGAGCAGCACTTCCTCTGTGATAACACGCCGACAGTGCAGCACTTTCCCTGTGATATCACGCCGATAGAGCAGCACTTTCTCTGTGATAACACGCCGACAGTGCAGCACTTTCCCTGTGATATCACGCCGATAGAGCAGCACTTTCCCTGCGATAACCCACCGACAGTGCAGCACTTTCTCTGTGATAACCCACTGACAGTGCAGCACTTTCTCTGTGATAACTCGCCGACAGTGCAGCACTTTCTCTGTGATAACCCGCCGACAGTGCAGCACTTTCTCTGTGATAACCCTCTGACAGTGCAGCGCTTTTTCTGTGATAACCCACTGACAGTGCAGCACTTTCCCTGTGATAACCCGCCGACAGTGCAGCACTTTCCCTGTGATAACCCACCGACAGTGCAGCATTTTCTCTGCGATAATCCACCGAAAGTGCAGCACTTTCCCTGTGATAACACGCCGACAGTGCAGCACTTTCCCTGTGATAACCCAACGACAGTGCAGCACTTTCTCTGTGATAACCCAACGATAATACAGCACTTTCCCTGTGATAACCCACCGACAGTGCAGCACTTTCTCTGTGATAACCCAACGATAATACAGCACTTTCTCTGTGATAACCCAACGATAATACAGCACTTTCTCTGTGATAACCCACCGACAGTGCCGCACGTTCTCTGTGATAACCCACCGATAGAGCAGCACTTTCCCTGCGATAACCCACCGACAGTGCAGCACTTTCTCTGTGATAACACGCCGACAGTGCAGCACTTTCCCTGCGATAACCCACCGACAGTGCAGCACTTTCCCTGTGATAACCCGCTGACACTGCAGCACTTTCCCTATGAAAACCCACTGACAGTGCAGCACTTTCCCTGTGATAACCCACCGACAGTGCAGCACTTTCCCTGTGATAACCCACCGACAGTGCAGCACTTTCTCTGTGATAACTCGCCGACAGTGCAGCACTTTCTCTGTGATAACTCGCCGACAGTGCAGCACTTTCCCTGTGATAACCCACCGATAGAGCAGCACTTCCTCTGTGATAACACGCCGACAGTGCAGCACTTTCCCTGTGATATCACGCCGATAGAGCAGCACTTTCTCTGTGATAACACGCCGACAGTGCAGCACTTTCCCTGTGATATCACGCCGATAGAGCAGCACTTTCCCTGCGATAACCCACCGACAGTGCAGCACTTTCTCTGTGATAACCCACTGACAGTGCAGCACTTTCTCTGTGATAACTCGCCGACAGTGCAGCACTTTCTCTGTGATAACCCGCCGACAGTGCAGCACTTTCTCTGTGATAACCCTCTGACAGTGCAGCGCTTTTTCTGTGATAACCCACTGACAGTGCAGCACTTTCCCTGTGATAACCCGCCGACAGTGCAGCACTTTCCCTGTGATAACCCACCGACAGTGCAGCATTTTCTCTGCGATAATCCACCGAAAGTGCAGCACTTTCCCTGTGATAACACGCCGACAGTGCAGCACTTTCCCTGTGATAACCCAACGACAGTGCAGCACTTTCTCTGTGATAACCCAACGATAATACAGCACTTTCCCTGTGATAACCCACCGACAGTGCAGCACTTTCTCTGTGATAACCCAACGATAATACAGCACTTTCTCTGTGATAACCCAACGATAATACAGCACTTTCTCTGTGATAACCCACCGACAGTGCCGCACGTTCTCTGTGATAACCCACCGACAGTGCCGCACGTTCTCTGTGATAACCCACCGATAGAGCAGCACTTTCCCTGCGATAACCCACCGACAGTGCAGCACTTTCTCTGTGATAACACGCCGACAGTGCAGCACTTTCCCTGCGATAACCCACCGACAGTGCAGCACTTTCCCTGTGATAACCCGCTGACACTGCAGCACTTTCCCTATGAAAACCCACTGACAGTGCAGCACTTTCCCTGTGATAACCCACCGACAGTGCAGCACTTTCCCTGTGATAACCCACTGACAGTGCAGCACTTTCTCTGTGATAACCCGCTGACTCTGCAGCACTTTTCCTGTGATATCCCACTGACAGTGCAGCACTTTCCCTGTGATAACCCACCGAAGGTGCAGCACTTTCCCTGTGATAACCCACCAACAGTGCAGCACTTTCCCAGTGATAACCCGCCGACAATGCAGCACTTTCTCTGTGATAACCCACTGACAGTGCAGACCTTTCTCTGTGATAATCCACCGACAGAGCAGCACTTTCTCTGTGATAACCCACTGACAGTGCAGCACTTTCCCTGTGATAATCCACCGACAGTGCAGCACTTTCCCTGTGATAGCCCGCTGACTCTGCAGCACTTTTCCTGTGATATCCCACTGACAGTGCAGCACTTTCCCTGTGATAACCCACTGACAGTGCAGCACTTTCTCTGTGATAACGCGTCGTCAGTGCAGCACTTTCCCTGCGATAACCCACCGACAGTGCAGCACATTCTCTGTGATAACCCACCGACAGTGCAGCACTTTCTCTGTGATAACTCGCCGACAGTGCCGCCCTTTCCCTGTTATAACACGCCGATAGAGCAGCACTTTCTCTGTGATAACCCGCCAACAGTGCAGCACTTTCTCTTTCATAACCCACCGAAGGTGCAGCACCTTTCCTGTGATATCCCACCAACAGTGCAGCACTTTCTCTGTCATAACCCACCGAAGGTGCAGCACTTTCCCTGTGATAACCCACCAACAGTGCAGCACTTTCCCAGTGATAACCCGCCGAGAATGCAGCACTTTCTCTGTGATAACCCACTGACAGTGCAGACCTTTCTCTGTGATAATCCACCGACAGAGCAGCACTTTCTCTGTGATAACCCACTGACAGTGCAGCACTTTCCCTGTGATAATCCACCGACAGTGCAGCACTTTCTCTGTGAGAACCCTCTGACAGTGTAGCACTTTCTCTGTGATAACCCACCAAACGTGTAGCACTTTCTCTGTGATAACTCTCTGACAGTGCAGCACTTACTCTGTGATAACCCGCCGACAATGCAGCACTTTCCCTGTGATAACCCTACGACAGTGCAGCACTTTCTCTGTGATAACCCACCGACAGTGCAGCACTTTCTCTGTGATAACCCGCTGACAGTGCTGCACTTTCCCAGTGATATCCCTCTGACAGTGCAGCACTTTCCCTGTAATAACCCTCTGACAGTGCAGCACTTTCCCTGTGATATCCCTCTGACAGTTCAGCACATTCCCTGTGATAACCCTCTGACAGTGCCGCCCTTTCCCTGTGATAGCCCACCCGAAGTGCAGCACTTTCTCTGTGATAAGCCGCCAACAGTGCAGCACTTTCACTGTGATATCTCGCCGACATTGCAGTACTTCCCCTGTGATAACCTACCGATAGAGCAGCACTTTCTCTGTGATAACCCGCCAACAGTGCAGCACTTTCCCTGTCACAATCCACCGAAGGTGCAGCACTTTCCCTGTGATATCCCACCAACAGTGCAGCACTTTCTCTGTCATAACCCGCCGACAAGAAAGCACTTTCCCTGTGATAGCCCACCAACAGTGCTTGACTTTCCCTGTGATAGCCGACCAACAGTGCAGCACTTTCCCTGTGATAACCCTCTGAGAGTGCAGCACTTTCTCTGTGATAACCTACTGACAGTGCTGCACTATCTCAGTGATAACCCGCCGACAGTGCAGCACTTTCTCTGTGATAACCCGCCGACAGTGCAGCACTTTCTCTGTGATAACTCACCGACAGTGCAGCACTTTCTCTGTGATAATCCACCGACAGTGCAGCACTTTCTCTGTGATAACCCGCCGACAGTGCAGCACTTTCTCTGTGATAACCCTCTGACAGTGCAGCACTTTCCCTGTGATAACCCTCTGACAGTGCAGCACTTTCCCTGTGATAACCCTCTGACAGTTCAGCACTTTCCCTGTGATAACCCACTGACAGTGCAGCACTTTCTCTGTGATAACCCACTGACAGTGCAGCACTTTCTCTGTGATAACCCGCCGACAGTGCAGCACTTTCTCTGTGATAACCCGCCGACAGTGCCCCCCTTTCCCTGTGATAGCCCACCCAAAGTGCAGCACTTTCTCTGTGATAAGCCGCCAACAGTGCAGCACTTTCCCTGTGATATCTCGCCGACATTGCAGTTCTTTCCCTATGATAACTCGCCGACAGTGCAGCACTTTCCCTGTCACAACGCACCGAAGGTGCAGCACTTTCCCTGTGATAACCCACCGAGAGTGTAGCACTTGCCCTGTGATAACCCTACGACAGTGAAGCACTTTCTCTGGGAAAAACCACCGACAATGTGGCACTTTCCCTGTGATAACCCTACGACAGTGAAGCACTTTCTCTGTGATAACCCTACGACAGTGAAGCACTTTCTCTGTGATATCCCTACGACAGTGCAGCACGTTCCCTGTGATATCCCTCTGACAGTGCAGCACTTTCCCTGTGATATCCCTCTGACAGTGCAGCACTTTCCCTGTGATAACCCTCTGACAGTGCAGCACTTTCCCTGTGATAACCCTCTGACAGTGCAGCACTTTCCCTGTGATAACCCACTGACAGTGCAGCACTTTCTCTGTGATAACCCGCCGACAGTGCAGCACTTTCACTGTGATAACCCGCCGACAGTGCAGCACTTTCTCTGTGATAACCCGCCGACAGTGCAGCACTTTCCCTGTGATAACCCAACGATAATACAGCACTTTCTCTGTGATAACCCACCGACAGTGCAGCACTTTCTCTGTGATAACCCACCGACAGTGCAGCACTTTCCCTGAGATAACCCACCGACAGTGTAGCACTTTCCCTGTGATAACATGCCGACAGTGCAGCACTTTCCCTGTGATAACCCGCCGGCAGTGTAGCACTATCCCTGTGATAACACGCTGACAGTGCAGCACTTTCCCTGTGATAACACGCCGACAGTGCAGCACTTTCCCTGTCACAACTCACCGAAGGTGCAGCACTTTCTCTGTGATAACACGCCGACAGTGCAGCACTTTCCCTGTGATAACCCGCCGGCAGTGCAGCACTTTCCCTGTCACAACCCACCGAAGGTGCAGCACTTTCCCTGTGATAACACGCCGACAGTGCAGCACTTTCCCTGTGATAACCCACCGATAGAGCAGCACTTTCTCTGTGATAACCCGCCAACAGTGCAGCACCTGCTCTGTCATAACCCACCGAAGGTGCAGCACTTTCCCAGTGATATCCCACCAACAGTGCAGCACTTTCTCTGTCATAACCCTCCGAAGGTGCAGCACTTTCCCTGTGATAGCCCACCAACAGTGCAGCACTTTCCCTGTGATAGCCCACCAACAGTGCAGCACTTTCCCTGTGATAACATGCCGACAGTGCAGCACTTTCCCTGTGATAACCCACCGACAGTGCAGCATGTTCTCTGCGATAATCCACCGACAGTGCAGCACTTTCCCTGTGATAACACGCCGACAGTGCAGCACTTTCCCTGCGATATGCCACCGACAGTGCAGCACTTTCTCTGTGATAACACGCCGACAGTGCAGCACTTTCCCTGCGATAACACGCCGACAGTGCAGCACTTTCCCTGTGATAACCCACTGACAGTGCAGCACTTTCTCTGTGATAACGCGTCGTCAGTGCAGCACTTTCCCTGCGATAACCCACCGACAGTGCAGCACATTCTCTGTGATAACCCACCGACAGTGCAGCACTTTCTCTGTGATAACTCGCCGACAGT